>NW_020884883.1:1043022-1643022 GCF_003945725.1 Corapipo altera | reverse complement strand
TACAGTAAGTTTACTGTCTGCTCATCTAAGACTTGGAAAAGAGGAAAGTATTCACTGCAAACTAACAGGAGTCTTTTTGTGAAAAACACAGGAAATAGTCAAAGTTTTGGAACAAATCCCAGCTAAAATTCATTAAATCCATTTGCACATACACATAATGGCAAAGTCTATAATGGTTTCATAGAAATTGATTCTTTTTAAAATATGAGAGAAAAAGTTTAGGTTGAGGTGGAAAAGTAAGTAAAGAATTTCTGTCTTTCGAGACAGAACTTGCATTGATAAATTCATTGATAAATTCAAGGAAACTGTTCCCACTAAGGTCTCAATAGTGCTTCAAATATGATAATTTCTTTAATATTGAAGTAATATAATCTTTAGGCCATCACTTCTGAGATTATGAATCTGCTTGCAGATTTCAATCACATGCTATAGGTACGGTGTATACATCAGCAGGTGAGAAACAAATATGCTTAAGAAGCCTACCTGAATTGGCATCACTGAAAAATCTTACTTTCATATTCTAAAGTTAGAACTTCAATATAAATGTAAAACAACATATGCATATGGACAACCATGGTAAACTCTGCTAGCCTCTCTCTTTCTCACCTGCAAACATGACTGCATCTTAAGCTTCATAGCAAGAGATTTTAAAAAGTAGACCTTTTCTTGATAACAGATGTGAATTACAACACTGGGAAAACCCAATTGTTTTAAGTAGATGAGAATCTCTGAACCATACACAGAAAAGTCAGGAGACCTTTGACAGGCTAGAACTGGTAATTTGCAGAACCAAATCAAAATAAACTTTAACAAATTACCTTTTCCACATGTGTGATATCTCTTATCCAACCGATACGACACCTCATATCCAACCTCTTTTTTTTCTTAATTGAAAATAAGAAATAGTTAACATCTTTCTTCTTTCTAATCCCATGCCCAGAGGGATAATTCAGTAATTTAAGGATGATAAATTATGTAAGTTTTGGAAACTAAATGTTTTTCTTTTGAAAATTTCAGAGTGACTTTTTTTTTTTTAAAGTTATTCATCTTGTGTATGTATATTTAATTCAAACATTTTTAACTCAAACAGAATCCTGTATTTCACTCCAAGTATTCTTTGGAGAATGCAATTTAATAACCATGGACTATTCAGCCTGCACTCCTACCACAGAACATCAATTTACCAGCATTTTCATTTACAAACCATGGGATAATATCATCTTTCAAATAGAGGTTCATGCAATGCTTATATTCACCAAATAATATGGTTTTCATTGTTTCTGTCTTAGAGAAAAAAAATTATTTGGCACTTACTCTGTTTATTAAATTCAGCAGTTTCATAGATGTCTTTAAATTAAAAGTGAAAATCAAGTTTAAATATAAAGTCTTATAAGACCAATTTTATGCTCATGAAAGATTTTGAGGATTTTGGGGAAGGGGGGAATTATATATATGTTGAATATATTGAAAGCTGAAGGCAATTTACTTCTGTGTGGCAGGAAAGAGGTAAGAGACTATATGATCATGTTATTAATCAGGATATCATCATTCTTGTGAACAAGTGAACTGAATTAATATTTCTAATAAATACCTTTCTTTTGGCATTAATGAAATTTTTGTTTCTTAATTTTGAAACTTTGATTTTCTTTTAGAATAGTTTTTTCTACACATGCAATACAACTTACACTAATTTGAGATTAGTTACATAATGATACTGCTCTTAAAGGACCTATGAATAGGTCACGCATGCATAGGTTAAGACATGATAATTTAATTTTTTTTTGCTTTTGTTTATTTTTATTTAGTTTCATCTTACATTTTTATTGCAGTGTGTATAGGTTCTATTTGGAACAGATCTTATATACAGACTAGTTACAGAAAGGAAACTGCAAGAGCTTCTTTTCATTACTGGATTGTTCTGCTCAACTGACATTATACAGCCTGAGGCAAAGCAACCATATTCCTGAATTTGAGTCTGATTATGTGCTAGAGTAATTGTCTGAGTTTGCAGTTTCAGAACATTGTTTTCACTGACATTCTAACATTTTCAATTACCGTAGAATAGGAAATGAACTAAATTAAACTTCAGTTCATGGTTCTCTTAAATTACTTGCCAGTTTTAAACCATTTATGTAAACTTAGATTATGCTAATTCAGATTCACTTTCCATGCACTTTCACTATCCCTTGAAAGAGTTAGGGTTAAAGAATGATAATAATACAGAACTTAAAGTGAAAATTAGAACTAAATCTTTAGCAATAATAGAATGCCAAACCACTGCATCATGTCTGAGAAATGTATTAAAAAATTTCTTTTCTTAAACTGAAGAGTAGATCTTAAGGCCAATGAAAAGAATATTTTAAAGCTACTAACTATGCTTTCTAAATATAGAAATGCAAATTAAAATATTAAAACCTACATTTAAAAAAGTCCATCTATACACAATCCTAAATCTGCAGAAGTTCTTGGAATGGAACACAGTTCACGGGCCTGAACTACTCTAGAAGTAATAATAGCCATGCAGAAGTCTGTTTTCAGTGAAAGAAATGGTCATGGATTCAAAATACGAGGAAGTTACTATTAAGTTATGATTTGTACCTACATAACATGCACTCTCAAAAAAGACAAATCCTTAGTGAGATTTTTTTTCCAGCTCTCATTTCCATCTTAGCACAGAAATGCAGAAGAATATCTAATTTCACATCACAAGGAAATGTAGGATAAAATAAAAGACAAGTGTTGTGGAACTAACATGGAATTTAATTTTTAATCTATAGCAGTAAATCAGAGACGGGTCAGTGAAAGGCCTTCAGAAAGCTAAATCTAGCTGCAGAGCATACTACAAATTTCTAAATGATTTTCAGCCTTTATAAACTCTGTAACTGGTTCTGCATGTTTCTGAAACACAGACGATTCTATTGTGAGGTAGAACATAGTACTAAGTGGTCCGGTGCATGTTCCTGCAGATAATGTCTGTCAGTATTTCTGGATGGACCCTTCCACTGACTCCTTACAATGTTTTTTAAGGTTTATTCTGCAGATAAGTGAAGCTTTTGCTTCTATTATTTACTGCACAGGACTGAGGGACCATGAAATTGCCATAGAGTGCTAGATTAGCTGCTCCTAAAAAAAGTAGATGTTTGTATAAGGTCCAAAAGCAACTTCATGCTCAGACAGGCAACTGCCAGTGCAAGAGACCTTGTAAAAACCTGCAGGTCTGAAGAGAGCACAGAGAGCAATTCTACACAGTCGTAGAATTCCTTACACATCATAACACCACGATACGTGGGTAGATGGCATCATGAATATAGTCGCCTATCATCAGGCACCATGAGAAGAAATGAGTTTCGAGATTTCAAGCTGATACTGTGAAGGGAAGAGTGTTTTCTTCTCCAATATTTGGGAACTGAGAAAATTGTGAAATATAGTATAGAGCTGAGTGATCTGTGCATCCATATATATATCATACAGTAGACAGCGTTAGGCAGTATTCAAAAAAACGTACACAGTACTCAAAAAACATATACGAAACATTTGTATATGAGATGTGCAGAGATTATTTTAGTGCAGAAAAGTACTAAGAAAAGTGAGACTACTGAGTTCAAGGAATGAGGATTAAACAGAAGCAAGGAAGCACTTGTGACACAAGTCAGAGTAAGTTCAGTTCTCTGCATGATAAGTGTTAAAATTTCTCTTGTGTCAGGACTCTGATAGGGGAGTGGTTAGAGACAGCAGGGAGACTACCTGTTTGTTATTCAGAAGCAGAACTGCATTTCTTCTTATTTAAAAGTTGCAGTCTGTTACTTCTACCAGGCAGCTGTGTTTTGCTTTTTCTGCCTGTCAGTGTGTGGCATCAATAAGATTTTGTTTTTATCTAAATGTCATTTTAACATTAAATGTTAGTGACATGACAGCACAAAGCACTGTTGTCTTTATACCAGAATGGCCAAATCTTCTAAATGAGCAATGAACAGGAAAAGTAGGTCCAGCTGTGGGAATTCCTATATCTACATCTTCTCCACAAACTAGAAGTGTCTCAAGGAGAAAAGTTCTAATCAGACAGAGGAAAAAAGATCCCCCAAATTATAAAACTGCAATTATGAAAGAATAACTGACATTTTCTCAATGAAGAAAACCAACTTACTACATGAATCAGTTGCGGCTACAACATGCATAAACATAAATTTTTACATGCAGATCTCTACTAATGTCCTCTATTCTTAGGGAATTAAAGCCATCTTAAAAGTTCTTTTTGTTTCCTTGAATTTTACAAACAATTTCCATAATGGTTAAAAACTAAAAAAAATGTTGGAGACCCAGGCAAAGAAAAACTTTGCTATTTTTGCCAATTCTGTGTGAGAGGAGCAAGAAATAACATTAGGGAAAACTTATACAATTTTGGTTTCATTCTTAAGACTAAAATAATCCACTTTCTTATACTTAAAGACTTTCCTATGTAATTGAAACAACATTTATGATGGAATAGTCTATTGACACCTGAGATCATTCTCAAGTAAAAAAATTTAGTCCCATGAAACTGCTGTCATCATTTCCTCAGCACTGAAATATAAACATTCACAGTTCCCTGTGACAACAGTGTAGAGGTACTATAAGTGAACAGACACTTTCCATTATTCTTCCTAGCACATGATAAGGAAGTGGTTTTATACAAGCTTGTTTTACAAAAAGTAGAAAAGTTTTCTTCTTTGTTCCTCTTGTCTTTCTTCTCCTCTGGTAGAGTCAAATTCATCTATTGCTCATATTACAGTTTCATTGACTCTTATTCATACTTACCCCACCAATCTCAGGTTAAAATATTCTTCATTTTTCTGAAGCAGTTTCCTTAAATAAAATCATTATAATTTTATTCTTTAATCAAAATTTTTCTTAGTTTCTCAAAAGAGTTAAGATGAGAAAGAGTACAGATGTTTTATGATCCTTTCTAGTAACTCTATCTATTGGGTTAAACCCATTTCCTTGAAACAATCTTGTAGTCGTAGATCATCAGATGTCATTTAGAACTTGAATCCTTTATAGATTTCCTTTTAATATCTGCTTATATTCTGATGTCTACAATTTATACAAACATCTCGGATTCTAAGTTTATAGAATTTGGTTTTATTATGTCAGTAATGAGATTATGAACAGAGATCAAAGTTTTTTTATCCTCATTTCTGTTCTCATGAATCATTAGCTTTTTCTTCTGCTGTATTTTTAAATTTAGCATTATCTTAAGAATTCACAATATCAAAAAAGTTGGAAAGGTAGTTGCACAGAAATGAAATCGTAAACACAACAGTCTTTTTAATAACCCATTGCAGTGTAACTTCTTAATTTCAATAGCATTAATAGGAAGAAAAGTACTACAAAGACCAACAATTAAGGGCAGCAATTGATGATGCCCTGTGGGTAGCAAAAAGCCAGCAACCAGACAGGAAGTAACTCAAACTAATTTACCACTATATTTATTAGATCATCACTTCTCCTATCTCTCTCTAACAGTCTTATGTTATTCATTGTTCAATTTCATTCACTCATATATATTTCTCATTTCCTTCAGTGAGACAATATTTTAGCACCCTTTTAATTTTTTCTTTGTTTTAGTGATTTTAAAGTATCTGCAATTATATTTCAATCTGAAAATTGAATAAACAAACTGAAGAGTAATCTTTCTGGGAAGTTAATTCCAGTTGTAAACTACAACCTTTTTAATCCAAAAATATAATTATCACTTTATGTTTGATGTATTTACCAAATACAAAATGGACACAATTGTTTAGTAGCTGAATTGGAACTGCACCAGAAACTCCAAACCCATCAAATAATGAGTATAAATTTCTGGTATATCTAATTGTTAAGATATTACCAGATTAGACTCTTTCAGAAAAAGTGAGTTGGCACTGCAACCAGTTTTCAGAACATTGCAAATTATAAAGAAAATTTTAAAAAATTATAAAAGCTGAAAAGTCCCACACTGAAGGGTTTGGAAATAACAGTTACAGTTGATAGAAATCACCTAGTGAGATGGTCACTATCTCAAAATTTATTATATTGAATTTGGCTCCTGAAAATACTGTAAAATGTAAGGAATTAGACTGTATTTACAAATGGGGATGCCTTATGTGAGAGAAAGTAAGAAGAAAAGTCATTATAGATAAGCTTTTCAACATGAACAGCTGCAAATTGATCATATATGATAAAATAAATGAGATACTTGGCAACAAAAAAAAGAAAAGTAAAATGTTATGAAGACATAGGAAACTGAATTTTGCTTCTCTACACAGTATTAAGATCACCATTAAAAGACTATGTCAAATTCTATCTACACTACACAATGTGAAAATACTTGGAAGAATAGAAAACAGATTCAAAACCAGTCAGAAAAAAAAGCCTTAAGACACAAATTATAATATCTTGCCTTACACAGAAAAATATGGCACAAGAGAGCAAATATTATTAGAATTGCAAAGTAAGTGCAATAAAATCAAGCTATTGGATGTAGAAATTTGGCAAAATTCCATCTTTAAATAATATGACGTTTCTCAACAGTAGATGGAACTGATCAGTGAAGCAGGATTTGAAAGGAACTGATTCAAGACCCTTGAAACCAGAACCCTTAAAATAAGATTATTTTTTAAACAGGTGTTTGGTTCCTTTTTTTTCAAAGGAAAAATTCTATGGTTTCTCTAGGCAAAGCAGAGTAGATTTCCCTAGCGGTTCTTTTGTGGTTCTGTAACAAAAAAACTCTAAGGGTGCAATGATAAAATTTGAGATTTACCACACACAGCAGAAAGACAGGAGGGGAAGTGAATGATTTCTACTTATTCCACAGCATGCTCCAGTCCAAAGGGAAACGAGTAGATCTACTAGAAAGAGCTATGATGACATTTCTGTGCCACAGTATGTTGTGGTGGTCTGCTCTGCAGGATTGAACAGCAGCTCATGGGAAGTAATGTAAAAGGCAATAAATTCAAGACAAAGGAAACTTGGACGTTCCTTGAAACCTGCACAAAATATGTTTTTAAGTGTGTTGGAATCAAACTAGTTATCCACAAAGTTATTCCCCACTAAAGACTCATTGCTTTGCCAGCAAAATTGATTCAATTAGTTACATTAGTCTGTGGGACAAGTGCACTCACTTGTCAAAACTTGTTCACTCAGGTCTCCTTCCAGCATACTTCACATTGATCCTGACAAGCAGTCAGGACACATTAAGAGTGTACCCAGGTACACAGTATTTTTTTATTCTCATTTTTTCTTTCTTTTCCTTTTTCTCCTTTCTTTTTTTTTAAATATCTGACTGCAGGGATTGAATTTTCCATTTTGAAAATTAGCTCTCTATATGTTTGCTGCTACAACATAATGTTAATATATTCAACCCACATGTCACAATTCACTATTCACTCTTCTTCAAACTCCGTTAAGTCTTAAAAATAATCATGCTAAATTTAAAAAGTTACAATTTTGCTTTTAGTAACGTTCTTAAATTACTAACACCTATGTAGTCATGTAGACAAGTGAAGCTCAGTCTCTTAACCACAGTACCTTCTATGAAACTATCTTCAACATTCCATGATGAATCACTACAGCTAAGAAATAAACATTTCCCCACAAAGCAATTAATGAGACCATATTTATGAACTACTTACTTGTGTAGGTCAGCTGAAATCCTTGGTCAGTATCAGATCCATTGGTATTAAACTCTATCCACATGTGGTTAGAGGTGCTATTAAGGGTAACTCCCATCATGTCATTTTTGGTGAAGGCTCCCAGAGAGCGTGAAGAACTATCCTTTCCATCATACACCTTGAAGAAACAACAGTGTGAAACTGGACATCAAATTTAAATATTTAAAAAATTTTAGTTTACCATTATACAAAATTTCCAAAGTTAGCTATGTATTGCCAATAGTTTCCCCCAAAACTTAACGTTTCTGATTTGTGAAGTACACACCCCTTGGTTATACAGTTCAGTGAAAACTAAAGTATTCTGTCTCCCTTGAGGTGTTTTAGAGTCTTTTTCCTTTTCAGTTTTGAGAGCTCATCTTGAAAGAAATTAATATTTATATGCAACTTTATCTTCTGAGATTTCATAACCTCAAATTGTTTTTCATGATTATTCACAAAGGCCAACAGAAGTATAAGTTCTGAAATCACCATTGAAAGTAAACCCTTACAGCCTACTCTGTTCCCTCCTGTCTGGATATATCAACAGCAGAGTTGAGGTACTACAGTCAATCTGTCACCTTTTATTTCAGATTCTAAGCTTGCAGCAATTTTTGGGTTACTATAGGTTTTAACAAGGAAAGAGAGGTCTTCAAAAAGATATGTGAGTCTATTTCCACATCTTCATTGTGGAGATGTCCTTATTTACCATGTCACTTTATTGAAAACTCTCAATGGAGTACAAAATCAACAATATCAACAATATTTGTGCTTTTTGAAATTCTAGACTGAATAAGAATGCCCTTTTAAATAGTCACCAACACAGGATAAGTATAAACTCTTGGCTTGGAGGTTAAAATTTTTTTTACTTATTGCAAAACCTTGAAAGCCTCAAAGTGAGAAAATAGCCTTCTCTGTTTTTGTTTTGTTTTGATTTGTTTTTTTCTCTCAAGATGAACTTAAAAAGCTAATTTCTTCTTTAAATTAAATAAATCACCTGTACTTTCTCACAGAAAAAATAAGCAATATGAAATGTGTAAATATACACCATACATGAAACATCATGTCAATACTTATACAAAAACAAGTAATGAATTTAGACAGCTGATTTGTGATATGAAAGATAATTTGCCTTTATCTCATATGTCCTAGCGTGACTATAGACAACTAGTGCAAAAGCTACAATTACAGTTAATATTTCAAACTCTGGATCTTCATCTCTCCACTTGTAGACCTTGAGGTACAGTGAGGATTTATACTGATTCCAGCCAGAGGCAGAAAATTATCCATTTAACAGTATAAATTGTTATATTTGAGTCACAGACACTTCTTCCTATTTGAATGTCCAGTTAGATCTATTAATGAAATTTAAAAAGGCATCTTTTAAGAGGACAGATCATTGCAACATTTGTATGTGACGACCAACAATCAAAAGCAGTTCTATTTTCTCTGTGGAGAAAACACCAGCATGCCATCAATATAGATATATGTCTTGAAAGTACCATGTTCCTCTCAAGTGTCAACATTAACAAAATAAAATAAAAAAACTACATGCAAAAGATTTTTTAAGACAAAAGTATACATTTATTTTAATAAACATACATAGATACAAATAATTAACTTCTCCAAAATAAGCTTTTGAAAAATAATATATTGTGCTAGCTATTGATAGAACAATAGATCCTTATTACTAAGGCAAAGATTGTCTTATATCACATAGAGGAGATGTATCAGAAGATGCAATCAATTTTATTTAATATTCATACATGCAGTAACACATATTTAATGTCTACCTCTTGGAAGAAATATGACTTTAAGCTGTGCTAAGAGTATCTGAAAAATTACTTTCAAGATTCTAACCATTGTTGTGGGACAGAACTACAGATCACTTTCATGGACTGATTATGCTTTTTTTGTCAGAGCTGGAAATCTATTGTACAAAGTAAATAAGCATTTGTTCCCCATAAGACTTATTTCCACAGATATATTTTACTTGATTCATGAGATAATACTTTGAATGGAATGTTCTATTAATTGTAATTAATTAAAAATGCTACCTATGTTTAAAAAGTGTTTTTTCTTCTATAAAACAAAACCCCCATGTAAATACTACAATTGTGCCTTAGATATCTTGTTCCAACAGTATTCTACCTCTCTGACTGTTACAGACACTCGTCCTACGCGAGGATTAATAAATTAAATAATATCTCTCAAGATTAATCCATACACAAATAAATCAGTGTTTTATTATATTAAAATTAGATAAGAGACATTGTGTGAAAGCAGCTGTTAAAAAAAACCCTGCCACAATCTGTACCTGTGACACCTGTCCACCTGTTGTTAATGTTACAGACATAAATAGGTACATATCTACTCTAATAACTGAAACAGTTTAATGAACAAATACAAACACTGAATCTCCCTTGTTTATACTGAAAAGTTGTTTGAACCAACCCTAGGAAAGAAGCAGCTTTTTGCCTGACAATTCTTTACCATGCTAATTATTGTGGGCCAAGGATCATATCAAACAGATAGCTTGTGTGCAACCATTGTGTCATGTCATATGTGATTCACTCTAGAGGCAGAGAATACATTTAATAAACTAGTCTAGTCATTATCACTATTTATTCATATTTAGTGTGTATGTTAAGTCATTTGGGAGAATACATTTGAAATATAATTCACATGCTGCAATTACATGCTCTGTTATGAAGAAAAGAAGGTCTATTTGGCCAAAAGGATGAATGACGGAATATTACCTTCTGGTTTTCCTCTTACCCCCAACAAATTCACTGTGATTGCATTATCAAGATTTCAGCATAAGCAGCCACTTCAAAGAATTATAAAACTTCAAGTGGCAGTTAAAACAGGGAGTTCAGGAGGATGAAGTGTTAGCGAGTGAGGAAGATAAGCTTCAAAATAAAGAGATAATCCAAGTATTCAGTTTTGCCATATGCCCTTCAAAATGGTGAGACTGTTTCTATTACTTTACAGGAATTCAAATTTTTATCCCGCTAATTCAAGTTCAAATTTTGTCAGCACTTTACCCACAAATTACTGTCATTAACCTGCATGCATTCTTCTTGAAAGTGATAGTTTTGACCCTTCCTCCTGCACTAGTCTTATTACTGTCAGAAATAATCTTGCAAATTATGTGCTATACCATGTGCACTTCAGCCTCAATATCCAGACTCAATATTTCCACTTGAATACCAAGCTGAATATATACAGCTGCAGGTAGTTTATATTTTCAAAGCAAGTAAATAGTGACACAGTAGGAGTCCAGTCACCGCAACTTGATTGTCTACACAATATTTATTGTCAGTACATCTGGAACACATTTAATGCGGACTTACTAACACCCTCACAAATCTTCCCCTAGAAGGCATTAGTGTAGGAGCTGCATAGGCCAGGGACTGTTTCTGAGAGACAGTTTGAGTGAGTCACCTCGTTGTATAAGATTAAAGAGCATAACATTACAGATGTAGTGAAACAGCAGAAGCTGGTCTCAGGGACAGCAGGGAATGATCACAGCATTGTTTGGAGCACTAGGATAAATTTAGCCAGAGCATTCAGAGTTGCCCCATTTCACCTAAATGTTTGTGAGGAATAAAAGGGAAGTGTTTGCTTTACTAGCTGGGGTTAAAACATTCAGACAAAAGAAGAGGACAGTGCTACAGTTACTCATGAGGTGAAATGCTCCAGTAACAGCCCTAATGCATGTGCACCTGCTGTGGGAATGTAAAACACTCACCTGAAGGAGAAGGAAATGCTGGTTAGATTTTCCTAAAGTCCAGAATTTTTCTAATTCTGACAGTAAAAGGAAATTCCTTACAACTAAGTTTAGCAAATTTCCTTAATTGCGGAGATCTTTATGGCTTAAAATCATCCCAAAGGGAAATGCTTTTAAAATGTTGCTTTGATGGCTCGGGAAATAAATCCTGTATAGCTTGCTGTCATTATTTTGCTTATTCCCATATAAATTTCAAAATCCCTTCATCACATCTTCATGGAGTTCTTATTGATCTCACCTCAAACAAATAGTGACCAGGAACGTCTGACACTCCTGGTGGGTTGACTTTGGGATTATTACATTATTATTTCAGTTTTGATTCAGTCCTCTTTATCACACACTACTGAGTAACATTTTTTGCCCTTTCTTACATGTGTTTCCCCAGTGCCACTCCCCACCTTGGCTGTGGGCTCAGCCATGCCTTGCGGTGGGTGGGTCAGAGACGGCTGGAATTGACTGTGTCTGGCAAGGGGCAACTCTGGCCTCCCCTCACAGAGTGGCCCTGCAGCCCCACTGCCCACATATGGGCACCTGCATCCAATGCAACATTACGTATGCATATATCTTTCCTTTAAAACAGAGTAAGACATTCAGCTGGGAAAATACCCTATATTTCAGCACAAGGTTTATAAGTGTTTTTAAGCCTTAGTGTATCCCTTGTAAGCTGCCTGCAAGGCAATCTTGGGGCTTTCTTCAATGGAGGCATAAAATACAAGGCCAGTGTCTATAACATATTTTGCTCATATTTTGCATGCAGATAGTAGAGAAAGCAACATCGACATCCACTACCCTGCCAAAGGGCTGATTCCAATGGAAATATGTAAAAGGACATCCTGGCATGGGAATGGAAAGGAAATAGACTTTATTTTCATAAGTGCAGGTTTTAGAGAGACCATAGTGGAAGAGAACTTAATTGTATAAATGACAGTTGTGCAGTGCCAGTTGACTCAGAATCAGAGAACAGGCCTTGCAGTTCAGACATCAGCATAATTTTGTCTTTACTTCTTTTGGATCCTCAGGAGTATTGTGCTAACAGATCTATGAAAGAAGACAGTATCTAACAGATTGCTCAGAACAGCTTTCTTTCAGGCAAATCTTTCTTATATCTGCAGGGAGTATCATTAAGAATGCTCAACATTACTCATGAAACGTTCTGAAGGATAACTGAGTTTCTTGAATGTTTCTTTAGGATTTTCTAAGGGTTTTTTGTTGTTGATTTTTAGGTAGTTTATTAAATTATTTATAAACCATATATGTGCAAAGCTTCTGGGAGACTTATGTATCACATTCAAGCAACTCAGTGGGCAATTAAGTTCTTTCTTGTCTGATACATCTGTTCAGAGCAAAAATACCTTTGGGGATCTGCACTGTCAGACCATGGATAACGGGAACAAAAGACAATATAGACCACATATTTTGCTGGCCTACTCAATTCTCTTTGGTCTAAAAGCAAAACCATAGGCCAAAGTCTTGTAGTGTTTTATACATCGAGGCCACACAAGCATGCAGGATTTTATCATCAATAATTTAGTGGGTAAAGATGGAGAAAATGCCATTCCTTTTATTGCAACTTTTGGATATTATTGGGGGATTCTCAAAGCTTTGCATATTTCATGGTCAAATGCAGCCTGTACTTGTTGAAAAGCACAAATATAATAACAAAGATACTGTAGCAGACGTGGTCCTTGTATAACAAGGAAGAAATACAGCTCCTCGTCAGTGGTGGGGCAAAGAGAGTTTATTTCAAAATCTCCACTCTTTTATCCTTACATCCCATGTGAGTTCTTTAGCCAATGGAGTTATCTATGTCGGTGCATGCTCTTTTGGGCCTCACTGCCCCGGTACCTTGTTTGTGCCTCAGACACCCCTCCCATAAGATACAAGCATCCATATTAAAATGAAGATTTTTTCTTTTTTCCTCCTCACCTCATCCTATGTCTAAATGCCTTGTTCTTTGCAGGAAATGTAAAACATGGAATTGAATTGTTATACTCATTACATAAGGAATCTTTTAAGATAACATAATGGATAAAAGTATAGTCACCAAAATTTGATCTGTAACAATGATATCTTTAAAAGCCTGTGGGAAGCATTCAGTGCAAATAATAAAAAAGAAAAACACAAATCAAGGTTGAAATGTAGACAGCAATTTCTAACATGTTAAATGGGGTGCTGGGATATCTCCAGAAAGGAAGTTGCTGAATACTTTGTGATTTTAAGTATTAATTAACTGAAAATTTGGAGACATAAATTTGAAAGACTAATTTCATGTATGGTCAACACTTCAGATGAATGTCATGATTTTCAGTACAAGAATGTAGCAACCATTATTAAGAACACACAAATTATGGCCATGCTGTAGAAAAGGACATGTTCAAAATCTATGGATATTTAGGCTGTATTTCAAATGTTATCTGCAATTTAAAAGAATGAAAGACATCTATAAGTACAGATTTATTCAATGCCACCATGTTAGCTAGCTTCTCTCTACTTAAATGAGTAAATTAATTATTGGAAAAAAACCCCACTGGTTCTGTTCACGGCAAAAAAAAAAAAAAATCTCTGTGCTACACTTAAAAGTATTGCTGCAAACATAAAATAATACTATGTATTCAAATTCCAAGTTCACATTTATGTTTTCTTTTTACATTTTAAACCACTTTAAACAGTCTAATACTTCTAGAAATGTAATTGAACTCTCAAACCTATAGTTTCTTTGCATCTAATATTGACTCTAGTATAAAGGAAGTGATGCTATCCACTTACAATTCATTAATTTTGTGTCAGAAACTGTAATTAAAATAAAGATAACTGGTACTAAAACCAGATTTGTTCATGCATTGTGAGTGTTTAACATGACAGAAAGTGGAATTATTTTCTTATTACCTTAACAATATCTCCCTCGTGCAGCTGAAAGCTCCTGGCTCTAAGATGGATTCCTTTTCCAGCCTCTGTTTCAATTTTATAGATACATTCATGGTTGTTGTCATAATTAGATGGAAAATTTGGAGACAACAATGTTCCTTCATTTCCAGAGACAGTTGCTCCACATTCAGCTAAAGAAAACAGACACATGTAAAAAAGAAAAAAAGTGAATTATCCATTTCAAGAAAATATGGGTTATTAGTAGTAATATTTAAACCCTACGAAAACTCTAACAGGCTATCTAAGAAAAGTATATTTCTACCAGATATCTGTAAGAACAACTCCTAGAAACCCTATCAAAGTTGCTATCTCCTGCATTTCACTGAATCTGTTTATTATATGCACTTATCTGCTTTTACCTTCAATTTATCCCTTGGTCCTCCCATCAGACTAGGTAATAATGCAGGTTAGCCTGGATACTATATACATTGGATATTTTATTGAGATATAGTTATTGTGGCAACATTTGAAATAAACATAACTTTGATTTTACTTCTACATTGTGCTTTACAAACAAGTATTAGAAAAAGCAGACAATAAGCTGCTGGGGGAAAAAAAAAGAATCTGACAATAAATCAAGATCATTCAAACATGTTTTTCTCTACCTGGAATAAAATCAAAAAACTAAAAAACAAACAAACATTTATTTATATTAGTCAGGACTAAGCAGACCGATCCTTTCTTTTCTGGGTAAAGAGAGGATGAGTCTTTTTCACAGATATTTGTAGTAAGCATCTATTAACACTTTCATTAGACATTCTTTTGCCATAGCTCCCCAGTAAAGAAAATAAAGAAGTGTAGGAGGAGTGGTATGTTCCAGCCCATGGACTCAGTTTGAATTCAGAACAAAAACTAGAAAAATTATTCCAAATATGCAACATAAATTTCATCACATAAATGAAAACATCCAGACAGATAGAAAAAAATATTGGTCTTGTTCAAACAGATATTCAAAATGCTTGAAAATGGTCTAAAATCACCTTACAAATCCCACGGTAACATTAACATACCAACTATTAATCTACAACATTTTTTAAGGTGCACAAGATTGATATTGTCATCTCATTGTTCAGTCTAGGGATAAAATATATTGGCTTATTTTGACCTAAACATCATTTAGATCTTATTCAGAGTTTGTGAAAAACTTGTTATAACAGTTAAAATAATAATAAATTAACATATAATTGTAAATCAGCATATATGCTTTATCAAAGAAGCAATAAGTTTAGAAAAAATCTGTATTCTTTCTAAAAATGTTAAATAGACTTTTAGGCTTCATATGACATTAAAACATTTACTTGAGGAATTTCAATTACATTGCAAAATTCTCTGAGCTCAAGTTGGTACTCATATACCTCTAACCCAAGCTATAAAACCACAGTCTGTTTTCAGTGCAAATAGATTGCAAATATCTGACAGCTATGCAGTTTCATCAGGCTCCACAATTCCCTTCATTATCGTGACAAATGGTTGCTCATGTCCTCTGACCAGTCAAGTTTCCTAGCTCATCCTCTGCCAGCCAGTAAATCACTGACACAGACCCCAGAAAGAGGTTTCCAAAGGAAATCAAGCCTTCTTTGTCAACTCCCTTTCCTCAATTTATACAAAACATGTCACAGATCAAGTTTAAGGACTTTATGCCAAGGACTTCAATTGAGTATTTTTTCTGACCATTTTTGCACACTGCAATCCAGAACATCATGACCACACTTCACTAATGAGGGACCAGGAATTCAAAGAGCAGCCACGATCCACAATACCAAGCCTGCTCTTGACAGCAGGAAAAGTTTATGCAAAAACCTCTCCCCTTCAAGGTCCTAATATTTTACCTAGTGGTATAGGAAAAGTCATGCTTTTTCTTTAAAAATATTTACAGTAGCTGACACTGCTGCTGCTTTTTTTATGTAGTAGCATGTGCAGCCAGAATGTGTGACACCCAAATTCAATTCACTTTGACTCTGGGGATTTGAACATGCATTTCCTATCCTCTCTCACAAAGAGATTAGAAAATCAGTCACACAGTGTTGACTAACCTCTTTAGCAAAATGGGTAGGGCATTAAACAGGGGAGAAAGAACACTTCTTTGAGGAAATACATTATAAAGTTGGGAAATAAAATTCTGAAATAACTCATGAATCAACACTCACAGTAACCATGTGAGCACCGAAGTACTAGACTATAAAACTATATTCATGTTCACATCCATTTGAATCACCTCCAATTGATCCTCTTTATGCAAAATGAACAACAGCCTTTAACAACAATGGCATGATGATTCTGCTAGCAAGGACCAGATACAACTTAAAATTGTTTTACATAAGCAAAGGAAATGAAGCCACATCTCTTACATTCTTGATGAAAGATCAAGTCATAGAAGTTCAAAGAAGTGATATGGCTTATCCACCTATAGTAACTAAGAAGTAAAAAACTGCCAATCAATCTTGAAATATGTCATGCAATATTCTGTATCTAGCATGTATTCTATGAATACCTACTGATTTTAGTGTCTCAAGTTAAGCAAATATTATCATGTGATCTTGAAAGAGCTCTTTAGTTCTTGACTACAGAGGACATTTCCTTACTTCAACACCTCCCAGATACCTTCTGAGTTCCAGAGACCTGCCTTCATCTTGACAGAATGTCTGTCAAACTCCCCCTCACCCTGTCCCTATCAGGAGCATCCACAGCCCAGAGAGACGAAAAAGATTTCTTATTTCCCCACATGAGAAAAATATTTTGTAACTGATTCTAATTTCATTAATTAAATATAATTCACTTAATATTAACCATATGCACTCTTCTTCAATAAAAATCAACTATGTTAGTATTAGTATCTACAAGTTTTAAATTATGCAAACATTGAGAAGTATAGAGTTTTCCAGGAGAAATAATCTTTACTGATCTTAAAGTAATTACTCTCTCCATCATTCTGTCTTCATACTTTGGTCCACAACCTTGTGGGGAAAAAGCAGTGTGAATTTAGGTGAACAGGTATTCCATAACATACCCACTGAACATGCTCTATGTAAATAGTATTTTCAGGACTAGCTCCTCCAGCTGTAGCCTTTAAAGAAAAGGAACATATTTCCTAGTGTGGTCATCTGATGTGCTTAGACTAGTATAACAGGTACAATTTAAGAACATATAACAAATATAACAAATTGATATAACAAATTGATGTAGAAAGAGGTAGCACTGAAATATGTATTTTGACGCAATAGAGATCCCTTCTTTATGTTGCATGTCTACCTTTCCTTTGTTTCTGTCTTAATCTATTTGATTTTTCAAGATACAAAATAAATTGATTCAAAATTCTAGCTTTTTTACTATCAATATGATCAAAGGCACCTAAATTGAATCTGTAGATTAAACAATAAAGATTCAGTTCTCAATTTATGTATTTCAAATTAATTAGGTATGGGATGAAAAAAATGAAAATACATGTAATCCAAGATATTTTTCAACAGAAAATATGCACAAAAGTCTGCTTGGAGCAAAAAGCAGAAAAATAAATTAAAAAACCCTGGTGAATTAGAAAATCATGAAAGAAAGGAAAAAATCATTACAGGACATAAGAGGACAAAAGCTGCCATTTGCATGTATAGGAGAGACTTCTCTTCTCTAGGAAGGATATAGGGGGATTGTTGCAACTTATAGAGAATTGTTTTGAGTCTGAGGGAGAGAGAAAGAGGAAGGAAGGAAGGAAGGAAAGAAGGCACATTCTTGCAGAAGTACCATGAAATAGCACCTATTGTGTTTTGATAAGATCTATAAAATTAAGAGGCTGTTGTCATACTAAAACACATCTAAATTGCTTGTTACATAGCTTAAAATAGCATATAATAAACAAAATTTGTTCTCTAAATATCAGCTGCTTACATAGTTCCATTTAGAATCTTCACTTTCCAAATCTGCCAAACTATGGAAGTCTGCTGAACTACAGCACCCAAAAGACAAGATCCTTAAACTCATCTTCTTTATAAAGAAAAAAATCTATCTGTTACTGCCTCTATATTTCAAAAGGTGGAAAGTAAATAAAAGCAGATTAATCTAGTCCCCTATTAAAACTTTTGAATCTTGTGTGCTTTTTAAAGGTAATTTTAATTATTTATTATAAATCGAAAATACCCACCTTAGAATTCAAAAAGTGTATTCTTTTTGATTCTAAACCATCCATCTCCACACATAAAAGGTTTTATAGGAGGAAATGCTCTATTTTTACTACAGTTTCAGAATTCTCTGTTATAACCTTTTTAAGGACTGTAGCAGACAAAAATGCTGCTTTATCAAACTCTTCTTTTATTCCATTTCAGTGAGAGTAATCAGTCTGGAAGGGTACTTGAACTCATTGTTTGTTCTTTTGCTTAATAAAGTCACTTAAATTCCAATTATATAAGTAACTGTTTTTTCTTCTTTCATTGTCTCACTTGAAATTTGATAAAAGGAAACTGCAGAGGGTAGATCTTTTGAAGATCATTGAACACTTCCTGAATACAAACTCAAACTGTAATACAAACAAAACTCAGGGATTCTTGAATTGCTTTGAAATAGAGTTCATGTAAAATGTAACAATAACTTTGTTTAATGGAAAAGTTTGCTTTCCTATTTTTCTTTCATATATCTTGCTAAAAGGTTTGACAGAATTTTAAGCAGAGATCAAAAAAAAGTAGTACATTGTCAGTTTAAGGGCTCCTCTGACACAAAGCACTCTGCTGAGTGCAGAATATCTCTTTTGTATTTACAAAATTGTGCAACAGTTCATAAAATATGAGAAGAAGTAGAGCTCAGACAGTCAATAATTTTTTATGTTTCTGTTGGACAATACTATTACCCAGTAGGATGGTTATGCAACATTAACACAGGCGCGAAAGGGATCACAGATAAAACTGAATCAAATGATAGCAAAAACTTAGGGTTTCTCCACAGTCATTGAGAGCTCTCTAAAGCTGAGGATATGATTTCTGTATGGCAGACACAACACATGACTGGACTCAAGTACGGCTTCATGTACAAACTCTAACATAATGCTAGGAGCAGAAGCTTCCTGTTAAATGGAATGTTGCATCAAACCAAGGTGCACATGGAGTATCCACGGCACCTCTGTTGCACAGTGCCTGAATCTTTGTAATGTTAAGAGTCCTACATCTCTAATTCTGCAGCCTGTCCATCACATGCGAGCCTGTAACCTGTCATTTACACATTGCCATTGATTTTTTTAAATCATACTATTCTGTTCCCACTTCTCATTCTTTTGCCTTGGGTCTTTTAGCCTGTAACTCTACACTAAGATCACATCACTCCAGACCTGGTAGTTTTTAGCATGTGACTTCATATTGGACTAGAACCTCAATAACAAGGAGTTAATAGTTATTTTAACACACAATAAATATTACACAATAAAACACATGCACAAACCTTAATTACTATTTAGTCTGCAGCACCCACACGTGCTCCATTCAGTGTTAACAGTGTAATAAACTATCATTGAGGAACTTGAGAAGGTCAGCATGAAAATGTAACTGTAGCAGGGAGAAAGCAGGAAGATGTTGGTTTTTTTGTCATTACTATTATCATCATCGTCACCACTACATTTACCAGCAAGAATTATTTGCCTGAGGATTCTTTCCATCCTCTTACCAGTTGGTGCCTAAGGAGTGGCTTTCCCTTTTTTCCTTTTTTTTCTCTCTCTTTCTCTTTTTTCTCTCATTGTTTGCTTCTTTAAGATAGATTTCAATTAAAGGTACAACCACACTACTGAAGTATGTTTATGTCAGCTTCCCACAATACTCTTTAAGCAACACCCATATGACTGTGGTGAGGTTAGAACATCTCCCTGAAAACCATACTGAAGTGCCTTGCTGAAAACAACTTATTTTGTATTTTTTGCACCATTCACGTACAAGGAAAAATGGAATAGGAAAGTAAGGACTAAGCAGCAGGGAAAGCCTTTGCTTAATTTGTTCTCAATCCATATGCCACAAATATAAGGCACTGCTCAGGTTCTCAAAACAAATCCTATGATGTTAATTAGCCTCAGGGGATTATTGGCAGAAACTAAGGTGAAAGCATTGTTTGGATTTAAATTGTTTTGAGATTTTTGACTACTCTTTCTAGTATCATCTGATAATAAGCTATGGACATAACATACTGACATTATTTGTCTTAGCAAGAAACAACACTAAGTATACATAACCTTAACATGTATAAAGAAGGCAAAAGGGTAACTTGAGGCAATCGTTATTCTTTCTAACTATAGGTGACTAATATTTGATACCAGGTCTCAGATTAAGGTGATTGAAGTCTCATACAAATCACTCCTTTTCATTTTGAAAATAGAATCAGAGCACCCAGTATGCACCAGTTGAAATCTTTCAGTGTTTCCTGACTTGAAGTTTCAGTTATCAGATAGAGACAATTCAAACCTGTAATTACTACATGGCACCATATTTTAAAGATTCAGGTACAGTAAGACTCAAACACTCAGACAAATCTTCAATTTTCAATCAAACATTGAAAGTAAAAGGAGTGGTTAAAAAACACCACCTTTTGATTGTATTCATAAAAATGCATAGTTATAAGATAAAAAAATCGAAAGTATAAAAAACTTATCAAATATCTTTATTAAATACATTGTACAAAATAGAAAATAACCTAAAGATATAACAATTTAAATGTGACAACATTTAAATAAAACATTCTGAAATACAGTGGATCCTGAATTCATCCTTATTACCATTGGAAGATTCAGACACTCAGCTACTGATAAGATTTCTTGCTCATGAGCAGCTCTCTCTCTGCCTAAACAATAGATAAAAATGAATAGCAATTTTCAGACCTAGTTTGACTTCTCAAAGGTGAACTCAAATTCAAATTTTCTGGAATGGAGATTTTAAAGTAAATAATGAATACCAGATCTCAAGAATCTCATAGAAAACTCTGGTGTTATTCAGGCTAACAAGGTTCCCACTTATGGTTCAAACTCAATGAAAATTAACTCAATGCTACAACATGACAGAGTATATAATTATAATTGATGACTTTGCAATAAATACTAACTAAACTATTAAAAAGAAACAGTTTATTAAATGGTGTCAGCATTTTATTGTAGCACCCAATCAACTATTCAAATAGTATTTAATATAACAATTGAATATGACAAATTAATGTGATATTAATGCGAATAAGAGTGAACAATATCTTGGTGAAGATTTTACTCAAATAGTGTATTAATGCACCATTAAAAATCAAGTGCCATGTAAAATTTAATAAAGGAGCAACACCACTTAAATATGAAATGAAAATATTAAGTATCTCTTTCTTTTCTGCTTTACCATTTAAGTTTTCCACAGCTTGCTTAGGAACACTCCTTAAGGATGAAATTACTTATAGGAGACAGGAAATAATGTAGATTAAAAACCAAACCAAACAAATAAGCTCCAGTACTCAAAATTAAGTTTATTTTATTGATGTGTTCTGCTCAAACTCAGTGCAATGCTTAACATGAAAGGTTAGTTTGAACTGAATATACATTGTAAACTGTAAACACCCACCACCACCTGAGGATGACCAGGACAAACCAACTTTTGTTTAGCAACAAGCTGAGGTTTGAGACAGATAAGGGAAAAGACCAGTAAGAAGCAGATCCTCCTAGGTGGGATAACGCTTTTTATCATACCAATGTCCTCCCTTGGGCTGATGGGATTTGATGGAAGTTTACATTAAAATATTGCCGTGATGAAGATGCAAGCTATGCTGGTGGTAGTGTATGCCTCTGGCAGGGTCTCTCATGCCAGATAGATCAAAGCTGAAGGGTCAGATAATATGTGTCCATGAGCAGGATGGGCTCACTAGCCTTCTGGCAGTCATCCTAGGAGAAGGACAACTCTAATTCCAAACCCTGGTAGATGGAGCTCGCTTAGCCCTGTAAGGCCATCCATCTAAGAGAAGGATACTCTAATTAAACCTGCTGTCAGCCGAAGCTTGCTTGGCCTTGACAGATGAACCTTAGGATTAAAGGGTGGGTCCAGTTCTGTACATGCTGCATCTCACCTAGAAAAATCCATTACACAGGCTTGAAGGATATATCCACATTTGTAAAGCCCTGTAGCTATAGGCAAGGGTCAAAACGGCAGGTGAAAGGTGCACTGGAAGCCACAGACCCAACCCTGTGTGCAGGTGGTTCAGGACATTGATTACCTGAGACTGACCCTGGAGATGACAGTCTTGTTCAGTAGAATCCTGAATGACCAAGCAGCCTTTTTCAAGGAGAGCGCTGCTTGCTCCACATGGAGAGGGGCCTAGAAAAGGTGGCTTAATCAAAGCTCATCTCCACCCTTCACCCGGTTGGTTAACCGTGGCCAACAGGCATCTTCTGATGTGGTCAAACAAAGGTTAAGAGACAAAGGCATACACCTGCCTTCAAAGGTGTATCCAAATTGACACCCACATGCTGGAACATCAGAACCATGCTTGATACTGAGGATAGTGGACTTCCTGAGTGTCATCCTGCTCTAATTGCCCACAAACTGTCATGACTCAACATAGACATAGCTGCTCTCAGTGAAGTTTATCTCCATAAGGAAGGTAGCCTTAGAGAACATGGTGCTGGTTATACACTCTTTTGGTCATGTAAACCCAGAACTGAAAGGCATCTTTCAGGAGTTGGCTTCATGATTAAAAACTCTATTGTCTCCAAACTTGAAAATTTGTCGACAGGTCATTCTGATGGCATTATCTCCTTACGCCTTCCACTACACAACAAACAACATGTTGTCCTCTTTAGTATATATGTCCCAATTCTCCAAGTTGATCCTGTCAAAAAAGATAAATGTTACATGGACTTGCACCGCCTTACCCAAAAGGTTCCCGTAGGTGATTACAGAGTGATTACAGAGGATTCTATGAGGCTTTGAAAACAGCATATGGACCTACACACCAGGTCCAAAGCTCTCTACTCAGTTCAGATTGACCAATGCTTCTCAGAGATAAAATCTCCATTCTGAATCAATGGTCTGAACACTTTCAGATTCTTTTCAGTACTAGCCGTGTAGTTCAAGACTCAGTAATTCAGTACATTACACAACAAGTGCTGAAAAATGAATTGGATATTGCCCCTACTATGGGAGAAACTCTTAAGGCCATACAGCAGGTGAAAACTGGCAAGGCAGCTGGGGTTGATGGAATTCCACCTGAAGTCTGGAAACATGGGGGCCAAGCACTCCATGATAAATTTCACGAATTCGTGGTGCGCTGTTGGAAACTAGGCGAACCACCATCAGACCTTCAGACCTTTGTGACGCAGTCATCATCACCTTGTATAAGGAGAAAGGAGATAAATCAGACTGTTCAAATTACTGAGGTATTACTCTGCTCTCCATTGCTGGTAAAATCCTGGCAAGAATACTTTTGAACAGACTAGTACCTGCTATTGCAGAAGAACTTCTACCTGAAAGCCAATATGGTTTCAGAGCCAATAGGAGTACCACAGACATGGTATTTGTTCTCAGACAACTGCAAGAGAAGTGTAGGGAACAGAACAGAGGACTATATGTAACCTTTGCTGATTTCACCAAAGCTTTCAATACTGTGAGCAGAAAAGGTCTGTGGCAGATTTTGGAACATTTAGGTTGTCCCCCAAGTTCCTTAAAATGATCATCTCACTTCATGAGGATCAGCATGACCAAGTCAGACATGGCAATGCACTTTCCAACCCCTTTCAAATAACCAGTGATGTGAAATAAGGCTGCGTTCTTGCACCAACTCTATTCACAATCTTTTTCATCATGATGTTCCAAAGGGCCACTGCAGATCTCGATGAAGAAAATGGTATCTACATCCGGTACCGTACCAATGGAAGCCTATTCAACCTAAGGCAACTGAAGGCCCACACTAAGACCTTAAACCATCTTGTCTGTGAACTGCTTTATGCTGACACCGTTGCCCTCATCGCCCACACAGAAGTAGCTCTGGAGCATTTAACATCCTGTTTTGCAGATGCTGCTGAACTTTTTGGGCTGGAAGTCAGCTTAAAGAAGACAGAAGTTTTCTATCAGTTTGCACCTCAGGAAGTCTTCCATCATCCCCATATCACCATTGGTCAATCAGAGCTCAAATTAGTCCAGCAGTTTAATTACCTGGGAAGCATCATCTCTTCGGATGGTAAGATTGATGAAGAGATTGACAACAGGTTAGCAGAGGCATATAGACCTTTTGGTAAACTCCATGAAAGAGTTTGGTGAAATAAACACCTGAAGAAAAGTACAAAGATCAGTGTTTACAGAGCCATTGTACTGTCTACTCTTTTATATGGGTCCAATCACGGGTCATTTAGCACCTGCAACTCTTAGAACACTTCCATCAATGCTGCCTCCGTACAATCCTAAACACCTGTTTTAGGATGGTACTGGTCAGAATATGTGACTAATACGTCTCTTCTAGAACAGGCAGCACTTATGAGTATTGAAGTCATGTTACCGAGAACACAGCTGTGCTGGGCAGGACACATCTCCAGGATGAAGGAACCACCGCCTCCCTAAGATCGTGCTCTATGGTGAACTTGCCTCTGGCTGCCGCAAGAGAGGAGCCCCGAAGAGGAGATACAAGGACTCCCTGAAACAACATCTTGGTCTTGGACCATATTGATCATCATCATTGGCCTCCAATCAGGAGGTCTGGAAACATATTAGCTATAACACTGCTGCACACACAGGATCACTCTCGAGGAGAAAAGACAACATAGAAAGAACCGTGTCTTGTAGATACCACTTAGGGAGTCTTTCTGCTGTGCCTTTAGCAACCGGACATGTCTATCTCACATTGGCCTTTTTAGCCACCGAGATCCTTGTAGCAAATGTGGGTAGAGTCCTTCCCAAATCTTCATTCGCGAGGTCTAGCCATGATGATATCCCCCCTTACACAACTGGCTCAGGTGTAAAACTTTACCCCAGGGGGAGGTATTGGGACATTCACTTGGGGTATTCATCCCTTCTGTTAAGGTGGAACTGGCTCAATTATGCTTGTGCTGAAGTGAGAAACAGCAGTCATATCTTAGAAGGTGTCATAAATATCAGAAACCATCAAAGACCCCTGAAGTGCCCCCGACTCATTTCTAGGAACTTCCACCAGAGGACTGCACATAATCCACAGTGTTGCAAAAGAAAGTGTAGAATTCTCCTGCTTAGGAGAGGTATCTGGACATTCCCACCTGAACCTGAACATATATTAACCCATTGAATTTATGTTGTGAAGGCTTCCCCTGGCCCTGACAGATTAAGTCTGCAACCATCACTTCAACTGATGGACATCTAAATTGCAACAATCAAGTATCGTCACTGGATCCACAAGTAGTGATAACTTTTCTCTTCACTATCCGCTCTTATTCTTTCTTTCTCTTTCTTTCTTTTCCTTATATATTTTCTTAAATGATGTTTTTATATTTCCATAGATTATAACCAATATCTCCTTTCCATTGCAGCCAAATTTTTCTAAAATAAACCTGCCATACATGTATATTTATAAACATATCATTCAGTGTCATTTCACGCTGATCTGCCCCAACAGATCTATTAACAAGAACCTCAGCTACCCTACTTTCAGAGGTGGGTAATAACAAAAAATTGGTGCCAGGGACAGGATTACTCTGTGAGAAGCAGTGAGGAGGTTTTTCTACAGGCATAAAAGCCAGAGTATTGAACAAAGGAGAACTGATTTTTGGTCTATGCCAAAATCTCCAGCAGGAGATCATGGCAACCTGGGATATATGCCTGATCTCGACTGTTCCCCACTGCTAAAAGTTAATGATAATTTTTTTCCTCTCGGTAGGACCTGGGCACATGAGATTTGTTGAAAGGTTTTCTGGTGTAAGCCAGACTTGACCTGCTGTGTAAGATTTTCTCTGTTAGAAAGTGAAGTTGACCCTCAGAGAGGGTTAATGGGAAGAAAGACATTAACCCTCTTTGGGTTAATGAGCAGTATGTTATTGAATCTCCCCAGAATTCCTGTTTCTCCCAGAGAAAATCAAGTTACCTTCCCCTAAACCTGCTGAGCAGGCCAGAGCATTACGTAATTGTAACACTGGACTGGACCCCTTCGATGTGGCGAAGTGATCATTGTAGTCCAAAACTGTTGTATGGTTTTCTGGTGTGACTTGGACCTGTTAAAAGGTTTTCTCTGGGAGAAAATCAAGCCGATTCTCAGAGAAGGTAGTGGGAAGAAGGACACTGACCTTCAGTGGTCAATGCCCTTTTACTGAAGGGTATTACTAGCAAGAGCGAGTCAAATGGTGACTGTCCTCTCATTATGAAATCATCATGATAATTTTTCCCCTCTTGGGCACATCAGACCTGTTGAAAGTTTTTCTGGTGTAAACTGGACCTGTTGGAAGGTTTTCTCTGGGAGAAAGTCAAGCTGACACTCAGAGAAGTTTAATAGGAGCAAGATATTAACCCTCTCTGGGTTAATAACTGATTCAAAAAGAATGAGCATCCAGGGTGAGTCCAATGGGGATTGTTTCCTCCTTGTGAAATTAGAGTCTTTTGTAAAGAGAAGGTACCTAAATCTGGGCCCTGTACTTTGCAATTCACTGTGAAGGGGTCTCCACTCATGTTTTTACCCACTGTGTTCAACAATCAGTGAACAGGACATCTTTGACAAGTAGGAAGCAAAAGCTGAAATTTCTACTCTCTTCAGAATTTCATCAGTATTTCACAGTGAACCATAAAGGAATACCAAAATTATAAGACTCATTCCTTACCTTTTTAGATGATCACTGTAAATTATAAAGTTACATTTCAAGAAGTGCTTAGGAGATTATTTAAGCACATATCAGATGCATGCATTTATCACTGCAATCTAAACTCCCTCCACTCCCTCAGCCCCTAGTTGTTGGCCACCTATCTCGGGACGTGTGCATACTCACCAGGTATCCTGTTTTGTGCCCTATTTTTTCTTTTGCATATATCCTACTTCTCACCAAGTCTGAGAAGATACAGATAACCATATAGATTTTTTTCTTTAAAAAGAAGAGTTTAAGAATCTTGTCTTTTGGATACTGTAGTTTGGCAGACTTCCACAGCTTGGCAGATTAGGAAGTGAAGAATCTAAATTGGAACCATGTAAGCAGTGGATATTTACAGAACAAATTTTGTTTATTACATGCTATTTTAAGCTATGTAACAAGGAATTTAGATGTGTTTTAATATGACAACAACCTTCTAATTTTATAGATCTTGTCAGAACACAATAGATGCAAGAATGTTCTTTCTTTCTTTTTCTTTCTTTCTTTCCCTTTCTCTCTTTCTTTCTTTCTTTCTCTCTTTGCCTCTTCCATTCTTTTTCTCTTTCTCCCTCAGACTCGAAACAATTTAGTGCAAATTGAAACAATTCCCCTATATTCTTTCTGAAGGAAAGAGAAGTCTCTCCTACTCTTGCAAATGGAAGCTTTTTGTCATTTCCTATGACCTCTAATGAACTATCAATTTTTTTCCTTTTGCTTTCTTGGTCTTCTGGTTCACTATTTGTTTGGGTTTTTTTTAATTTTTTTTAAATTTAAGAATGCTTCTCTTAACCTGTGAGTCCTTCAATTCCTTTTCTAACAGTAACATAACTCCAATACAAAATGTTAGAAAGCTCCTGACTAGTTTGACTTATAGAAAACTGGAAAGTAAGAAAAGTATGATTAAAAGCATAGTTTGCTAGATAAGTTTTAGGAAATCTGCCCCAGTAACAGATTTCCCAGAAATGGTGTGTGGATCCTATTTAAAAGGTTAGTGATGACAATAAGCAGCAGAAACATGATTGTGATGTTCTCCTTTAGGAGGACAGTAGCCTCAGAATCAGATACTTCAACAAACTAAGTTTTTCCACTTAATTTCTGAACTCCAGCATTCACCAAGCTTCTGAGATTCACACAACTTTGTGGATATGCAGAAGTCGTGACTGCCTAGCAGCTTTACACTTGGATCTGTACTCTTAGGGAACCAGTTCACAAAAAGATGGCTTTTGTCCTCAGGAAAATGTAGTCAACTGTGAAATTTAAATGAAACTGTAATAGAACTCTTTAATTATAGGTAGAGAAAAAAATACATTGCTGGAAGAAAAAAGTGAGAAGAATGTGCATCCACACTCTTCAACAAGTTTGTCTTCATAGTCATGAAATAAAGTTATATATATACTATGTGTATATATAGATATATACATGTATATATAGATATATACATGCATATATACATATATGTATATTGCAACTATGTAAAAGCAAGCTACATAATGGGAATAAATCATACATGTGGAATTAGTGTCAGTAACCCCTCACAACCATGAATCATGGGTTTGATTTTTTTTTCTTCTGGAATATACTGGAATAATAATTGCAGCAATAATAACAGAACAATGAATAATAACAATGGATAAGATGCAAACAAATGAAGGGCACAGAATCTGTTTTCTGTTTACAAATTTCAACTAGACAAAAGATAAAGAGGAGAAGCTTTTCTGTACTCCAGTAGCTTGATTTTTACCACCCCCCCAACACAAAACTAGTGATTTTAAATAATAATTAAATTATTCAGAAGTAGATCTGGAAAATTAAACCTACACACATAGAGAAACATGGCAATTACAGTAACATAACAGATGATAATATTGCTATAAAGCAACCTTATAGGTGACAAGTTGTTTCAGAACAGTAAAAAGACAGATGCTTAAATCAGTAACCTCAAATCTAAAGACATGGGTTATTGACATTTCCTCTTCAAGACAATATTCATGTTTATTTTCCAGGTAGCCCTGTGTCAGGATTGCTAGGAAGATATTTTTCCCTAGAGACTATCTGTGAACATGAGTTCATACCTCAATTAATTCTCTACATCACACAAAATAGCTAAGTAGTGGAGTTCCCCTTAATGTCACATTCCTCTCAGTTGCAGTAAATTTTGAGAGGAGGGGTGAAAGGGAACACTGTGAATGTACATTTAGACAACATAGCTCAAAGAATAGCTGCATAGAGGTAGACATACAGGTTTTGGGTTTTTTTTCACAGAAGACTGTCTATGTGTTCATACAGTGAGTAACTGCAGAAAAGCCTTAATGTAGCATATGTGCTGATCGAGTCACTAGCTCAGTAAAAAACATGGGATAGTTCTCCCAAATGCAACTACTGTGTCTATAAAGCCGAGAAACAGTACTCTTGTGTGAAAAGAGATTGAAGTGTCTCTTCAATGTAATCTGCAGTTACCAACTACTGACATATTTGTCAGAGAAATCATTGTTATTTGGGTGCTTTGAGGAAGGTCCTACAGGAAATGAGGTTTCTTTATGGATGACCCTGCTACCATTCTTTTAAACAATTCAAGAACAAGAAATTCTCTGTGAAGAGATTGGCAGTCCCAGTGTTTCTACAGTTTGTATAAAGAGGTGGAGGGAAGGGATCTTCCTCAGAAGCCACATCATGTCAATGCAAAAAGAGAATTCACCAGACAGGTAAAGGGATTTGCTCCCATAGGAGAAGCAAAGGTTTAAGTAAAGAAAGAAAAAGTTTAATCTTCTGAGATGGGGGAAATTTGACACAGCTGAGTAATGATCAAATCTATTCTTTAAACAGTGCAAAGGGAGTCAGTCTTAAGGGCCTGGATCTTCTCCTCATTTTTCATCAAATAGCAGCAAACTAGTGGTTGTAGGCACAAATTACTTTCTAGTCAAGGGAGAGATCTGATTGGAGGACACATTTAGCAATGGAGTGGCTACTCAAAGGGAAACTAGGTAAAGTCTTCAAAATTCTGGGATGAGGTGGAATAATACTGCATAACAACTTGAAGTCCATAGCTGAGATACATGAAATTATTCCAATTGAAAAGACAAGAAAGTGAAGCGCTGACACAGGGAAATAAGATTTAAAAGACCACCTGTTTATGAATATGAATCTGATTTTGCAAGTAGAATTGGTGATGTCTTTTTGTTGTGACAAGGAGTGTCCTTACTGCAGAAGAGGCAATCAGATAAAGACCTTCCAGGCAATCAGATAAAGATCTTTGAAATCCAGGGAAAGACCATCTACCTTCACAGCATGTAGATAGGTCACTGAAAGTTATGATAATGTTGTTCGTATGGGACTCAAAGTCTTAAAACAACAATGCCAGCATCATGATACTAGAATAACCAGATGTCCCAAGCTCTGCTTTTCCTGTGCCTGAAAAATAGCTCTTCAAAGAAGAAGAAATGGTAAAAAGGCACAAATAGTTCTCTGACCAGGAAAACTGCAAAGCATGTTGGAGAGATAACACTAGAGGAAGGACTTGAAATTATTTACTTGGATAGAGAAGGGCAATACCTTTGGTTTGTTGTGTTTTCATCAGCAGATGAAACTGAATACAACTGCTCTGATACAAATCAGCATGTGTTTGTGTGAATGTGTAGTTTACAAATTAAACAAAATTAAATTTAAAGGGCTTTCCTCCTGAATCTGATTAAAAGAATCATGAAAGAATATCTTACCATGTGTCATAGAAGGATTGAAAAATCCTTGTTGATATATAAAGGTTGGCATGTATACATTATGTATATGAGTTTGGTCAGCATAGAAATGATAATGAGGAAGAAATAATCAAGAGTCTGTTGAACCCAGTAATGTGCTTATGTATTTGTGACACTGAGTTGAGACTAGATTTAACTTTTGAATGTACACTCCAAAGCCAGCAGATTTCAGGACAAGTAGTTTCTTTTCACTCTTCTGTGAAAGAAGTAGTCTTTGTGTGAACTCCTTTTCAGGGTAAGAGGATATCTTCACCCTTTATGTCTTAGGTGCCATGGCAACAAGAAAAGAGACCTCTGTAAAACCTTCTTAGTGTTAAGAAAAATCACTTATTTAAGCAACTTGAATGGTACTGAGAGTGCCTTTCCCTCTCAGTTTCACTTGTCTGCTTAGCAAAATTTCTTTCCTTGTATGTGTTTTAGTTGCATTATGGGTATCTTTAGTTTGCTACATAATCAGAGACCAAATTTTCTTCATAGGTTGACTTAAAAGAGTTGTTTAGATTATCTTGTTTTAGAGAAGTGCCAGTTGTCTATGCATATTTTATAAAAGGTTTTACTAATCGTTTAGAAAGAGGGGTCTTTTACATGGATTTAGTGAGAGAAGTCTCAGGGTTAGTCAATAAATTTATACAAAACTTAACATCATAAGAAAAAATAAATTCCAAAATAAATTCCATTTCTATATGAATTACAGACTTATCACATATATGCATGATTAAGTATGTGTCACTAAATTATGCATGGGAAAATATATAGGCATTTCTGTGTCTGGCACAGTAAGTGGTTACATTAGTCCTACAAATTCATGGCTAATTCAATGGTTGATACTTCATTAAGATAATTATTGATACTTTGGTAATCTTTGCAACTTTCCAATGTGTCATTCACATAATGAGGATAACTAAGTGAGCATTTTCAAGATACCAGGAATGAATCTCTTATTACTGTAGATAATGTGGGAAAGGCTTTCTAAAAGATAAAAACATTTACAAAATAAAACATACATGACCATCATATAAAATGACTCTTTTCTTCAGCACAAGATAACAGCATTTCTGCAGAAGAATACAATTTTATTATATTTAAACTAAACTAAATGTGATTGAATGGAACACAGAGAAGCTCCCCAGAAGGAGAGAAACACCAAAAAAAAAGCCCAAACAACCCAAACCGGTAAATATCCCAGGGCTGATATAGCCCTGAATATAACCTAAGACTTAAATCTAGAATTTCCAAATGACTGGCAAATTCAGTATGATTTTCATTTCTCTCTCAACTGTAACTTCCTTTCATCACATCTTGAATAATCCCAGTTTTTAAAAACAAAATTTGAGATAATTTACTTTGTTTCATGTATCTTACATGTATATACAATGTAGATGACTTTTTCAGATATAAAGATCAGTCCTTTTAAAACAAACAAAAGAAAAAAGCTGAAGCTGAGTTTCTCCCTTCATGAAATAAAATCTTATTTAAAACAAGAGCCCTCTTAAGAAATCCATTTAGATATGTATGGAACTATTTGACACTTCAGAAACATTATGTCAAGAGTAGCTGATGAGATTCAGTTGACATGGTAGTGATAAAACCATCTCATAAATCAAATATAGCAACTGTACAAGTTTTATAAAATATATTCCCAGAGCTTTTCCCAAAAAAAGAACAGTAAAAAGATCAAAACAGTTTGATCTTATAGTTACCAATTTTTAAGGACAGTACATTAATTTAAATACAGTTTACAAAACTGTAATGTAATTTATAAACTGTAAAAATTCTAAAAGTTTAGAGTTACAAGAATAAAAACTCAATATGAAAAGAAAAACCTTTAAAACCAGCTGGCGGGTTCTAAGGTAGGGTATTTTCACCTAAAAGTTCTAAACATTTTTTCTCTACCCTGAAAGACAAAGTATGAAAATTATAACTTAACTGTGTCATACAGTTTAATAATTAGTTTTATATTTTATGTCACATGACATTTTGATCTTATTTTATAGCACAATTATAATCATTCCTTCTTATTTTCTCTAAGTTTTCTAAGTAAAAGGCACATGCATTACTTATACTTTGCAATGACTTTAAAGTTTTTACAGCTCGGGGATCAATTCTTTCAACCCAAGCTCTTTGTTCTCTGCCCAGTATTCTGACACATGCCATGTGCTATTAACGATTTGATGAATGAAATGAAAGCATGTGACCACCTACCCACACACCTTGGCAGAGGTGCACTCCATACACGCCGACCACCTCCCAGGCAGGTAAGTTTATTAGCACCTTCCAGGCGATATCCAGGGAAACAAGAAAATATCAAGGAATCTCCAACACCAAAATGAAAACCAATTCGCCTACTGAAGGCAGGAACACCAGGATCATCACATGGCTCCAGATCATATTCTGCAGACAATAAAACATAATGTATAAATAATTTGGACAAGTTGTCCATATGAGAAAACCAAACTTACCACATTAGTCGCATTGTTTTTGTCTGGAACACTTGGAAAACATGTTTCAGAGTTGCATTCTCTACTAAAACCCATTACTGTTTCTATAAGTCTATTCTGGCTATATATACGGTAATTATGCATCTATTGTATCCCATCCACACTACATCTATTTTCTTAATTTCAAGGGCTGTAATCAGCTTGGACTGTGAGTGGTTTACTATAATTTTGTTTAATTACTCTTTTTGTATATAATTCTTGTTTCATTTCATCTGAAATCCCAAACAGTTTTAGAAGTGAGACTTACAATTAAAAAAAACCCAACACCATTATGCAATGAAGAAAATACAATAAAATAACAAACACATGGTTAGGTGAATGAAAGACATATGACCATATTTTCAAAAAGTGTGGTTTTATAACTACACATCAGGAATAATTCAGGAGTAGTCAAAATAAATTAATGGGAAAAAGTCAGGGTGATTGCAGAGGGACGAAATCAAACTCAGAAAATATCTGAGCCACATTTCCTCATCCCCACAGGGTATGTTGGGGAAGTATCACTCTATGTTTTCCTGGTTTGTAATTTCCTTTTCTACCAACCATTGTTTGAGAAAAGATGTTGAAAGAGATCAACTTAACATGTAACCCAATAAGTCTGATTTTATATTCTTCAGAATATGATCCAAAAGACTCAAGAGATCACTTCCTTTTCACATAGGAAAAGCCATTTTCTAAAACATTTACCTTGGACTTCAGTGGAAGATAGGGTCAAATCCACTTACTTGGAGGAAGAGACTCAATTTAGCCAGGAGAAAAACTAACATTTGAGGGAGTGTTTGAACAGCTGACTTACTGAATATTAAGTCAAATATAACTAAATATAACTAAATAAAGAAACCCCTCCCTTTAGTAACTGCCTTATAGGAAAGTCCTGAATATTAGAGGGAATCTATAAACTACACCAGTTTCTGCTGGCAAAAGTTGTAAATTTTGGAAGCACATGATCTACTACCTCTGTTCAGTACTATAGAGGCTAAGGTAGACATGGAGATATCCTGTGGCACACCCTTAGGCACATGGGAATTTTTCTGTGTTAGATGACATTCAAAACACATTAAAGTCTTCTCACTAAACACTTCTTACTACAAAGAAGTACATTCTTATTGTGGGAAAATAAGAAAAGCAGACTCATTTGTTTCACAAAATTAATGTACCTGATAATATTTATCAAAATATATCTTTAATATAAATGATAGCATATGCTGGTTATCTATGCATGTAACAGTTGTAGGTAGGGCATAAACCTTTGACTGTGTTTGAAAAGTTCTGTGATCTGCATTTTTTTTTACAGTACAATTTTCCTCCTTGCATCCACAATATTTTATGTGTTTTTCTACAAGTTGCCTAGTGATCTACCATTTTGAGTTATTGATAAACAAACTATCAGAGATAAAATTTAGCACTTGTATTTACATTTCAAACTTGTAAAACTGCTGACCTCTGGTTTAGTAAGTCCAGTAAGCATCCAGATTGAATGTATTTCAGCATTTGACAGGAGTAAATCCAACATTATTGCTTTAATCAGTGAGGTAGAGTTTTTTCCCTTTTTTTAAATAAGCAAGTTAAATGAGATATATTATTCATACATAGTGTGTTCATCTGTAAACATTGCCAGATTTCAACAAAACTTATTGGTTTTCAAGGAATTGGATATGAGTTCCTTTTTTACTTCTTCCACAGAATTCCCATGTGCATGTGCATCTCAAAGCACCTGAGTCATTCATATGTAAATCCGTAAATATTCTACTTTCCAGTAATAGAGATAGGCAAAGAAAATTATCGAGAAATGTATTTTAGATGTCATCTAGTTTTAGAAGACTCTAATTAAGAAGCAGTAACTAAACGTTTCAAGTATTTTAAAGAGGTAATTTGTAAAACTACATCAACATATAATAAATATTTTATTTCATTTTATCTTTACAAACATTTGTTATTTCAAAATCAGTCTTCAATTTAGACTCCTTTGTGAATCTGAGTTGGCACACCACTGCTTTTTTAAAGTTTCTATACTTCCTTTAGTAAGACAGTACCAGTTAGTTACTTTCTTGTGAAGCGGTACCTTCTATCTCTGTAACTTTTTTCCTCTTAATTTTCCTCCAAACTTCTTTTTCGCACATTTGATGGTTCTCCAAGAACAGGAAAGACTTCTTAAAACAGTCACTTCACTAACATCCTTCTCAATCTGTTGGCCACTTCCATAAACCTTAGCCAGTTTTCTATGATAGACACTATACAGTTTTGATTAACTTTTTTTTTACTGGCGGTTCATCGTGTTTTTGTTATCTACATGTAAAACAATTCTATGGAACAATTTCAGAATACTTAGAAGAATGGAATTCATTACCTGAAAATGTAATGTTGAAACCTTCATAAGAAATTGAAAAATCAGATATAAATCGAAGCTGAGCAGTAAAATTTCCAAAGAGACCAGCTTTAATTGTAGGGGGTAAGACTGAGCCAGTTAACCTGGCTACTGGTTCTGTGAAGCTGCCATCTTCAGTGATGAGCAAATAGTCATGAGAGCTCTCAAGGTGAAAGGTATGAAAAACCAGCTGTACACCTTCAAAAATATCAGAAAGGGGGGGGAAAAAAAGTGCTTAGTAGGAAGTTTTTTTATTCACATATAGGTGACACAGAAAGCAATTCTTACATTATATGGAAACTTCTTAAGAAAAAGTTTTACATGGATTCAAAACTTGAAATTCTGAAAATAAAGCTTGCAGAAAGCACTTGTGCTCAGCCAATCAATATGTGTAGAGAGGATGCTTGTTTAGTTCACTTTAAATCAATAGTTCCCATAACAGAATTGATGGCATTCGGTGTAATTTGTATACAGCAGTATGAAAATCCAAATTTGTATTGTTTAGGTTTTTTTAATTTCTTATTAGACTATGGTTTTATTCAAGGTCCTGTATGTTTATGTCATGGTTTGAGATAGCCCCAAAATCCAATTCCCTAGCTCCATTCCCCCTCTCAAAATGGTATTCCGGGCCGTTGCGTGGGGCACTGAAAAAGTCTCTAACCATCCGGTTAGAGTGGGAGTGCGCTGGGCCCATAATCCAGAGGTCGATGGATCGAAACCATCCTCTGCTACCACTTTTCTTAGCCTCTGGGGGGAAAACAAGATCCAAACCACTACAGTCTCTTTTTTAATAATCTCTACCATGACCTCAAAATTAAACTAGGAGACATACTTTAATACTTGGTTAAAATTTTGTATTTATGTTTTATTTTTGCATTTTCTCCAACACAAATCTCTTTTTTTATTCTAAACTTCAGGGAAGTGCCCATAAACAAGGACAAAGCGTATACAAGTTTTATGTACAGTCTTACATATATACAGTTTCATATTTTCTGGGACTGGTCCTTTACTGAAGTCATTACTGTTCTTTCATTTGCCAACCTCCAGCTCAGCAATTAGTTAAATTTTGATTTACAGTTTGGTTTTCAAATAGAATAGATTTCAAATACAATGAATTTTAAAATATGATAAATGCAATAAAATTATTGTGGGGAACAACATTCTTCTTAGAAAGTCTTCTCATATATATTTCAGATTTAAAATGACATATGAGTTCTAAACAAAAAATCCAGTCTGTAAGAAGATTTTAAACAGTAGAAACTTCCAATACTCTTCTCAGTAAATTTTTATTATGTTTTGATTTAATGGTGTGTAAGACATTTTTAGTAGTTTCTGGGCTTTTTTCCTTAGGTTATTATACACATTTCCTTAATGGATAAGCTGACAAGATTAGCTAGGCATTCAAATATTACTCTACTGTACACATAACATAAAGATATCTAATTTTTTGCCCTAATAATTTAAGTCTGAATACACAGATCAAATCTGTTTCTTCATGCTTAGCAATGGTGAAGAGCTATGAACAAGGTCCTAACATCTTTGACTGAAAAAAATTTAGTGCTATTTAACAAATAGTTATTATTTTCACATATTTTACTTCTTCTTTTCCATTTTTCTGAGACAAAACCCCATTTTCTCTAGTAACTGTTGAAAGAATGTTGCTTTTGAAAAATAAACACAATCTGGAAATACCATATTTGAAGATATTTATTTTGAGAAATTAAATTTTGTCCTCAAAGGAATGGCAAAAAGTGCTGGTTTAACTCATAAAAGACATTTTTTTGTCTATGTGTGTCTGCATTTCTTAATATATAGACATTTAATATGCATATGTGCTTCATATTAGATGCTTACCCTTGCCATGAGACACTTCAATAGTCCAAGTGCAGTTTAAAGAGTTTGGGTAAAAATCAGGAAAACCTGGGGAAAGAACAGTTCCACTCTTCCCATGAATATATCCACCACACAGAGCTTAAGAAGAGGGGGGAAAGAAAGGGGAGGAAGTAAAAGAAGTCATACAGAAATCTTGTTTTTCAATAAATAAATAGTTCATTTTTGAGCTACTCTTAAAATTAGAAATAGGGATAAGTATTACAATAAGAAGTTAATTAATCCAAAGCCATAACATTCGTTTGACAACAATTTATTTATTCCTGCATTAGTCCTTGAGAGTGAGTTCATTTTTCATTTAAGGACTCTCTTGTTAGTTAGCAGAATACAAAAACAAGTACAAATTTATTCAAGAATATTGCAAGTATTAATTCCTATTGCAGTAGTATGTATGAAGCAAGATTCTTTTTTTTGTGAAGTAACTAAAAAATAAATATCTTGCTGGTATTTTTCTTGCACTAAAGGTTTGGAAAGGTATAAATATAACTGCATTTTTAAACAAAGAAAATACTTCAGTAAAAAGGTGCATGTTTTTCAAATAATAAAAGTTTGTCTCTGACATCTACTGAGATGCTCAAGAAAAAAAAAAGTCCATTTTTGTCTCTTTCAAAGATTCAGATTGTTCCATTATAAGTAATTCATTTGGAACTGAATATTTTGGAAGACACAAGAACTAGAAGACATTTAATGCATACCAGAATTTCCTTAACTATGCTGCTCAAATTTGCATGGTAAATTAATTAAAGTTTAAGATTTGCATGCTGAATTGCGCACAGATCTTATAAATACAGCATGACTGTGCTTTTCACTCATCTGTTGCTCTCTGGTTTTATGTTGTTGTTTTTTTAAAATTTTAATGTACTAAATATTTAAACAATAAAACAACAAAGCATTAAGATGCTTTTTAGTCTTTTTCCTCACATAGAGTGATACACTTTGCCATAAACTAGATGGCAAATATACATGACAAAATGTTCAATAAACTTGCAGTACCTGCATGTAATGTATATTTTAGATAGATAGGTAGATAAATATTAGATATACATTTTAGATATGGATATTAGATACATATAGATATAACATGCTGGCATTAGAAGGTTTTTGTTAAAGTTTTTAATGTTTTGAATTTATGTATTATATATATATATATGTATATATATATATAAAAGTAGAAGGAAAGGAAATGTTTCTAGCCTGATTTTATCTGCATATATGCATTTCAGCGCATAAATATGAGTGAGAATATGTTTGTCTAAACCCACAGTAAATATATAGTTGATAACATTACTTAATAATAAATAACATAATTGTGGTTATCAGGTTCATAGTACCATAAATGAACAATAGTATATTCATTAAAAATCTATCTTATTCTGTAAACATCACAGAAGGAAGAAAAATATTTAACTGTGCAGTCCTAAAACAGATATTAAATATTTCATAATAATTTCCATATTTTAAAGATTAAATTAAGAACATGCAATTTATCTGTTTTAATTTATCTCTCCATCAAAAATAACTTGACATTAACACATTTTGAGAATGACACATTACTTAGAGGGAACTTTAGCCACCGTGTCTCTGCCTGCAGTTCTATTTCTTCTTTGTTGGCATGAAACAAAGCAACGTGTTTTTCCCAAAGGCATCTACTTTGCTGATTTAGTTTCTGAAGTTGCAATTTTAAGAACATGAATAGTCTGCAAATTACTGCAAAACACTCAATTCAACCTCAGTTAAATCTGTCACATGCCAAAAATTTGGATCGCAACTTTTTGAGGCTCAAAGGGTAAACTAACAGGATGATTACCTAATAGAACATGAGTTTTATTTTATCATTTTAGACTAGTTAAATTTAGACTGGTGGAATACGTGAGGAAAAAAGAAGAGACTGTGTATAATCCTTATATGTTGCTTGCCTAGAGGACATGTTCCAGAAATGTTTGAAAATTTCTCTTATACATTCACACTGGAAGTGGGTGAAGGACCTGGGAAATAAAGACTCTCTTTCAATGACTGAAAATTAACTAGAGCTTCAAGCAAACAAAAGAGATAAATATTGGTGTTTTAACTCAAAAATACATCCAAACATTTTAGTACAAAGTAAATAGATAAAGAATAAGATATTAGTCAAAGTTAAGATTCCTACAACAGTGTTCTTCAATCCAGCACACCAAAGCAAACAAGTAAAACAGGCCCATAAAAACAAATTCTAAAAAATTATTTTTTTTCTGCACTTTTAAAGGAGAAATAAATTATAATGATTACAAGATGAGGGAGTTTGAATGCTAGATTAGATAACTATTATAATAATCTTTTGGTAGTTTATATATTTTGTGCATGGGGTCATAAACCTGTAGAGAGAATTAGAAGCCAGAGAAGAGTAGTGCTCAGATTTAACAAAACGGTTTAAAACAGAGTGAGAAACTAAAATACTTTGTTAATCTAGCTCTAAGTCTGTCCTCTGATGTTCCACTGTAATCCAAGAAAATCTTGGACCTGAAAAGGGAGTTAGAAATTCATTGATGTAAGTAATTCACTAAAGCAAGAGCCTTTGTTGGCTGTTGTTCCGTGTTTTCTGTAACAGGGATTTTATAGCAAAAGTACAAGCATTCCATACCAAAAAAAAGTTGATTCAGTGGTTCACAGAAAAAGAATATAGCAAAAAATCCAATTATAAAAAAGAGCAAAGAAATATTTGCTAGGGTAGTTGTACTGGTCTTGGCTGGGGTAGAGTTAATTTTCTTCACAGTGGCTGGTATGGGGCTATGTTTTGCATTTGTGTTGAGAAACCAGTTTATAATATAGAGGTGTTTCTGTTATTGCTGAACAGGGCTTACACAGAATCAAGGCCTTTTCTGCCACACTGGCGAGGAGGCTAAGGTTGCATGGGAGGTTGGGAGGAGACACAGCTGGGATAGTTGACCCCAACTGATCCAAGGAGTATCCTACACCATATGGTATCATGCTTAGTATATAAAATGGGCTGAAAAAGGAAGAAGGGGGAGAAGTTCAAAGTGATGGCATTTGTATTCCCAAGTAACTGTTATACATGATGGGACCTTGCTCTCCTGGAGATAGCTGAACACCTGCCTGTACATGGGAAGTAATGAATTTGTTTCTTGTTTTGTTTTGCTTGGCTGCATGGCTTTGACCATTTCTATTAAACTGTCTTCATCTCAACACTCAAATTTTCTAACTTCTACCCTTGTAATTATCTCCCTGATTCTGCTGGTGGAGGAGTGAGTGAGTGGTTGAGTAGGGTTTTGTTGCTGGCTGGGCTTAAACCATGACAGTAGTTCAGCATTTTAAAAAATGTTTCATGGAAGCTGTAGACAGTTTGACACTGCATACCCCCCAAACCCATTAATAAACTAACTAAAATTTCAAAGCAAAAGTATGTTAAGAAAATTAACATAGGTTGATCATAATCTCTTTTAGTATTGAGTATCCTAAATTTTGAGCAATCATTTTGGTATTCAGTATTCCAAATTTAAAATATAAATTAAGTTTATTGGCTTTTCTTTGAAATCATTAGTTGTATGGTTCCATTTGGATTCACAGCTGAACAATGGCACCCTGGAAGAATCTCAATTTTTCTATTTGTTAATACATGCCTGGGTTTTTTCAGTATTTGACTGAAAGTTGATAAAGAGGTGTAAAGTATGGCTTTTAATAACTTCAAAATAATTTTTTAAAAGTGTGGATCTTGGTGCAATTTAAGGGAGGTGGTAGCAATGACAAGCTTAATTAGTTCTGAAAAGTAGGAGATCAACTTTTTTGGACTTAAAAGTTACCATCTGAAAAGCTTGACACTTACCATCACAGCTGGGTAATGCATGATTCCACTGATGGTTTCTTTCACATATGAGTGGTTCTTCATCACTCAGTGTATATCCTGGATCACAGCTAAAAGTTACTGTGGAGCGGATATTAAAGTTGTTACCATGGCGATGGCCATTTACAGGAATCCCTGGGTCAAGGCAGGAATCTGATTCCAGAGTAACACCTGAAACACATAGATTTAATTTGTTTTTTACCCCTTTGTCTTTCAGATAGTACAAAGAAAAATATCCCAAACAAAACACAAAATGAGGAAGAGAGGAGGAAGAACCTTCAAAAGATACTAGTTAGCATTGACCAAAAACTGATGTGGGATATAAAGCACTTTCTCTAGTTGTTGTCATTGACTCAGAGCACAGTTTTCCAATTTTCAATTTCATAGAATAGAAAGTCCAAATGAAGTAGAAAAAGATTGGAGCTTTAAAGTATATTTCATCAATCAAAAAAACTAAAAACAAACAGACACACAAAAAAACAAACACAAAAGGACTGGTCATCTGAAACAATAGAAAGATATTAAGGCTCAAAATATGAATACAAATTTTGGTAGTATATAAATGATATTTTTTTCATTTCATCTACTCAGTTCCTGATACTGCAGGACAATTAAATTTTCTTGTCATAGTAATTATTATTTAATATAGAAAAAAAAAAGTAAAAAAAACTGCAGTTGAAGAACTCAGAAACTACTTATTAATTTTTACAGATATGATCCTATGCATCAAAAATAGAAAGACAAATAATATAGCTTACGCAATTGTATAACTCTTATCTGACAGAAAGGAGTATCTACTAACTATGTCTTATAAGAGAAATTGAATAGCGTTTGGTAAATAAACCTGGAACTATACAATGAAGAAGAAAAAAACCTCTAAAATTATCAAATGAAGGCTCATTAACTAAGCATTATCCTTTATGCTCAAAGTGATAGCAAACAATTGTGGAATTTAATCATATAATCATGCAATGTATACACATGAGGGAAAGAAATAAAGACTCTCTATTTGAATGATAGGAATTTCTTTTCTTTTCTGTTGCTATGTATGGTGGGTTCACCTTGGTGGGTTGACCTCAGTTGGCTGCCGGTCCCCCACTCACCTGCTCTCTCTTTACTCACTTCAGAAGTACAGGGGGAGAAAATAAGATAGAAAGTAACATGAAGAAGCTCATGGTCTAAGACAATGACAAGGAGATCACTTAATAATTACCATCACAGTCAAAACAGACTCAATTTGAGGAACATAATGTATTGCCAATTAAAAATAGACTGGGATGGTGAGAAACAAAGACAAAAGCTAAAACACCCCCTCACCCCTTACCCCTGTATCAGGTTTGTATGGCCAAGTGTTGGTAGCCAGGAGTGGCTACGGGAGTGGCTTCTGGGAGAAGCTGCCAGAAGCTTCCCCCATGTCCAACAGAGCCAATGCCACCTGGCTCCAAAATGGTCCTGCTGCTGAGACAAAGCTGAGGCCATCAGAGGTGATGGTAGTGCTTCTGGGAAAACATAGTTCAGGAGGACAAAAACAATTGCTGCAGAACAACAGCCATAGAGAAGAGTGAGAATATGTGAGAGTAAAACTTTGAGATACCAAGGTCAGCGAAGAAGAGGGAGGAGGGAGGAGGTGCTCCAGGTGTGGAAGCAGAGATTCCCCTGCAGTCTGTGGTGAAGCCCGTGGTGAGGCAGGTTGTCCCCTTGCAGCCCATAGAGGTCCAGGGTGCATCATTGTGGGATGTCCCCACACTGAAGCAGGTGGATGCCCAGAGGACTGTGACCCTTTGTAAAGCTCACACTGGAGCAGGCTCCAGGCAGGACCTGAGGACATGTGGAGAGAGTAGCTCATGCTGGAGCAGGTTTTCTGGCTGGACTTGTGACCCTACAGGGGACCCATGCTGGAGCAGTCTATCAGTGAAGGACTGGATGCTGTGGAAGGAACCTATGCTGGACCAGTTTGTGAAGAACTGTAGCCTGTGGAAGTTCATGGAGGATTGTCTCCTGCGGGAGGAACTCAATGCTGAAGCAGGGGAAGGGTCTGAGGAAAGAGGAGCAGCAAAGAGAATGTGGGATGAACTGACCACAACGCTCATTCCCCATGACCCTTCACTTCTCAGAAGTAGGAGGTAGATAAAATTGAAAATGAAGTTTAGCGTGGGAGGAAGGGAGAGGTGGGGGGAATGTGTTTTTAAGATTTGGGCACCCAGCATCTAGCCAAGGTTAACCCACCATAACCCCTTTCTTCCAAGGCTCAACTTCACTCCTTCATTTACAGCTTCTCTACTTCCCCAGCTCTCCCTAAGAGGGATAGGGAACGGGGATTGTGATCAGTCTGTAACAGCTCCTATCTGCTGCTTCTTCCTCCTCACACTTTTCCCTGATCTAAGGGTGGGTCCTTCCCACAGGTTGCAGTCCTGGATAAACCTGCATGGGCTGCAATGTCCTTCAGGGAATATATAGTGCTCCTGAAATGAGGCCCACTGCAGACTGCAGTGTGGATCTCTGCCCCACTGTGGTCTCTTTCATGGGCTGCAGGGGACTACCCACCTGAAGCGCTCTCTTGTCTGCCCTTGGTGTTTGTAGGATTGTTTCTCGCACTTTCTTTTCCTCCTTAATCACCCATGCAGACTTTTGTTCTTTCTGAAATATTTTGTCACAGAGGTACCACCAGTTTGGCTGATGGGCTGTGTACTGAGGTGGGTCCAATGGAGCCAGCTGGAACGAACTGTGTCCAGCACAGAGTAGCCATAGCCTCTCCTCAAAAAAGGCCACTCCTGCAGCTCCCCTGCAACCAAACCCTTGCCTCCTACACTCATACACTATGTTATGTTCCTGAAACAATAATGACTGAGGTAGAACCTGTTCAGGCTTGAGAGGAATAAGGGACACTGTTCCTTCTTCTATGAGAAACTGAGCATGTCCAGAGGAAAACCTTGAAGATACTGGCTGCAGTGAGTAAAAGATTACAAAATATAATGTCTCAACCAGCATGAAGCCTGCAGTAAAAGAAAAAAAACCCTAGAAGCTGACTGAAAACAGTAGCTAGCAAACACATAGTCAAGCCTCAGAGACAACAGGAAGACACAGAGGATGCTGAGCAGAGTGGTTTGCAACCCAAAAAGCCACTGACTTGTGAAAAAACTTACCAACAAAGGGACAGGAATCATATGGTGGGGAGAGGGGAAGGGGAAGCATTGTAAACACTTTCTATTCAGGCAATTTTGCTCTACTTTATTTAGAAAAATTATTTGTTGAGTCTCTGTTTAAATAGTACTGGACCATTGAGTTTAGAATTTCTTGTCATTTTTTTACATAAAATTTAGATTTATTCTCAAAGTAGTGGCATCCGTTTCATTTACTTAAGTATTTTCACATTAATTTCAGTATTTTGGCACTATGATTTCATATGGATGATATTATCACTCATAGACGCTGTAAGAACCTTGAGTAAGATTAGTTCTTCTGAGGTCTTCAAAGATTTTATGTGCTTTCTCATAGGTGACCTGAATTTTTAACATGATATTTTAGACTGTACTTTATTCCAAAGAAGTTCCTTCTGCAAAACCAACTGCTGACAACACAAAATCCTCTATAGCAGGACGTTACACATTTCCTAGCTTCTTAGCCCCCTAAAGACATCCTGGAGGTCCTGGTCCTCTCAGATGCCTGTGCATCTATAACTATTTTGGTGGAAGCTGTACTCTCAGTACAACTTCTATGCTTCTTTGCTGCTCTATTTACTCAAGACTACCACATAGCCTTAGGAACAAAGTAGGAGGAGTTCAAAACTAAGGAAAAAATTGATTTATTAGGGCATAAAGGGAAAGGTTTAGAATTATAGATATGAGAGTTGGAAGCAGGGCTACAAATAAACGTATCATAAATAATGACTCTAGCTTTCACAACAAAATATTCCCCATACCCTCCAGCTCTTCTTATACCTCACTTAGAATTCAGATTTGAAAGCTTATGATCTAGTTTTCATGAGGCAACCCTGACATACTTAAATTCTAGATGAATAAGTTTCTTCTAGACTTGACTGCATGCTCTTAATGCAAATGTACCATGTTAGCTGACAGAGTGCATTTTTAGATTCCCTTCGCCTAGTTGAAATTGCTTAATATAGTCTCAAAGAACCCTTTTAAGTCTATAATATTCTGCACTGTATGTGTTCTAAATAATTTCATGTGTATGAAATTTTAACTTTGATAGATACAAATTAATTTTTTTTGGAGACATCGTACTTCATATTTTGAAGTGTTAGTGCAAATGGACGTCCACAGTAATGCTATTAAATTTCCTTCCTCCTAGGACAACCTCCCACCTCTGCCTGAACACATCAACTGCTTTAGCATTCTGAGTCACGTGTAACAGGTAAACTCATCAGTTTCTTTTTGAAATTATAACTCTAGATTACATTCACTATGTTGTTTCAGATTTTTGCAAGAAGACAGAAAGCTATAACAAATCTATCAACTTCCAAGTTCCTGACTGAAAATGTGGTGCTGTATAAAGAAAAAAACCTCAGCTCAGGCAACAGAGTTTCATTCCCAAGGGAAAAGATTCAGTATGTAAGCTTTAGCAACCATGAACATAGCTGAAAGCAAATAACTTATCTTTGCTTCTTTGGATGAAGATTTGATTTGTTTTTTCTTAATAGAAGATAAGGTAAGATAAGCTCAATAATGGACAGTACTGAGTCCTGACTACAAAAAGACAATATATATGAGAAATTCTGGCACAACAGTGATAAATTTGGTTGGAAAATGGTTGTAAAGAGTTGATTGAGAGGGAGCACAGGCAGTAGACTGAACTCCACAACTAACTGCAATTCTTAGACACTAGAAACATGATACTATTATCATACCTTCCCTCCTGCCTGCCAAGTCATACTTTTTCTAGACTAAACAAGTACAAACCTTTCAATGACTCCTTGTGTGTCATAGTTTCCATGCTAACAATCTCCTACTCCTTTTAAACTCTGTCCCAAACTGGACACGATTCTCCCTGGTCATCAAGTGAAGTGAAATAACTTTTGAACAAGTCCTAGATAAAATAGTCCTCTTAAAAAAAAATATATATATTTTCTGAGATTCTTTTATTTTGATGGTTAAATACAATGTCCAGAAGATTTGATTTTTTAAATACTACTACATTTTTCTCTAGATTATTTAAGTTCTGTGTAAAACACATATCTTTTTGTATTGTACTTCTATTTTGTATTTGTTCTTATCATTTCTTCCCCATTTAGGCTTAGCATGTTTCTTTATAGAATTTAATTGCTTTTGTTTCAGACAGTTTCTTCAGTCCATCTAACTTGTTTTGAATTCTAACCTTCTCCTCATAGTGCTTGCTGTAATTGTAAGTTGGAATCATTCTCAGAAATTGTAATTGTTCTTCTTATATTATCAAAATTGTTAATAAAATACAAAAGAACTAGCCAGATCACAGTAGAATCTTTACAAATTTTAGTGAACTACTAATAAATGTTGGCTGCTCTTTTACATAAAAGTTCTCAAAATTTTTCACAGCATCACAGAATCAAATAACAATTCAGGGTGGAAGGAACTGTGGGAGGTCATCTAGTCCAACACCCCTGCTCAAGCAGGGTCACCCAAAGCTGGTTGCCTGGGTGGATCCATGTCTGGATGTATTTTTAGTATCTCAAAGGATCGAGATTCCACAACATCTCTGGGAAACTTTTTCCAGTGATCACTGAAGTACTCGTATCTATAATAATTTCATATACATTTCTATTCTTTCTCTGGAAAAATTCTAAAAGCCTTATAAATGTCAACACAGAGCTCTTTCCTTTCCTTTTCATTCCCCAATCTACAAAACTAGTTAACCTGTCAAGAAAGAAATTAGGTTGGTTTGACATAATCTGTTTTTATCAAATACAAATAATTTGTTCCTTATCATTTTGTTTATCAGCTTGAAACCAGTATCTTTCAAGACTGATGATAAAACTAATGTCCTTGATCCTTCTGGTCCTCATATTTTCTTTTTTTTTTTTTCTCTCCATCCTTGCTTGTGAATATTTTTTTAAACTTCCTTATAGTTTTGAATTTTCAGACATAATTTTCAGTGGAACGGTGCCTCTGCTTTGCCTCTGCATATACCACAGGAAATTTCAACAGTTCCTGATGAATAAAATATATTTCATTATTTCAATATTGTGCAGTATCCTTTCTCTAGATGCTGTACGCTAACCATGTAAATGTTTACTTTTCTGTGTAAAGTATGTGGTAAAAGTTAAGCTTTTCCACAAAAGTTGCAAAACAGGAACAAAATGTTTAGTCTTCCCTGTGAGGGCTGATGTTTGGTTAAATTTTTATAAAGTAGTTATTATTATTTTTTCTCTTATTTGAATATATTTACAGATATTTTTGTTATTGTTTTCTGTCTCTTGTTTTTGGAACTAAATATGTACCTTAGATTTTTTTTTTGTTTTATGCTAAGAGGTCTGTGTTATTCTTTGATAACCATCCACAGCTATGTTTTAACATATCCAATATTTACATTATTAACTTTTGGGTTGCATCATTAAAAGGGATTTTTAAATAGTTACAGAAATCTCTTTCAAAACAACCAAATCAACCAACCAACCTAAACCAAACCAAACCAACAAAACAAAACAAAAAAAACAATCCTCCAGAAAAACTCCACAAAAGCCAAATAACGGTTTTCTGTTGGGCTTTAACACAATGTATTTGATAAAGGACTTTCAGAGTTCACTAACAAGGGCATAAGGACATTCACTTACCAATTTGTCAAATTTGGTGAAGTTTAGATTTTTGAAAATCATTGATTTAATCACAACTCTGTTGCTTCATTCTTTCATTTCTTAACAATCATAAACCATATTATTTCATGGTCACTTTCACAAAAACTGCCTTTCTTATTCAGGCTCTGCACTGATTCTTCTTAGTCGGGGTAAAATGGACTGCCGATATAAAAAATTTTTCTTGATATAAAATCTTTTTCCATTGACGGCATCCTGCAACTGAAAATTCTGTAAACCTTTGCCTCATATCCAGACTATTAAAAGAATTATGTTTTCCTTAAATGAAAAAGTGTAAGGAAGTATTTAGTTTCTGTGTTATCATTGCTAAAACTGACTGTGAGTTGTCTGAATAATACTTTGTCAAGTACCTGAAGATTGCATATTTGTGAGCCTAAAAAGTTCTTTCCTGAAACCAATCTAAACAAATACCTAATTTTATAAACTTTGAATAAAAGATTGCCTTTATTTTTTTTATACAGATAACATTTCATTTGAGAAACATCACAACACTAATTTTCTAGATTTTTTTCAATAGCCTCAATAAGGAAAGTTTTTACAAAGATTGGTGATCCTTGATGTGAAATCAATTTCCCTGACTATGTAAGAGAATTGTAATGTTTATCAAATACATACTGGTGTACATTGTAATATGACTGTCTCAATGCATGACTAAAATATTATATCTGTTCTATATTTCAGATAAATTTTAGGATAGAAGGAAATATTAGTACATAAAAACTCATCGACTTTTAAATAAAGTATTTGGATTTAAAAAATAATTCCACTATTTTCTTTGCAAATTATGGTTTCTTATTTAAGGAGGAAAAATTTCAAAAATACTTTAATAATAGGTGACTTTACATTAAGAGAGTCTGTAGATAAAGTATTTCTATCTGTTTTCATTTAAGTAAAAGACTAAGGTTGCACAACCTAGTTTACAGAATGAGGAACAGAACCCTTCCCACACAAGTACAAACAAAACAAAACAAAAAATCCCACCCAGACCAAATAACTAGGTAAACTGAAAGATCAGGGAAATGTAAGTGAGGTATGAAGTATGCTGGTCAAAAGATTATAGATTAATTATTTTTGACAAAAAAAAAGAATATTTTATCAGTAGTTTTATTTAAGGAATATTTTAGGCACTTCTTTAATTTTTTTTGCTTAGATGCATAAGATTTAGTCTACACTGTCTTGTATTAGCTATGTTTGAAGTGCCATCAAAAGGCTGAATGACTGAAATTTAAGGAGAGGAATTAACAGATTATCTTCACATCCTTCACAGTACCTTTAAAGTGTTATATTTACATTAAAGCTGTATTACAGGCATATTTTAGCTTAGTAGATTACTGCCATCTCAGTATCAACTCGGTTTAGCTTATACTGAACTTTTTATTTTAAGCAAGATCAAGATCCTTCTGCTTCACAGTGCAGTGATTTAATCTATTGTCAAAGTTATGACTATAATTGGAAGATTTGTAGGATACTTCCAAATAGGATAGGTATTTGAGCCTCCAAAGAAAATATTCAGAAAGTTTTCTTAAGACTTACAATTGACTGCCTTGTATTTTACAGATGTAAGAAATGTGAAACAAATAGCAGCTCTTTTGTGACACCTTTAACACTAGCTACTTCGATACTTAAGCCCCCAAGGACAATCAAAATAAAATTTTAGTCTCCTATGTTCCTGGCAGAAGACTCAACACCTCCATTGGGTCTTTCTACTTCGTTTTGTTCTTTGAAAACCATGACATTTTATCAGACTACCTAGAGAAACAGCACTGAAATACTAGTGCCATGTGTGTCAGATATTAAATTTTTCAACAGAGGCAAAAAATTAATATTTTTCTAAATAATTTCATAATTAGACCTTCCTCTTTAAGAATGCATAAGGAAGATATTTTGTTGCTAACTAGTTTAATTTTTAACAGAAAAAAAAGGTATCTACCTGATGAGGGGCTTAAAATAAAACACAATAAAAATATTTAAGGACTGTCTTATGAAATATAACATAAACATTTAGATCCAATAAAAAGAGGGAAAATCAACATCTGGAGTTAAACTCATGCAGAAACCTATCTACTGTTCCTTGTCTTTACATGATTTAGTGCCCTTGTAGTTTATCATACTATTATCTATTCAGCCATTACCACCATGTTGTAGACAAAATTAAAAGAAGCTATGCAGAATTTCCAAGTTTTGATGTGGCTATAAAATACAAGTTTGGTCACTCATTCCAGATTCAATAGTAGAGCAAATTTACTGCAATCGGATCAGTTTTTAAATAAGAACAACTGATAAAAATGATGTCATTTGTTTGGCACAACTGCAGTAAACACATAAACTCTCTTTAGTCAATAATTAAGTAAACAGTTGTACTACCATATGAAGATCGGTGTTACTTCAGACCATTTAATATACATCATTTGATGCATTTAATTTAAAAGAAAATGCTCTTATGATGATTCTGTAGTTTACAAGGACATATTATTATTATTAATTTAGTTGCATTTTGGAACCATCATAAAAAAGGTCTAAATCTGCTCAGCACTGCAAAAATGTATTAAAACCAGAAAAAGAGAGAAAGTGAAAGAGAAGATAGGGGAACCCCCCAAAAAAAACCCAAAAAGAACAATGTATCTTTACTTATGAGGGAAAGTTTCTAAAATTACTTTTCATTTGATTAAATGAGGTCCATAAGTACTCTGAATGACAGAAGAACTCATGAAGGAAAAAATTCCAAAATGAATAGTTTTAGAACTACCTGTCAGTACAGCATAAACATAATTTATTCTTACACAAATACAATTACTTTATTTTATTTGTTCACATTCATTTGCTCATTTTCAAACTGAATTTTTTTTCAAGATTAAATAAAAATCTATTTGATAAATAACAGACTTACTCTCATAGTGAATTAGGAAACCAACACTAGAACGACTGTTGTCCGTAGTGAACAGCAGATACATATAATTTCCAGTACTGATAAGAAACTGGGGTGCTTGTGTTCCATGATATTCTCCAATTAATGGTGATGAATTTGCTGGCCCATCTCTGACTTCCAAAGTATCATAATTAACTTCAGTCTGAAATCTGAAAAGGAATATGCGAGTCAACTGGTAGATAGAGGAATGGTGTTACTTTCTTTAACTGTTAGAAATGCAATCCATGTGTAACTGATCAAGAGTATCATATATAAAAAATACGTGTATCTACGGATCCATCCATATATTACTGAGGATAGTAACTAAGGAAGGTTTTATGCATCTTTTTCCTCACCTTGTTATAACTGCTATCATATAGAATTCATAAGGGATGCAATACACTGCAGATCAGCCATATGACTAGCCTTCAGAAAGACATTTAGTGGGGAATCTGGGTACAAAAATGCAAATTGTCTCAAACAAAATTGCATTATGAATATCTAAGAAATTTCTTGCCCTCAGGTTAAAAAATAGTTGTACATCCTGGGAACATCTTCAATAATATTTTGTTATTTCATCTCATGTGTACAGTCATCTAGTAGTAGTTCTTAAATTAAACAACTCAGATCTGCTCTTTCTGTAGATGAAACTTGGACTGGCAGTTTTTCACATCAGATGCTTTTCAAGACAGTTTGTGGTTATATCAGATTCTGTTGGAAGCCGCATCATCTAAACCACGCACACATAAATTTTCCTGTCAATGAAGTTTGTATTATTACACAGATATACTGGTCTAAATGTATTTGCCTGCAAACTCAATATTCTTATTTTCATGTTTCAGAAATGCATATGTTCGGATATTTTTCTCTTCTATTCCCATGGGGTTTATTAGTTCAACTTCTGAGAACATCAGAAGACTGTCCCTACGCAATACAACGCTTTTTCCAAAGTGAATGCTCTTAGTTGTCTTGCCAATATGGGACAAGTTTTCTGAGTCTTGAGATAAGATTTAGTGTTCTTTTAACGAAAGAAGACTTCAAATTATTAAACACCCAGAACAGGGGAAATATATGTGAAAATTCCTTCAAAGTGTAAATGAACATTATACTTTGTTAGGCAATGATGACCAAATGACCAAGTTGCCCATTCAGGCCATTATATTTTACAGACCAAACAGAACTGGTCTTCTAAAACCATCTTCACAGACATATCAGTATCGGTAACTTCATTTTTAGCAAATATTTAGTAGTGTCTCCTAATTCTTCTCTTATGATTCCCTGAGAACAAAAGCACATTCAGAAATCAGAAAGCTTTCAGAGCTAATGACTGCTTGGAAACTGACTTAGGCCCTTCATATCATTCCTTACTCTTCACACAGAAAACTCTCTAGATTTATGGTGCTACCTACTCTATTTGGATATGCTGGATAAAATCTACACATCTTTTTTTACTGCTATCTATCTACTCTGATGGTGGAATACAGGGCTTGCAAGTTTGTTAATACATTTAGCACTTTCAGGACCCGTTTCTGGGAGTGAAGTCAGCTAGCACGGAATGGTACACATCTATATTATTAAATACATTCTTTAGCCTCTCAAAGAAGAAGATACTATTCAAATTTCCTATTGTGAATGGTTGCTTGCCCACAGTAACTCCTGACCATGCTTGATAATTATTTGGGGTAATGCTGGTTGACAAGCTCCAGAAGCGTGTTGGAGACTATTTCAACAATTTAGCTGCATAAACACATGAGTTCTTGTGTCTGGAAGGCTCTCTGGTTTTATTAAATTTACCAAAAAATAGACAATCACAGTGAACATCACTAAAGTACTTGAGAGTTTTTCAGTACCTTTCTATGATTTCAGTGATTATACATTGATTTACCCTGCAGTGGAATGATGAAAAGAGACAGATACCACTAGGCTGGTTTAAATACTTTATTTGTACTCATAATGAATAGACTCAGCCAGCAATTGTGGTTTTCTTAGCAGAGCAGTATGACAACAGTGGATTGCAAACCTTTCTTATAGGAGTTGTTACCCATTACAATGATCTTTTTCCCAGTATGTTCTTGCTCATCTCAAACTCAGAAATGAATTTATAATTCACTTGTCTGCTTTTGAGGGTTTGAGGGAGTGAATTGTTTTTTACATTGGCTTGAGTTTGTTGATGGGTTGTTTGCTTTTTTTTTCATTCCTTGCATTGTCAATAAAATGATAAACCAAGATAATTTACCTAATTAAGAGTCACCTTTTGGGTTTTCCATTTCTTTTAATACTTATTAGCTTATTTATGTTATTAGGACATTCTCCAAATTTACACAAATAATTTTAAAAAGACCTAAAGAATGCTATATTATGCTATTCTTCATATAGTTAGCTAGGTTTCAAATAAAGAGGTCTGTTGATTATATTATTTAATGATTTTTGATCAATATTCAAAGTAACAAAAATCTTTCAGTCAGCAGTTATCCATCTAGCCCCTTTCCTTATTTATTAGTCACAATCTCAATGTTTCCACGCATTACTCACAATCTGAAAAGTATATGTTAGTTTTCATTCATATTTCTTGATAGAGTTACCAGAACTTTAGTAGTTCAGTAACCAGTGTAAGTTCAAAACACATGGTTTTATATATCAAGGTGGAATTCTTTTTTTTATATGATTCACTTTGCATTTACTTAATCTGCCTGCAATTTGGTTTCCCAGACATCCAGTCTTGTAAGAAACTTCAGCAATGCTTCAGTTTTAATTTGTTTTTAATATCCTGAATAGCTTACTATCATTAGTCTAATTTTCTCTTTTTTAAGATCATTTCTGGACATGCTGAACAATTTTGAGCATACTACAGGTCTCTGCAAAACACCCGGAGTTCCACTGTGAGACTGTTAAGTTCTTTTAATGTCCCTCTTTGTGTTTAAATGATACTTAGCCTTTTAATAGCCCTTTGCAGAGTGAAATGCAAGGTCTAAAACTTGTATTTTAAAAACCCAGGTAAATTATATCCAACATTTTTCTATGCTTTCTTACACCACCAAAGAATTCCAAGTGGTTCCTGAGATAGGATTTCTTCTACAAAAGCCATACTGACACTTCCTCAGTAATTGCATTTATCCATGCTTCCACTAATTCTACACTTTGTTAATAGTTTTCACAGCAGTCATTCAGCATGCAGTTCCTTAGAACTCCATGAAAGATTTAAAAGATGGAGTTCCTGAAATGCACAAGTATCAAGATAGTTTTAAAAGCACAGTTATATGCAAATTTCAACTGTTCAGCCACATCAACTTTGTACTCATTCAGAACTCCTGGGTCATTGCTGTCTAGTTCTGATGACTTGCTGTCAGGCTCTCAGCCTGTCCTCATAGAGGAGGTGCGCCAGTCCTCTGATCACCTTTGTGGCCCTCTTCAGAACTCACTCCAACAGTTCCATGTGCTTCTTATGTTGGGGACACCAGGCCTGGATTCATCATGTATAGAGCAGAGTTGAGGGGGAGAATCATCTACCTCAAAATGCTGGCCATGCTTCTTTTGATGCAGCCCAGGATATAGCTATGTTTCCCCTTTTCCAGTCAGTGGGAATTTCACTTGACTGACATGACTTCTCAGATGACGGATAGTGGTTTAACCATTTCATCTGCCAGTTCCCTCAGGAATCAGGAATGCATATCATCAGGTCCCATGGATATATCCCATCAGGTCCCATGGACCTGTGCGCCTTCAGGTTCCTTAGATGGTCTCAGAACTCTCTTCCTACAACAAGTGGTTCTGCATTCTCCCAATCCTTGCCTTTGCCTTCTGTGACCCGGCTAGTATGGCTGGAGCACTTGCCAGTGAACACTGAGGCAAGAAAGTCATTGACTACCTCAGACTTCTATATTGTAGGTAATCTCCTGTTCCATTTCCTTCTGGAGAGGGCCCACATTTTCCCCAATCTTCCTTTTACCATCAAAGTACCTATAGAATTTTTTCTTGTTACCCTTGATGTCCTTGGATAGACTGAATTCTATCATAACTTTAGCTTTTCTAATTTGATCCCTGACTGCTCAGACCATTCCTCCATTAATCCTAGGCTGCTATTAATCCCAGGCTGCTATTAATCCCCTCCTTCCACCCTCCGTAGGCTTCATTTTCATGTTTGAGTTTGTCCAAGAGCATCTTGTTCACTCACATAGGCCTCCTGGCATTTTTACCTGACTTCCTCTTTGTTGGGATGCATCGATCCTGAGCTTGGAGCATATGGTCTTTGAATATTAATCATCTTTCTTTTGCCCTTCTTCTCTACAGCGCTTTATCCCATGGTACTCTACCAAGTAGATCCCTGAAGAGGCCAAAGTCTGCTGTCCTAAAGTCCAGGGTAGTGAGTTTGCTGTGCACCCTCCTCACTGCCCTATGGACCTTGAACCATGGATCTGATGGTCAAAGCCCTGTGGATTTGATGGTCACTGTGGCCAAGGCTGCCATTGAGGTACAGCAGCACCTCTCCTCGTTGGCTTCTAAATCACTTGACAAGGGAATGCATTATTAATGCATCCAGGAACCTCCTGGTTTGCTTATGTCCTACTGTGTTGTCCCTCCAACAGGTACTGTGTTGTTTGAAGACCCAATCAGAACTAGAGCTGGTAAATGTGAGTCTGCTCCTACCTGTCTAAAGAGGGTCTTATCTGTTTGGACTTTCTTGTTGAGTGGCCTGTAGCAGACTCCCACTATAACGTCAACTGTCCCTGCCCTTCCTGAGTATCTGTATATTAGTATGTTAATATGCACTAAACTAGAATCACAGAATCTTAAGAATATCTCAAGTTGGAAGGGACCCATAACGATCCCCAAGTCCAAATCCCTGCTTCTCACAAGACTACCTAAACCTAAACCATATGAATAAGAGTGTGTTCCAGACACTCATTGAACTCTGACAGGTTCGGTGCCATGACTATTTTCCTTGGGACTATTTCCAGTGACTGACCACCCTCTCAGGGAAGGACCTTTTCTTAATGTGCAGTCTGAACTTTCCCTGACACAGTTTCATTCCATTTCCTCTTCTCCTATTGCTGGTCAACAGAGAGAGGAGATCAGTACCTCCCACTCTATTGCCCCCTGACTAAGTTGCAGACTGTCATGAGGTCATCCCTCAGCCTTCTCCAAGCTGAACAAACCAAGTGACTTCAGCCACTCTTCTTATGTCTTGCCTTGGAAAACTCTCACCATCTCAGTCGTTCTCCTCTGCACAAACTCTAATTGTTTGATGTCGTTCTTACACTTAGGCGTGCAAAACTGCACACAGTACTTGAGGTGATGCCACAGCAGAGCAGTGTAGGGTGGGACAATCACCTCCCTTGACCAGCTAGGTGTGCTGTGCTTGATACAACCCAGAACATGGTTGGCTTTTTTGGCTTCCAGGGCACACTTTTGACTCATATTGAACTCACCATTAACGCAATCCCCCCAAAAAGCTCCTTCCATAGGGTTCCTCTGCAGTATTTCCAGTGTTGTAAATAAAGACAACATAAACACAGTAGAAAACTTTAATTTCCTACTTGAAGAATACTGAGTGTTGCATTGAAGTTCCTTTTTATGGTTTTCTTTTTGTTTTCTTCTTCAATATTAAAGCAAATACTTATGCTCATACCTTAGTTGTTGTTTGACTTTACAACTCTCACCTGTCAAAAGTGATCTTAATGGAATGTCCTGGTCTTGCTTCAATTACCCATTCACAATTAAGTGAGTCCTTGTAATATCCTGGCCACCCTGGTGGTAAGATAACACCACTTGATGCTGTCAAATGTCCACCACATGGTGCTGAAAGAAAAAAGCATGTAGTCTTGTATCATACACAGTATTTCTAATATAATATTGTATATTCAAAGAACCCACAAAAATTGAATTAAAAAGCATAGAAAAATAGGTTTAATATAGTTAGCTTTAACAGTCTAACACAACTAAATTTTCTACATTATGTTTTGAGCAGTTTGTTTTCTTCAGAATCATAAGCCCTGCAATGTATCTTATCATAGCTTGTTACTCTATACATATCTTAATGCATAGAGTATGGCACTTGATTGTACCAGCCTTTCTTCTCTTGAAAAGCACATTATATCATTTAAAAAAAAAATAATGCCTCATCATTTTTTATATCTAATATGATTGCACATTTATGTGGGAATATCAGACAAATTGTTCCAAGTAATTATTATCACCATATTGTTCCACCTTTTTGAATAATCATTGTGCTCAGTGGAACTGATTGGTATAAATATTCCATTGGATCATAGAATGGTTTCAGTTGGAAGGGATGCCTGGAAACTCTCTAGTCCATTTCCTGCTTGATATAGCAGATTGCAGAGGACCATGTCCAGTCAAGATCATGTCCTTCCTTGAAGGCATGATCTCTGGGCTATCTGGGCAATCTGTTTCACTGTTTGATTACTCTCACAGTGCAAGTCTTTCTTATGTTTAGACAGAACTTCTTATATTTCAGTTTGTGTTTACTGTCTCTTGTCCTGTCACTGTACGTCACTGAGAAGAGTCTAGTGCCACCTTCTTTACACTATCCCATCAGATATTGGTACATATCGACAAGAGTCCTGAGACTTTTCTTCTCCAGTTGAGACAAGCCCAGTTCTCTCAACCTCTTCTTGTATGACAGATGCTCCAAGTCTTTAATCATCTTCATGACTCTTCGCTGGACTCACTGGAGCATGTCTATGTTTTTTGTGTACTGTGGACCCCAGGACTTCACACAGCACTCCGGACATAGCCTTACCTGTGTTGAACAGGTGATAAGGACCTGTCATTTCTTCTCAGTCTGGGTCTCCTGCCTCTCTGTCAAGGTTCCTCTGAACAGCAGCACAAACATATTATGTACCAGCCACTCCCCTCAGTTTTACATCATCTGCAGACTTGCTCAGAAATACACTCTGCCTCAGCATTCAGTTCATTATTGAAGATTTTAAACAGTATTGGGCATGGGATTGATCCCTGGGCTACACCATTATGAATTAGCCACCAGTTAGACTTCGTGCCACTGACCACAATCCTGTGAGGCCAACAGTTCAGTCAGTGTTTGGTCCACTTCACTGCTCACTTCTTGAGTCCACACTCCATTAGTTTGTCATTGAGAATCTTGCATGACACAGTGTCAAACACAGTGTCAAACTGAGATAAAAAATATCCGTTACTCTCCCCTCTTCCAATAGGCCAGTCATCTTAACACAGAAGGCTATCAGGTTGGTCAGGCATGATTTGCCCTTCTTAAATCCATGTTGACTGCTCCCAGTCACCATCTTTTTCTTCACTGTTTGGAAATGGTTTCAAGGAACATTGTTGCATCACCTTTCCCAGTGATATAGATGAGATCTGTAGTTCTTCAGATACTCCTTCTTTCATTTCTTAAAGATTGGAATTTACTTTCTCCCAGTCTTCAGGAATCTCCCTGAGATAAGTCATCTTTCCAAGATATTGAGTGACCTTGTAATTTCATTGGATGTCTTCAGAATTCTTGAGTGGATCCCATCAAGCCCATTCCTGTATGTCAAATTTGTTTAAATGTTCTCTAACTTGCTCCTCCACCATAAAAAAAACTTTAAAAAAAATGTATTGTGAGAGGGCTATGAAAATAACAGGGCTAGACAGGGAGCATTTTTCAGAGCAGAACCAAAAGACTTTGGAGTAGGATTAAACAACAGCAGAAGTGACAGAACAAATTTTGGAAAACATGAGTCCCTTAAAAAATTAAACTGTCATAGCACAGGGCTTTGGGATGTTATGTTTTACCAAAGACTGTGGAGCAGTCTAACACAGGAACTTTTGCAAGGCCGGTTAAATTTATCTTAGTATCTTTTGTATTGTCCTCAAGTAATCTGTGGTATCATCAGAAATTTCCATATTTCAGTGCAGGAAATCTTGCCACTTTTCTTCTGTTTCTCTAAGTAGTGACAAACAAATCTTTTATGGCATATAGGAATGGATAATAACATGAATTTGTGAGTAGTGGATTAATATGCCTGCTTTTTATTCAATGTTTTCAACAAAAAAAAAAAAAACAAAACAAAACCAAAACCAAACTACTCAGAGAAGTTATTTGATTTCACTGAAGACTTGGAATGGTCTATAGGAAGTTTTTCCAGTGGGAAATAAAAGCAACCCACAACTCATGAAACACACACACGAAATTGTCTGAAGCAAAATGAAATACCAGGAAAATGTCATGTCATTTACATGTGTATAGTGAATGAAGAAAGAAATTTATTTCATGGTGTTTTTATTAAATTAAATTGTGTCGTATCACAAACAAGAAAAGTTAGAAGACACTTGATCTTCACCTGACTATAATATTTCATGTAGATCACTTCATGTATTCCAAAGATTACATTGAATATTTAAACAATTGTGTATAGAGTTTCAAAATGAGAAAACATCTTTTGATGAAAAACAACATGCTACTCCTTGTTTTGGAGTGGGCTGGGTTTTCTCTAGGAATAAAAAAAAAAACCTGCCTACTCCACCATGTAACATTATTTAATCAGGATAAGAAATCCTACTAGTACAACATCTAGGTTCACACACACTAATCCCAGCAGACTGTTAATGTTGAGTTTTTTTCAGTATTTCTAAATTTTCTTTGAAATGTACAGTCTTACGGCATCTGAGCTCTCAAATTGTCCAAATAACAAAAAATATGAAAATAACATGATCCAGACTCTTAAGTTATTGCAATGACACTGAAATTAATGGAGATGTGATATTTACACCACTTGGAAGTTTTGGATTATTTTTTCCAAAAAATCTTTTAATTTGGTGCCTGTCTAAGTATCTGTTGTTTAATAAAAGGTATACACTTTTGAACATAACTTTTAGAAAACATATTCTGGTCATTTATTAAATGCACTCATCTGCCTTGCCTTAGGACCCATTACTGCTAAGCATCAAGGAATCGGTCTACTTTTTTTTTTCTCACTATATTTCATTCTAAAGAGAGATTTGAACATAAGTAGAGACCATATTTGTCTGTTTACTCATCTAGGAAAGAACAAGCAAATAAATTTGGAAGTTTTGGGTAATATAGTGAATATTAAACATAGCTCTGGTTTTCACTATATTTCACAGAAATAGATGTACTGCAGGTTATAATGTTACACAGAGAAATTCAGGTATATTTTCATTTTGAGAAAATTAAAGGAGCAAACCTTCAAAAAGGACTTTTAAATGGAAGTTTTACTTCACTTTCTATGTGGTAGATAATAATAATATGTTCTTCAGTATGCTACAACCAAAACTGTTATAGCAGTTATAACTCATAACTGAGTAATGATGGCGACAATCAGAACTTGAAAACAATAGCAACCAGATTTTTAGAATGCTAATTTATTCCAAGAATATAGAAGCAAGTTATCTTGTTTCTATTATTACACTCTCATTTGACTGGAAAAGTGTTAAAATAAGATGAGCAAATAACTTCAGCTAAAGCAGTCTTATGTACAAAATGTAAAAAGTGAGGTAAATTTAAATAGTGTCATTATTCAAACTATAGGTGCAAAATAAAGATTGTGCCCTTACCTTCACAACGTGGGACAGTAGAGCTCCATACTACATTTCCATCTTGCATAATACAGGTTATGGATTCAGAACCTTGAGTCTTCACAAAGCCATCATCACAGTGAAAAGAAACAGAACTTCCCAGAAGGAATCTGTCTCCAAAGCGCCTCCCATTTATGGGAATGCCTGGATCATGGCACTCATTCTGACCAAAGGCTGATAAAAACATAGTAATAATACTAGTAATAATAACAACAATAGTAATAAAAATAATAATAACAACAGCCTTCCCTTTAAATTGTCTTTTTCTTCTTTTGAGGAGGAGATTAATATTTCCATCGTAATACAGTAATACATAACACATATTAGATGGTAGTATACAATTCAAAGCATAGAAAAATTCTCCATAAAGATTCAGCTATAAATCCAAGGACATTCACACAGATGACACAGACTGAATTTGAAAGCTTTTTAGATGCGTGTGGCTTAGATACACAAGAACAATTTGCTTAAATTTTCCTCTGGAAAAAATCCAGATGGTTTTCCTCCACCATAAGGGAATAAGGATTATTTCACCTGGAGAAAGGGAGGCTGAAGAGAGCCCTTGTTAGTCCCTATGACTACATGAAAGGGGGTTGTAGCAAGATGAGTGTTGGTGTCTTCTCACAACTAACAAGAGATAGAGCGAGAGGAGATGGTCTCCTCTTTTCTCTTCCTGTTACTTTTCAAAGGACAAAATTTAGGTATCTAAGACTTAAAAAGGATTGAAATCAATGAATTCCAGCATTATGTGGGGCACCTTTCTAAATAATTTAACCTTGGTCACAAACACTATGGTTTGATTATCTTAATTGACACAACATAGGAACAGTGCAAGAGTCTCAAAGACAACTTCATTATCAATTAACTTCTATAACCTTAGAAACTAATTTCTTGAGCTAAAAAGATAATCTCCATATAAGTAATGTTTTTGACTGAATCATAAAACTTTTAGGAGAGTTTGCTCTTTATGACAAATGTAATAATGTTTTCTACACGACGATGTTGTTACTGGTGTTTTCAGATGAGAGTACTGTTTAGTGAAATATTTTCATATAAGCAAAACACAAGGTTATCTGGTTTTTTAGCCTGGTTTCCCAAATGGGAAAGACTTATGCTTTCAGCAGCTCTCTATATGTATGTGACCAGTAGGTCTACATTTAACAACTTTCGAACTGGTTGGCCAGTCGCAACTAAGCTTTAGTTGCAACTTTAGAAACTGCATTATCTGGGAGTGTACATTTTTTAAAATACTTAAAGGAACTGCAGTCAGAGAGAAAAATGATTCTAAATTATTGCACTCTTATAGGAAAGAGTTCTGCATCAGACCGGTCATGTTCTAGACACTAGAAAAACCACAGAAGGTAACTATTATGTGTAACCCAAAAAAGATCTCTAATCTTAGGGGTCTGTATTCTTAGATACCACACCATCAAACTGGAAGAAAAAGTGTAAAAGTAAATCAGGTTCCCAGAATTATTCATCTGCATTGAAATTCTAGTTGCTTTTTTATACTTCTGTGCTTTTCAAATAACATCTCAATAGTCAGTATTCACACCTTTGTGACCTTATTCCTAATGGTTCCATTGAGAAGTATATTAAATCACTTGCATTGGATGCTTAGATATGAATGATCTGGGCTTTGGTTATTTGTTCTGCATTTATGTAGTGGCAACCAAAAGAGCCCTTAGATAACAAAGGGAATTCTTCTAAAATAAATAAGTTACAAGGATTCAGATAAGCTAATGAATACCGTGAAGACAGCTGAAAAGAGTGCAATTACACAAACATCACAATTTACTTCCATGTTATAAATACATTCTTTTTTCATTATTACGAAGAAAGATGACATAAGAAATAGCATAAAAGAAAAGCAGAAATTCTTACTTGTATAAGTGATATTAAATCCTCTTCCAGTGGTAGAGTGATCTGACTGAAATTCAAGTCTTACTACATGCCCGCTACTAGCCAATTGAGAAGGGACCTCATTGCCAGAAAATGTGCCAAGAGGTGGTAAATCTGAAATCCCATCATCTTTGACTGTAAGGTAGTCAAATTGAGGTTCTACATCAAAGTCATTGAAAATCAGATGGATTCTGCTTCCTGGCTCTGAGATAATTAACCAAACACAGTTCATATTATTCCCATATTCCTCAGGATAATTTGGAGAAAGAATAATTCCAGATGGTGTGGTGAAGTTGAAGAAACATGAGACTAAAGGAAAGAACAATAATATTCTCAAAATACTATCCACAAACATTATAAATGCTTCTCTTTATATTATTTTTATTCTTGTGAAAAAAGATGCTTTTGCAGCCTGGATGTCAAAACTACTACACATGCAAGCTGGAAATGTTTAACACTGTAAGAACATTGCTCCCATATAACATGGTTTTATTTCCCCAAATGAATCTAAGTGACTGCAGCAGGGCCTGCAAGAAATTCACATGTAGTAAATGACGAAGAAAGCAAAAGTAATGGTTGATGTACTAGAATTTGGAAAAATTGGCAGGTCTGTTCCAAAATGAAAATGTGACCTCCAAATTGAAATACTTATTTTTCCAAAAGGAATATGCATGAAAGTGTATTTAACAATTGAAAAAATCAAGCCCAAGGGCCAATTTTGTCTGTAGTATACAAAGATCATGCCGATGCAAAAATTAGTAGAAATTTAGAAGTGACTCAATCAAGAACTTTTAAGAGTGTATAGTATGAACTTGTTTTACCTTATTTTTTTTTTGATAGCACAGAGCAAAACCAGAAATTATTCATAGTTATCCTCCTTTTTCACTCTTTTGGGTCTATGTTCATCAAGACATTTCCTAACTGATTTCAGAATCATAAGCTTGCGACTGGTACTTCAGTCAGAAGTACAGTATATCTAGAAAGAGGAACTCACTGCTTATTAATAAACACAAAGGATAACCATTACTCAGCTCTTCAAATGTGCCAAACTGAACTCAGTTTATATAAATAGATGCTATAGATTCTATGTTCTTTCATAGGGCATGTGCACATCTAACACAGTAAAATATTTCACACCATTGTCAACAGAAACTAATATATCAATCCAATCCAATACAGCACCATGAAGAAAAACAACTTCTCTCTTAAAAGGGAATTGTGGCTGCACCGTCTCCGTGCCCAAGTTTTACACACCTAGACACGTTTCAGCATTTCAAGGCATACAGAGAACTATTCCAGTCCAGAGCAAGTTTGTTCAGCATAAGTCCAGTAAGAACACGGCTTCAAAATACATACATGTCCAAATAGTACACTTAGTACACTGTACTAAGGCTTTTATGGTTTTTAAATCCAGTACTGAATTGCAAGACTCTTTATAAGAAAATTTAAGTGGAGAACTGAAGAGCCTGATATACCTGTGTACTAGAAAGATTTTCTCTATTTTACCATAGAATAACAAAGAAAAGTAAAAAAAACCCAAACCAACCCCCAAAACCCAACCAACAACCCTCTCTATTTGAATCCATCTACAAGTTTAATGACAAATATATTTTATGTTTTAAAACAAAATTCACAAACTTACCTAACCTTTTTTCTATATTGAGTAGTCCTAAATCCCTTATATTAATTTTCATGCTTTTTTAGTATATCACCAAAAAAAACCCCAATCTTTTCTTAGATGTATCTGCAGGCTACTTTGCACTGACAGAATGAAATGTTTGTGTCACAGAGTCCTTTTGGACACTTATATGCTATTAGTAATTGCTCATTTAGAGTCTAATTCAACACACATTTACATTAGGAGTGTTAAGTGGTTCAATTAAATATAAAATGAGGGGAACGAACATTCTAAAACCAGTCCTACATGATGTTCCCCATAAATGAGCTACTGAGCCAACTGAAAAAAAATGTGAATGAAAAAGTCTCCAAGGTATTTTGAAATGTCTTCCTGTTGTTTAGTCACAAATGCTAAGAAAAGCAAGACGCTAAGGTCAGGAAAATAACACAGAAAAAAGTATAATAATTCTTACAAACACAGCTGGGTTTGTTGCCAGACCACTGGTTATTTTGTTGACATGTAATTGTTCTCTCTCCCACCAGTTCAAAAGCTGCTTGGCATTCAAAGGTAAGTGTGTCTCCATGCAGAAAACTGCTGCCAGTCCTCTTTCCATATGATGGAATTCCAGGGTCTCCACAACCTCCTTTCTCAATTTCTGAATATCAAGAAATTCAAATGCAACAATAAGGTAAATATATTTGCAAGCAATTTATATATAAATATCAGAAGTGCTTTCAAAATATTTGGCATTATGCCTTAAACCTGTATTTACAGTTGAAAGTGAATTAAAGGTAGATGCTACGTCTAGAAGCATCTGCCTCAAAGATGACTTAGGATCTAAAGTCTTTTCACAAACTAATAGCTTCCACACCTGCATTGCTGCATTGCTGAAGGTAACAAAATACTCATATTTAACTGCACAATTGCACTGAATTACAGCATATTTGAAGTTAAAATTACAAAGCTATACTCTCCATTCTAACCATGGAGACGTACTGTATGTAGAGAATTTTTCTGACAATGAAGTTCTAGTGCTAAAAAGAATGTCTTAAGTCTCACATCTGCAGTTCCACTTATAAGGTGATTAACAATATGATTAAAAGTATATAATTTACTGATAGAATCAATGAATTTCAGTTGAAACATATTTTAGAATATATTTTAAAAATAAAAATATATTAAAATAGATTTTAAAATATAATAAAAAGAAAACTGAGGAATTATTTCTTAATCTTATACTTCAAATTAGAGCCACATTTTTCCCAGCTGCATTCAGCTTTGCTGAAAATAAATTAACATTTTGGATGATACTTCATAGATATTCTCTAGGAGATCTGCTACTTTAATTATTTTATTTGTAGATCTTGATTCTACATAAACAAGATAGAACTATAAAAACTCAACTCTTATGAAATTTTTTAATAACATGAATATTAGGAAAGGAAATGTTAATATCAATTGCCCGTGATAGCATCATCTTACAAAATACTATACACATGGCTGCCCATGGGAAAATGAAAGTTCCATTTCTTCATAATTAAATTTAAAGCAATTTTTTTTCTAATTAATTTGCCTTTGAGCAGAAAAAAGAACAACAAAACACTTCTGGTACTATAAACTGTGTTCCTACATATGTGATGAAATTATGTAAATCTGATTCAAATGAAAATAAAGTTCTTATTTAAATATTTCACAGTGAATTCCGAGGTATGAAATCTGAACAATTCAAGATAACAAGAAAATTCAACTCACAGAATAGTATTAAATATTAATATAATTTAACATCATTCAAAATGTCCACTGTCAAATATTGTTTAATCTACTAGTCTTAAATCCCGGCAGAAGTGTATATCTTGACAAACCAACTCAAACAAAATTTTAAGATATAGGATGACAGCATTATATGTGAAGTCAATCCACTGTGTTTATACCCTTAAAGTAGTCGTGAACAGATTGTTGACAAGCATGTTTAGAAAGGTATGTCACATATTTCACAACATAACAGGTTACTCATCAGGATAAAAAGAAGTCTAAATTGTTTTCTTGGTAATCTTAAAATCAAACTTCAAAGACAAAATTAGAAATAACTATTTAATCTATAAATTTAAAGCAGTTGCTGAATCAGTTTTTTTTAGAATCATGAAATCATAGAATATCCTGAGTTGAAAAGAATCAACAAGGATCATCAAGTCCATCTCCTGGCCCTGCACATGACAGCCCCAAGACTCACAATCACACCATGTGCCTGAGAGTATTATTCAAACACTTCTCGAACTCTGTCAGGTTTGGTGCTGTGACCACCTCCCTGAGGAGCCTGTTCCAGTGCCCAAACAGTTGGTTGCTGAATATCCAACCTAATCCTCCCCTGACTCAACTTTAGGCCATTCCCTCAGGTTCTGTCACTGGTCACCACAGAGAAGAGATCAGTGCCTGCCCCTCCTCTTCCCCTCACAAGGAAGTTGTCCCTGCAATGAGGTCTCCCCTCCATCTCCTCTTCTCCACATTGAAAAAATCTCATCTGGTTTCTCCTCTAGATATTTCACCATCCTTGTGGCCCTTCTTTGGACAGTCTCCAATAGCATTTATATCCTTTTTATATTAATTGCAATACAGGAGTCAAGGTGAGGCCTCACCAGTGCAGAGAAGAGTGGGACAATCATCTCCCTCCACTGGATGGCGATGCTGTGCTTCATGCACCCATTATTATTTTATTTAAATACTTTGTCTTACCAGAAAGCTGAAGATTTATCCCTTAACTATGGTTTTTTCCCTGGTCTACAGAGGAAGTAACGAAATATCGATAAGGAATGAATTTACTGAAGTAGAAGACATCAGGATGCTTTCTAACTCTCAGGATATTCACCAAGCCATAGGAGAGGAGTATGGATCAGTGAACCAAAATGTTTCAACAGAAATTACCATGAACTAAACTTTCTGTTGTTTTAAAAATTCCTTTTTTCTTGGAAACTGCTACAGTATGTCTTTAGTCAGATACGAGTTCTTAGTGAGGAATGCAAGAATGTAGTATAAACTTTGAAGACTAAGTAAATACTTTGTTATTCTTAATATATAACCCTTCATCCAAGAATGCCCAGTTTTATTTGTGAGGACATATAATCTGGATTTGTAAATATCTTATTTGCAAGCACAAACAAGTAATTACAAATATAAAATCTAATTTCAGATCAACAATGTTAAAAATATTTCTAGCCTTTGAAAAAATAAAGATTTAATAAAGTCTGTCTCATAAGAAACAGTTTAATGATAAATTTTGGGTACTCTCTCAAAAATCATTAGAAGGAATTTTTGAATCAAAGTATTTTCCATTGAAAAGTCAAATAACTCATAAAAATGTCAAAATAAAATATATTAACTTTATTTCTATTTAAACCTTCAGAGTTTGTGATCATTTGTTCAACATAAAAACAATTCAGAAAGCATCACAGATATATAACACTTTTGAGGATGTCTTATTTGCATTTTGACAATAAAAAGCTTGAAAAATTCTATCCAGGTCTAGAAATCTACATTATCACAAACCTTAAACTGAAGACTATATATCCCTAACAGAAATGTACTCTAGTCAAAAATTATTTAGGTTGACAAAAATCACTAATTTAAATTCATAGAGTCATCACAGAATCATAGAATGATTTGGGTTTGAAGGGACCTTAAAGATCATCTACTTCTAACCCCTTTGTCACGGACAGGAGCACTTTCCATAGACCTGGTTCCTCAGAGCTCCATCCTACCTGGTCTTGAACATTCCCAGGCATGGGGTATCAGCTTCTTTGGGCAACCTGTTCCAGTGCCTCATCACCTTCACAGTAAAGAGTTTCTTCCTAATATCTAATCTAAACCTACTCTCTTTTAGTTTAAAGCCATTCTCTTTTGTCCTATCACAAAATGCTGTTGTGAAAAGTCCTTCTGTAGCTCTCTTGTAGGCTCCCTGCAGTTTGTACTGCTTGTATTTGATGATCTTATATGATTTTATGACTCTCTTTAGTTCAAAAGCTACTTTTCCATTACACACATTAACACCCCAAAACTTAGCGAAGACAAAGAGGGGTTTGTATTTATACATGAAGAGTACTCTTTGTTTAGAAGTAGATATAGAGTAGGAGGTATGTAATGATTCCCAAAAATTTTCTGTTCTCTGGGATTTAGCATGGTTTTTCTGGTACTTGTTCAACTTGCACTGATTTGGTCAGTGAAAAAAATTTTTAAATGTCTAAATGTAGATGAGATCCACTGTGCATGTTGGTTAAAGACATGCACCAATTATTCTGTTTCATAAATAACAAAGAGAACATCTTCAGACCAATTCAGTTGAAGTTATGTTGAACTTGCTTTTAGGAAACTCCTATGGGATAGAAAATGTTCTTAAAATGACAAACACGAAAATAAAATCTACGCTAACCTATTTTAGTATGGCAATTAAAGCACTGTTTTTTCAGGATTATTTTGTGTACTCATTCAATGTTGAAATTCTTTTGATCTGAGTTTTTAGAGCTGTGTGAACATCATGATGTTGACACATAAACTCTCAAGCTTAAATTTAAACATCCTCTGGTTACCCAAATATTAACATTGATCTTGTGCAAATATTTTGGCTTTCATGTACTCTGTTTCAGTAGCCTGGGGAAACAGACTTTTCATCTTGTTTGTAAACTAGAAATATTTACTCAGTTTTAGGGAATATTCTTTCCTTAATGTTAGAAGAATAACAAGATTAGATTTCTGACTATAAGATCATATCTCTGAATTTAATCAAAGGCATTTCTGTTGCTGTGTTTTCTTTTAAATGAAGAAATATGGCAATTCTAAAGTGATATTATGCATCTAAATATGTATTATAACCACTATTTGAAAGGTACCATATTGCAATTCAAGTATTTTTTTGATGAAAAGGATTTACATTGCTTTGACTCAGGTATCTAAAGTGTATAATAAAATAATTAATAGATTATAAGATTTTGCACTCTTGAATATATTATTAATGGTGGTAATTTACCTTTTCCCCCCTTGTTACTAGATTGTAAATACACAGGTAAAATTAAATCCTTAGTATTTCTATGTTTTCATTCATACTATCCAATTTTCTAGCTTAGATGATTAGTGAATCATCTAATCACTAAATCTGAATCTGGTTATAACTTTTACCAGAAGAATATAAATAATAATCTCACATTATTAATTCAGATGTATAAATACAATTTAAATTAAATTAGTGTTTTAAACACATGTGGGTTATGCAAAAATCCATTATTTTAAATAAGAGATACATAAACTTCAGTACTTCAAGGTCTATCAGAAAGTTGAAGTCAATACCTCTAAAAACTAAACACATTAATTTGACAACATTTCATAATGATTATCTTAGATATAGTCAAGATAGGTTAAGGGAAGCTGTGAACTGGCACAGGTATACATTTACCCAGAAAAAAAACAAACAAAATATGTAAACTCTTAAATGAGAGGTCAAAGAAATTCACATTTCAAATACAAGAAAACTAATAATTTATTTTATTTCCTCTCATTCCTCATATCTCCCTGCATTAACAGTCATAATACCTGATGCAGTGGAATCTGATTTAAAAACACAAAGAAACCCTTCTACAAAGAAAACCTTTAATACAAAGAGAAGGGATAGAGAGATGCTCAGGATTGCAGAAAAGAACATAAGTAAAAGAGTGATATTATATGCATAATTCCTGCAAAGGAACATAGGAACAACTACTGCAAGAGAAAATGATAAATCAAAACTAATAAAAAAAATATTTCAGATTACACATAATTGGACTGTAAAAGTGGCTATTAAAGTTAAAATGAGGTTGATCTAAAGCTAAAAAGAGGGTGGCCTTACAAGATAATTTTATAGATGATCACAATTTTATCATTATTCCAGTAAATTTCTCCAAAGAAATTTTACAATGCAATTTATTATCAGTCTCCAACTATAAAAAGAGAAGGCCTCCTTCACAGATCATATAGTTCCCAGCAGCATTCTAAGAGATTCTCACATTTTTTCTGAAATGTTTTGTCCTTGCTGTTATCAAGAAGACTACAGATCATATCCAGTTGATTAATTTTTGCTGCTTCTACCTTATTGCATTTTGTATCGATATTAAAAACAAACATGACCTTAGAATCAGATAGACGGGAAAAACAACATGAAAAACTTTAATAGGAGGTCCATTTAAGCTGACAATTCACTGTCATAGCATAGGGGTGGCTTGCTGGTAATAACATCATATTTTATCATCTCTTATAATACAAAAATCCCTGAAAGCAGTAAAATAATTAAAGCAGAAAACAAATCAGACCTTTACAACAAGTATATTCTTTAAATATAATGTTTACTGCATACTTAAATATTTTATTACATAATGCAGAAAAATGAAATGTTGGCTGTTTACAATCAATTTTACATGTTCTGGGTAAATGCAGACCAAATCTGAACAGGGATGAGGAAGAAGGTTTTTCTTATTTGTTGAAGAAAAAAATGTATGATACCTACTGACCAGTAATGATACAGCAGATGAAATTCATTGTCAATTACTGTAGAAAAACAAATCTGGGAAAAAAAATTATGAGTTTGCAGGCACAATGATAGGTTCTGACTTGACAGTTAGGACTCGGGAACAGGAACTCTGGTATACTAAAGGTAATTCTATGAAACTGTAAGCTACTGAAAATGTTAAGAATTGCTGGCAAAGGAACAGTGAACAAAACAGATAATAGTACTCTGACATCACACAAAAACCTATTTCATTTGAATGTTAAAATTTCTATGTAGTTCTGCTCCTCCATTTATAAAAGGAAATATTAGAACTAGGGGAGGAAAACAAAAGAACAAAGTTACTGAGGGATTGAAGATTAATTGAATAGACTCCAAATCTCTTTTTTGGGGGGTGAAATATATGTGTTCAAAAAGTGATTGAACATGAAAGCAAATCTTATTGAGAGGCAAAGAAATACTTGAGGTATGTATCACTGGAAACAGAGAAAGTACTAAGATTATCTCTGTCTTCTGATTTATCACTCTGTAATTCACCATTTCCTCCAAAATCTATTTTTGTCAGGTATCAACATGCTATTGGCTTTTCGTCTCACTGTAGATTTTTATCCTATTGTTTTGTGATAAGGAACAGGATACTGTTCAAATTGCAGTGTTCACCTTGTTTTACTAGAGTAGAGTCTGTCTGAACAAAAGGTTGAGCAGTGCCTTGAACAAAAGTTAGCACAAAATTATCCTGTGGAAACTAAGTTAGCAGGTTATCATGGAAAATAGGAAGTACAGGAAAAATTAAGTGCAGATACCTCAGAAATTATCAGAATAACATAAGGATGAATATCGGGAAAAGGTGAATCATGGAATGAGGCAAAAGGCAACAACAGAACTTGTAGAACTAAATTGTTGCAATTAGAATGAAGAGGAAGAAAAATAGCAGAAAAGGAGAATTAAGAACACTTTCACTTTTCTAGAAAAAAAAATCTTATCTAGATAATGTAAGTTTAAATAAAATTAAGTGAAGGGCAGAATAGGAAGAGAACAGTTTAAGGACCATTTAGAAAATGTAGACACATTTAAAGGAACAGGGCCTAATTAAGTTCGCATTTAACTCCTTAAACTGAAGCAGTTGATGAACTATTTGCAATTATCTACAAGAAATTCTGGAGAACAAGGGAGGTCTCAGATGACTGGGCAAGGTCACATGTAATAACTGTCTCAAAAACCGGAGAAAAGAGGACTCAAGGAATTACACAAATACCTATGTATGTAATTTGTCCTCTCAGACTAGGAAAATTATATGTTTTATCTTCCTTTACAATGGAATATCCTTGGACATCTTTACCTAAAATTATCCTAAGTCCTGACAAGAAAAGCACGGTAGTTGTCCAGAAAAGAAAACCAATGATCTATCAACATTTTTAAAGTACAAGCAAATCCTGTGTAATAGGATTGTAAAACCAACACTGATCCTAAGCAAAGTAATGGAACAGACAACACAAGAGTCTATTTCAAAAGGGTTAAAAGACAAAAATAAAATTACAACCAGTTAACATTGTTTTATGGAAAATTGGCCATGTCATACAAACAATATGATTTTCAGATTATAAACTCAGTTGACACAATATATTTGGACTTCTTTCAACCATTTAAATTAGTAACACATGGCATGCTAATTAAGAATTGGCATGATAGAAAATTAATTTTCCGCACATTAAATGGATTGAAATTATATAATTATAGTATTTCAAAGCATAAATGCAAATAAAGAACTATTGTTAGGCAATAGAACAGCTTCAATTAGCTTAATATATATTATTTGAGCCCAATCCTAACAATTTGTTACACAAATATTACAGCAAACTAGGTAAATGATATTGCTACAGCATTTTTAATATGCTGTAGCCCTGTGACATATAGGTGTGTATGTCTTCTTGTGCATAAGTTTCCGCGTAAGTACTGCTTTTTCTCATACTCTTACAGAAAACAAAACAATACCAAAAAAAAATAATTTAAAAAAAATTTCAAGCCTATGGCATCTGAGAATTTTGTAAAATAAAATTGTAGGAGCTTCAAGATCGGTATGCTTCTAATGCAGGTTATAGAAGCGGTAAGCATTCAGATAAAAAATGTTAGCTTTGGAAGCTATCCATGGATAAGGCTAAAGAGGGAGAAAGATCCTTGTAGTAGTATTTGGAATGGGAAAGGTGATTACACTGCAATCAAATGTACTGTGTGTGCAGTATCGACATCTAAATAACTTATTTTTACTTTATTATATTTCAATAAAGGAACAAGAAGGAGGAAGTACTGTTCAAAAAATATTCTTCTGAAAGGAAAAAGAAAAAAAAGGAAAATAAAAGAGAAAACATCTTTATGTTCTATGTTCCTATACTCTGCTCTTGCAGGACAAATTCTGCACTCCAGTGTTGGTATCAGTCCAGCAACTTTTAGTGGTTTTTGGGGATGCACAATTTCCCCAAGACCTCAGAGTTTCTCACTTTGATCACCTTTGAGACTTTATTGTATGTGCACCTGTCTCAGTTTGGAGAGACTGGAATGTTTGCTAAAGAGGATGAGTAATGAGGTAGACCAAACTCCTCTCTCTCAGCAATTGTAAATCCAAAATTAAGGGGCTCTAATTGGGGAAGTATGGAAAAAAGAAGAAATAATAATCCTTTATTAAAAGATATATGGTATACTGGCAAGAACAGTAACAGAACACAAAAACCCCCCAACTAGACAATAGTCCTGTACCCAAAAAGTCCCCTTCAAATAAAAGAAAGAGCCGTACTTGTCTGTCCTTCAGTGTGGTTCTAATCACGGTCGGCAGGGAGCGCTGTTGGATCACTGGAGGTGCAGAGCCTGCAGTACTCTGTCGTGGCCTGCAGGGAGCACTGTTTGGCTCTGACAGTCACCACGCGGAGGGTCTTGGGGGGGTGTCTCAGATAGCGGGAGAAGCCAAAAAAATGGGGACCCTTCCCCCAATGGAAGAAGAGGAAAAGAAAAACAGTCCACCCCCAGGGAACTCACTGTTGTTCTCGGATGACGGTATTTCAAGGCTCCTCCCTTTCTCCCAGTGAACACAAAACTCTCCGATGAAAACACAGCAGGTTCAGGTTGGAGGCAAGGGCAGCTTGCAAGCCAGCCGAGGCCAGTGGTCAGGGTTGACCAGGTCGGGAGCCAGAAAAACCGACCTCAAGGCTTTTTCTCCAAAATGCCTGCACACAGACTCCATCTCCATTCCAGAGAGAGACTCAAAAACTGTCTTCTCCTTTGTGAGGAGGACCAGCTACCAAATCCAAACTTCTCCCCCCTCACTTCAGTCTTCATGTGATGGGCCATCAGTTAGGAATGGGGCTCTGCCGGCTAGATCTTTTGTAAAGCTAATCGCCCCCCCTTCTCCCTTCCCATTCAAACTCCATCTTTTTTACAGTGGAGTAGGGGAAGAAAAAATTCCCCTCTTGGATTTATAACCTATAACAGCACTCTTTCCATCTACAGAGAACTTCCTGCTATTCTTATCTGTATCTTGTAGGATCACAATTTTTTTGCCGTGCCTCTTTCCTTATTGGCTCAGTCCCCTTGGCCACCTGAGAGTTCTGGTATGTGATTAAGGAAGATACACTTTCTTTCTCTTTCCAAAGTTACTGACATGACTAAGGCTTTAACAACAAGACTTTTTCCTCCCTAATTTAATACACTTTCTGAGGAACATAAGCTAACACAAAAGTACTCTGCAGACAAATACAGGAAGTCTCACATCTTAGAATTCAATCTGGAAGCTATTTCATATAAACATACCAAAACAGTGCACACCTACCTGTACATGTAAATATTTGGTAGGGATATTATACATATAAGAAAGAAAAAAACATGCAAATAAAATTCATGTGGACTTTTCAGTGAGAGCAATCAAACTCCTGAAATTTCACAGAAGCATGTTAGAGAGTTTACATGAGCATTAACTGTCTATTTGACTTTGAATACATAGACTGACTTCTCAGTATTAAAATTCCATTCATCATCTTGGTTTTCCACCTACTCATCCAGAAGAAAAAGAAAGGACAGGATGAGTTATGATGGGGATTCAACAGTGTTGGGGTTTTTTTGATGAAAAAAACCCTCCCTCTAAGTATTGCTAATCTGTGGAAGTTAACTGCACAAACCTATTTTAGAAGATCCATTTTCTAGTAGATGTCATCAGTTTTTCATTATTAGAATAAAACTGAGTTTTCAGAAGTGTCTAGATGCAAAAGAGAGCATGCAAGCACACACAGTACTAAAATATTGTCACAGCTTTTCATTAACCTCATTCAGCAACCCTCACATATAATAACGCGTCTGAATGGATTTTATTTTTACATGCTATCATATATATTATAAGAAATTAAATGCACGAAATCTAAAATTTGTTCTTGATAATGTTTTTGATTAGGAACTATTGTTTTTCTCAAACTTCATAACAATATAAATATTTCATCTGAAATATTTCATCTGAATAACCATAACCACCTTTAATCTAAATTGCTAATAAAGCAGGAGAACAATTTAAAAAGGTTGCTCTGGAGGATATGCTGACTTTGTAACAGGTGGAGGTGTTCGTATGTCAAATCAATTTCAGTCAAAGTGTGAAATTAATGTCTGCATATGAGCTGAATAGATAAATCACCCTGTTGGTGAAAGGAATTGGGAAAGAAAAAAAGTATTGAAGAACTTTGAAGAATTCTTTACTGAAATAAATCAGTTCTACAGAGGATGTTACTAATAGACATCTGTATGTGTTGAAATTAAAATCTTCAACTGTTGCTTAATATTTCCCATAGATTTTACTTTAGTAACAGTTGTCAGTAGTAATAGTGTTTTGAAAATATTTGAGGTTTAAATATAATACTCCATTTGAAATCAAGTGACATCAGGAATTATTTCCATTTGACGCTTAGTAATCAACCACGACATTAAAAAAAATTCAATAAATGCTATAATGAAGGCACAAATTTTGCAGATACTGTTTAATGACCCAAACCTGACCATCTTTTTTTCTTTTCATGGTATAACTACTAGAAAAAAAGATACCAACAGGTACCAAAATCCTTAAAGCTCTAATTGATTTTAATTAGATGATACTAGGAATCTAGTTTAGCTTAAAAAGATAGAAAAATGCATATGAACAAGAAATTCCAGATCTTAAAAAAATTATAACAGCTAAAATGAATCTACTATATAAAAATACCATTATATGTATTGTACAAAACTCCAGTAGAGCATTTCTAAGGCACCAGTTTTACTAAGTAAATTTACACACTTTACTGGGAATTAGCAGGGGTGGAGGTGGTCTACAGTGACCTGGAGAATAATCAGGACTCCAAGGATTTTGATGAAATCCAGTGCAGGTGAAAGCTCGTATGGAGCGCACTGATGTCATACACCAACACCCTGGTGTTAAAGGACTGGGCAAACACTGAGGCATCAATTGTGTATATCCTGGTCTGCCAGCTCCAGCAATTCAAAGAGAATCTCTCCCCTTCTCCTCAGCCCTATGGGCTTGCACCTCAGCTGTGAAAACACTGTCCCACCAGGTCTGGCCTCTCAAAGGAAATGTGGAGAATCTCTCTCCTTCCTTGTCCCTACCAGGCTTAAACACAACACACATGTACACACAGACTTTTCCCTAACTAGGAAGAGAGAGAGACACAACTAAGGACACTAAAGTCACGTGGACAAGTAGAAGTACTTGCTCAAGTGTACCACTGCCCTCAGACTGCTGCAGTTTAATCTTCCTCAGAGGATTTGCATTCTTCTTTCAAAGATTAAGCTGCAGTTATGAAAGGAAATGTCACTGAAGGAGAATCCTCGCATAGATTACTTAGCTAAATCTGTATTTTAAGTTTATTGTACTTTGTTAATTTTAACATTCCTGAACATCTCCATGCAGATGTAACAGACATTTTCAGAAAATAAAGGTAACTCCTATTCCCAGGGTTTTATCACTGCCTTTGATCAAAAGAACACCAGTTTTTATAACTGGGTGTATCTTAAAAACCAGAACATGATATTTTTATAATATAACACTAAATATAAGTTAAGCAAAACTCACTGAATTCATTTTGTGGTATGCAATGTATTCTAATACATATAAAAGAAAGCCACAATATGAAAAAAAATGAGTAAATTTTGAAGTGAGAGATTATTCAGATTCTTTGAAATTATACTAATACGTGAAATGCACTTTATATATCTATAAATGCACATATATATATATATATATATATATATTTAAATGGCTACCATAAAGTCTTAACTGGAAGCAGGATTTTATGTACAGTGTTTTAAGGTCACCTTAGTTTTTTCCTCAGCTTGTATTTAATATTTTATTTATCGAATTACCTTGTGTTGTTTCATAAAAAGATCTGTTAATATGTCGATATTGTGCATATATATGCACAGAAAATTCTGTGAGAGTTAAAGTTTGACTCAAAAAAGTTTGCTTCAAAAAAAATTACAATAATATTACATTTTGTCTTAGAGAAGCAAATTAAATATTTATCAAGACTATTAAAACAATGTTTCTTCAAAGTTTATTGACTTTAGGGATAACTTATCAGTTCTCACAGCTTATTCACACATTTCTCTAGACAGATATACTTAAAAAAGTCATCAATATTAGAATTTTTTGACTTGGTAGTGTTAGCAGACTCTAACACTAGACTGTTGTGTCTAACAGTGTTAACTGTTAGACTCAACAATATTAAGGGTAATTTCCAAACTAAATGTTTCTAGGACTCCATCAATACAGCCCAAGGTATGTCAGCCATCATATCATTTAATTAATTTTTTTATTACTGTTGCAAAAAGGTTGGCTACTTAAAATGACATAGACAGGAAAATAAAGCTTAAACTAAGTGACAGCACTGGTGAGGCAATATGAACAACTGACTTATTGCTCATTTAAAATCAAGTATTTGATTTTTAAAACCATACTGTGGATGTCATGCATCAAAAGGCTCCAAAACTAAAGGGTAATATAATTCTCATGATTTGATCTTTGTAGCAAAAAATATAGAAAACTGGCACAAAATTAAAATACTTTGATAAGAATTTATCATAGTCTTATTAAAAAGAAAAAATCATAACATCTATCTGTTGCTTACTAACTGTGGTGCATTTTTCTGTCTGACCATCATTTGCAGAAAACTTACAAATGAATGGAGGATGTTTAAGAATGTCAATCAATCTCAGCCATAGATATTAGAAGGAGATTTTGAGTACGTCACCACTTTGTGAATTAAATAAAGCAAATTACTAAAATAGAATTATTTTGGCTTAAAGAGTGAAAGGACTATCTTCTAAGTTAATGTCAGTGGAAAATTAAGTTCATGGTGCATACACTGTGGTGTTTTCTATATTAAAAAAAAAAAAAAACAGGAGAAAGTTTTAACTGGTAAAAGAACCAAATAGCTTTAACATATGAAAATATTCACATAAAACATGATACATATTTATTGTCTATCCTCGAAAAGCACACACTTGTATAATGCCTGAATTATAATACACAGGAACAAAATACAAAAAGAAAACCTAATATACATGAAATAGATGAAAGAAAGAGAAAAGCTTAGAGCAAAATCAGAAACTCAAAGTTTTCATTGAATGACTTATGAGTTGTTTTCTTTCCAAACATTACACCATACATAATGATTTTGCTGTGTGCACATCCAATTGAGTCCTAAAAAATCATAATTTCTATAATCTCTTTCAGCACAGGTTTTATCAAATCTCCAAGCAGTAACAAAGTTTTATATCAATACCGGTAGTGCAATCACTTTTATAAGGTAGTTGTGTGTTTGTAAAAAAACTGCACTGATGTAAGGTTTACTGATTACTGTAGCTGTATGCAAAAAGACATTTATCTGAGCATCTGAAATATGTTTTTGAAAGTATTTTTTCTACTAGTCTCATGAGGAAAGAAGAATCATATTCCACACAATCATAATGATGAGCTTAAAGTTTAACCATTTTCAGCTGCATGCAGGGGCTGATATACTTCCTGACGTCTCCAGGAATTCTTAATAACTTCAAATTATATAAAATGTTAGGATTATATCACTGAGTCACCAGATTTCTTTTATAACACTTTTATGAACTAAAGAATAGGTTAGTGAAATAATCTAATTAGTTTATATAACTACATAAAGGCAGGAATAAAAAAAATGAGTTCTAAACAGGTCAAAAAACAGATGTTGTTATACTGGTTATCAAGAAGTCTGGAAGTCAAAACATTAAATATATTAATTAGACTGACAGGTCTACAGGGTTGAATGGGAGAAAAATCTCAAGCATAATAAAATTCTAAAATGTTCACATCTAAAAGTTCAAGCTGACTGTCAGCTGCTTTTGTGTCAGTGTGATATAGTGGACAGGGCCACAAGCAAGGAAGAGACCAGGGGGTCCTGGTCAGTGGCAGTGCTGTGGCAGCCAGGAGGGTCAATCATGTGCTGGGGAGGCATCAGGCACAGCATCACTAGCCGGTAGAAGGAGGGGATTATCCTGCTCTGCTCTGCACTGGGGCAGCCTCACCTTGAATATTGTGTGCAGGTTTGGGCACTGCAATACAAAAAAGAAATTAAACTGTTAGAGAGTGTCCAAAGGAGGGCAATGAAGATGGTGAAGGGCCTGGAGGAGAAGCCTTAAGAGTAGTGACTGAAGTCACTTATCTGTTCAGCCTGGAGGAGACTGAGATCTTATCACACACTACAACTTCCTTATGAGGGGAAGAGGAGGGACAGGCACTGATCTCTTCTCTGTGGTGACCAGCGACCGGACACAAGGGAATGGTCTGAAGTTGTGTCAGCAGAGGTTTAGGTTGGATATTAGAAAAAGTTTCTTCACCCAGTGGGTGGTTGGGCGCTGGAACAAGCTCTTCAGAGAAGTGGTCACAGGATCAAGCCTGACAGATTTTGAGAAACATTTGGATCATACGCTCAGGCACATGGTGTCACTCTTGGGGATGACCCTGTGCAGGGTTAAGGGTTGGACTTGATGATCTTTGTGGTTCCCTTCCAAGTCAGCATATTGAGTGATTGTGTGATTCTGTGAAGCAGTCTGGTGATCAGTTGTCTGTACTATCCACCTTGGACTTAAAAGCCATAAAGAACCTATTTTTAGATATGGCACACTCATAACATGAGTGGAATAAGACAAACTCAGGTACATTATTCACCTCATCAATCCTCTTTTTTGGCTGCAACTGCGACTTAACATGACTGTTTGATATTGTTACAAGGCCTAAAGTCATATTATCATGCTACATTATGCTGACCTGGATATGCATGGCAATGACTATGTCTAACTCATCCATCTAAGAGGTAAATGTATGCTTCAATCAATATTAAGAAATGGCATAAACCAAATTTTTTTGTTGATTCAAATCTGCCCAAAATATTGCATCTGATCACATATGCTGGGCAAGTTTGGGCATGAATGGCTCACTTATGGTCAAAATAAAATCAAAATGCAGCCCAAGCAGAAAACTAACTGGGGGGAGGGGGAGGGAAAGTGCACGAATAAAGAATTACTTTAATCACTAACTGTTTACCCATTTTATTTGAAAAAGTTCCTGCCTGAGGCCATGACCAGCACTGAATTGCAAAACAAACTTGCTTGTAAAAGTATGGTCTTAGAATGTCATTGGTAGAAACATACTTTTTTGGTGTTACAAGACCAACCTGTGATCTCAAAGTGGTGGTATGCTGATATTAATTTTCTTTTTGTCACTTTATGCATGTTATATCTATTAAATGTATGTGTCATGTTGTTCTTTATATATATACTACCCAAAACTGTCAGATTTGAGAGTGATTGCATGGCAGGACTGGTATTTAGGTTAGAGGTTAAAAAAAATTATTTTAGTAAATAGTTTATTCATTCAAAACCAGTACTTTTGGTGAACCTAAACCAATTTAATCAGAGTGCTTAGAAGATACCATGCTCTGTTCTAATGCATATTTAAAATTTATTCAGACTGAAGCAACTTCAACAGGGGAGATTGGCAACAATCTTCAAAATAACCATCAGCAAGTTCACATTATTCTTTCAGGAGATGACATACATATATGTCCTTTGTGTGGAAAAATACACTGAGGTCTTTCATAACCTTACTAAATACCCAGGTAAAAGGAAAAATTATATTAGAAATAACTGGAACTTACAGTCCATTTTCTTAATTCCTTTACTTTCTAAATAGGTCTATTGCAAAAATTCTGAAAGCTGTCTTAACAATGGTCTAAATACTGTATTTTTTACTCTAAATAAGTTTCCTTCTCATTTCTTTTGGTTGAAAAATCTATTTTTAAAGTAGCACTCTATACACAAGTATTCACTTAGAAATGTTAGTGGTTTTTATCATGAAATCTCAGCTGTGAAACACATAATGTAATTTTGTTTTCTTTGTCTTTAGTTTATGAAAACCTGTGGAGTAACACCTGGGCTTCTTGGCTTCAGTAAGAAAATTGTCATAGATTATAATGAGAAGAAGATTTCAATATAGATCCTTTGATACACTTAGGTGTGGTATTACAATATATCTCGTTCTTCAAGGACAGAAGAATTTAAATTTCTGGCCTTTTCACAGAAAAGATGCTTTCAGAGGATTCTTTCAGAAATGTATTAAACCATTCTGTTAAGATATCTGGGATCTATAACAAAGAATGAGGGACCTTCAGATATGGTCTATAAAATAACTTTTTAAAGAAAAAGTAACCACAGGTGCAGATTAATCTTCAGGATTGCTTGGGTTTTTTTATGGGTTAATAACTTTCTGTTATAGCAATAATACTATGGTTCTAATATGGTTTAGAAAGTTTAGCATCAAAGCCAAGGTTTCTTGTAGTGTCTTGCATTTTACTTATTAGTAATTCAAGTGCATTATTATACAATGCAATACATATAGGTAATGCTTAAATTATTTTTGTGTTTATAATACATGACTGGCAGAAAAAATATCAAGGTAACTATTGTATTTTCTAACATAGTAGCTGTTTGTCAGATTTCTTGAGTTAACAAACTAATAACACTAATATTACACTCTATGTTTCCATAACTCACCTTCCACTGCACACCGTGATAGAGGTACAGTGTTATCCTTCTCTATTCCAAACTGTTTCTAGTAACTACCTCTTGAAGATGTATTAATGAAATCTTTCTTGTGATCCAACTTTTGGAGAACTGCACTGTACAGTCTAAGAAGCCTGATTAATTAAGCAGACTACAGAATTTTCTTAAGGTAAATATCAACTGTATTCAAAATCAAGAAATTTGAGTAGTGAGAATACAGATAGCCCTACATATTTCTGACATTAACATGTTTCTGAAGATGAGACAAAGAAGAGGTATAAGAATATGGAAGAATTACTCCTCCCTTAATCCCTTAGGTAAACTGTAAACAGGATTAAATTTACTATTCAAGCATGAAATCTCTCATGCATATCAGTTCATTTGCAGGCATCATTTCATGCCATATTATGTGGACATACTAATAATGTAGGGTAGGTGAATTGTATCATTACAATGCTTCTCTAAAAATTAATGTGAGATGAATTCAGATAAAGCAACAATTTTCTATAAACTATGACACTATTTAAATAGTAATATAAACAAATATCTTACTGTAATAGATAAAAAGCCAAGATTCAGTTGGTCAGTTGTAAAATATTGCCCAAGATGCTGAGGAATCATGTTCTAATCCTGAGTAAACTCAGACTTTATGGTAAAAAAAAGATCGAAATAAGAATGTCCTTTACTTTGTCTCTATAGAACACACATAACTCATCAAAGTCTACAGTTTACCTTCTTTTTAGCTAGCTGCTATCACAAAGACAGTGTCCTCAAGGTTATATGTCGCAGACCATTAACTTTCTCACAATTAAAATGAAATTCTATTTTTAGACAGGTTCTTTGACTGCTAAACAAAGGGGAAGAAGAATCATTGAGGCATCTTGTGACAGAATAGAGATTTAAACTTCACAGTTATCCTAAAGCAGGAGGTATATTTAGAGTGCAGATGGATAAAAGTTTTGCCAACAATAAAAGATGAGAAAATTCTAATAAAACTAATAAGAGCATTGAGATGAAAGAAAAAAGTTATAGTTCACCTTTGTATTAAGACGTTTACTATATTTCTAAGATTGTAAACATTTCATACTTTACAATTCTGAAATTAACTACCAAAACTTAAAAAAACCCCCACAAAATAACTCACACCTTGTTGTAAGACAAGACTGAAAGTCAGATTCTAACTGTCAAATGATAAACATATACTTCATAAGAGAGATCCCACCGCTAATGCAAAATTCATAGTGTATACTTCGGGTCAGAAAGTCCTCAGAAGTAAGAGGCTGAACTTCACAAATAAAATCTTTGTTAGACAAATACAGAAATGAGAACAGCTGAATTCATATTAGAAATACCAGAAAGAAATTATGATGAGAAGTTCATAATTTTGGTTTGAGGAAATAAAGTGTCAGATACACAACTTGTGCCAATACTCTCCACTATATAATCACTGTTTCCACTTCATGTAGTTCACAAATGGATTCTATAAAGGCAATATATTGTCTTAATAAACACGGACCCTAGAAATGACACAAGTACAAAGACGAAACCATCAAAGAAGGGGTGAGAAGAAATAGGATTAATTTGGACAGAGTTGTTATTGTCCTCAGGCAATACAACACACTTGAGCTCTGTAACTATAAAGGCTGAATATGTGGCACCACATCTTAAGATTTCTTAATATCTTAGCCATAGAAATACTACAGCCCTGCGTAGACTTTTTCACTCATAGCTCTGCAACATCCCACTTAAGTAATTATGATAGTGTTTCAAGAGCCTCTGTGATTTTTCTTACTTTTCTCATATAGTTATCATCATGGCCATGGACCTGTAAACATCAGCAGTTTTGCTGTGGAGGATTCTCATCAGAAGTGATTGCCACCCTCATGAGAATCACCCCTTGTTTCTCCTTCCTTCCTTTCCCCTTTTTCCTTCTTGTTTTGTTGATTTCAGTTCATGTTAAAGAAAACCAAAATAAGGTTCATAAAAAAGTAGATATTAATAAATTAAGCAATAAATAATTTAAATAATAAATATTATCCAACAATATACGCACACAGAAACTTAACCTATGAATGTACACTTGATCTAATTAGCATGCTCCAATCAATATCATGAGTGGGAATAACCAGTGGTTCAGCTGGAATGAGTCCTGAAGAAAAATATACAGTTCTAGGGGAAAATTATGGTGGAAATATAATCCTAAACACTGCCATTATCACCACCTGCTTCAATGGAGGGACCACTAGTAGAAGAACATTGGTGTTTCCTGGCTGAACACTGGGAAACATTTTCCCTTCCTCTTCCTTTCAATGTTCACAACATGCCACCAGTCACAGACACCACTCGTAAAAACCTGGTCAGACCAGCCTGTTTTAATGTCCTTAGTCCAATAAATGTATAGGTTGCTAAATTTGAAGTTAAGATCCAAAAAACTTTTCAGTCTTTATTTTGCGTGGTTTGGTGTTGAAATAGTTAGGATTTTCAAGTGAAATTTGGTCTTTCATCATGAAATTTTGGTGTTTCATCAGAAATAAAGTGTTTCATCTACAAGTGAAATTAAACACTTAGAAAGGGTGCTTCAGTTTCTGGAAAATGTTTAAAGAAAACTCCCACTCTTCTAATTAAGTTACTTTTAGTTATTGAACAGTGAACAGTCTCTCAATGTTTTGCAACATATTTTGTAAGAAAACAATTTTGAAAAAATTATTATCAAGTAATTTTCATCATTTGTGCCCATACCGAACTACTGAAAATAGTATTAAGTGATTTCCCTTATCCTTAAGGTGAACTAATTAAACATGGAAATTAACCAAAAATTATACCATATGTTAAAAAGCAACAGTTCTTTCTATCTGCAGGTCTATGCAATGTATTAAAATGGAAATTATCAATACATGTATATGTACTAACAGATATGTATTTTTAAATAGGGTGGATCAACTTCAGAAAGTATTAAACTGCAGCACATAGTCAAAATAATTAAAGATGTTTATGTTGCAAAACTTCTCATCTCTTTGAGACAGAAGTAACATAAATGAGGCTAGGGTAATTTGGATCATTCTTTTTTAGTTAAATTTCCACAATCTTATACATCTTCTTAATTTCCACAGTCATATGCAATATCTCTGTTTTTGTTACATACTAATTTTGACCTAGGTCTGTGAATATTCTCAGTGAGGCATGAAAACATGTTTTGTAACTACCCCAATAAAGTCTTGTGAATATTAACCATAATTTTCAAATAGTATCTAATATGAGAAATTATACAGGTTAGCAGAATGTAAAATTAATGATCTTTCAAATATAATAGAAATTTGTAGCTTCTATTGACCTACCAGCAAAAAACCTTAAAACAATAAATTTAATTTTTACTTGCAAATATTTTTAGTTGCAAATCCACATCTTCATTCACCTTTAATTAACAATAGAGACAGTATCAAAACTCTAAGTTTGTGAAAGGACTAAATGCCTATTTGAAATAAATTTGCTGGAGTATCATGAAGTAAGTTACTGCATGAGTTTAAAATAGTTAATTTAGTTCATACCTTGATAAACAGCTTTGAATCCTGGTGAGCCAATGCTGTCATCAGATTGTAAATGAAGCCACATCTGGTTACTCATGCTCACAATAAGATCAGGAACACTAGATCCAGTGAGTCTGTGTGTAGGATAAAGGGTAGAGTCATTTGTAGAGGTATAAATTGCTATTAATATTATTACTACTACTGCTACTACCACAAAACAAAACCTTTTAAACTATTCACATATTATTTAGGCCTATTTGTAATATATTATTCTCACGTTCTTATCAGCTGTTTTTTGGTAAAATTAATTATTCCACATGAATTAGAACAATGTGAAGTAATAGAAATGAATGTATTCAACAATGATTAAACACTTTTAATAAACCTGTTCCTACCTAAAGCTTTCCTTAAGTAACTAAGTGACTGCATGAATTAGTTTCCAACTGTTTAGATTAGTATTGCTTTTTTTACCATGTTTTCTGAAAGTGAAGGAAATTGCTCTACATGCCTTACAGCCTATGTGTCCAGAACTTACCAGGATCACATCTATTCAAATAACTCACAGTGATCCCTTAAATTTCAGGGAAAATTGCTATTTCTCATACAGTAGAAAGTCAAGACTGCTGGAAGAGGAAGGGAAGGGAAAGGGAGAAAACGAAACCTAAAGAAAATTAAAAAAAAAAAAAAGCTAAATCAATAGCAGAATCAGTTTTTGTTATGGTGGTGGTTTTGTGTCTGGTGGGGGATTTTTGTGTGGTTTTGTTTTGTTTGCTTGTTTTGGTTTTGTTTGGTTTTTTTTGTTTGCTTCTTTGGTGTTTTGTTGTTTGTTTATTTTTACTAGGGTTTACCTGAGAATACCCCTGCATACACCCCTACATCATTCAACTAAGAGGATGGCAGATGGGGTAGATCAAATGTTTAGGGAATGTAGGTCTGTCTGCCAACACATGCTGTTGCTGACTCTTGAGTTTGTCGCAGTCTGTAATCATCTTAAGATCAGATTGTTTTCAAGTTCAAGAACAGAGACTTGCAGACCAGCCATTCAGATTGGATGGTGTTAATCTCATTTCACGTGGAGACGAACAATTCTAGGTGATCTCTACATGAAGAAAGTTAGAATGTTGAGGGAATTGGTGCAACTGGTGAAGTAATGGAAGACAAACTCGAGCCAAGCTTCTCAGTACTCAGAACAGACTCACAGGTGAGAAGAGGCAACACTAAGAGAAAGAAATTTTTTCCACCAGTTTGCTCTCTGCTTACTTGTCCAAAAGAAACCATACCCAGGTTATTAAGGATGGTCTTCAGGACCAGAAATGTTGGGGGTTTTATGATTTATAAAAGTGTAGGTTGTCTTTCAAGCCCCCAGGAAGTCTCCAAACTGTGTGTGAATAGAAGAAAATGATAAGGGTTTACTAAAATGTATTTCACTACCATGAATATTTTTTGTGCACTGCAATAGCTGACGTAAGCAGCTGAGTTTGAACCACTAATGTACAATTCCATCTTTGTATCAGAGAAAAAAATCTACAAGTTTTCTATGCAGGAAAAGTTAAAAAATTCATGTTTTAAGGGGAATCATTTAGAAAAAAATAAGTTTTAATGTAACTGTTGCAAGAAGAATATAAATCATAACATTTGAAGGCAAAGCAGACTTTCTAAACCAAACTGTTAGTTTAATATACAAGAATTTAAAAACACAAAACAGGGCAATGCAGGAAACATCCTGACTGATAAATTTCATCTCATACTTGATGATCACTACCAAATTAGTTTGTAAGGATAGTCACTAGCTCCTGGAAAAACTCTGTTAAATATGAGAAATAACTTTCAAAACTTTATAGCATAAACATATTTACATTACTAATAAGTAAGTTTTATTACTGTATTTCCAGAACTAACCCTCTCAGTATACATAATCCATGAAGTAAGACTATCATATTTTAAACACTTAAGAATTTTAGATGAAGCAATTGTTAAAAATTATAAAATTGATGGGTATATTGCCCTTTAATTAATTAAGTTGTTGATGATTAGATTTTCTAAAAATTTTACTATAAATAATAAAATTAAATTGCTTTAATAAAATAAAATCCAACAGATCTTTAATCAATATACCAACTGGATGGTCAGAGAAATGCATTAAATTGATTTGAAATAGTTCGCTTTTCATCAAAGTGTATTAGCTTTTTCTACTGTCTCCATGTTATTTTACAAGAACTTAAAATGTTTTTTCTAATTATTTTCCCAATTTCTTGCAAAAATAAATATAATAAATATGACATGGAGCATCTAAACTTTTTTTCTCCTTTTTAAACATCAGTATTCCTTCTTATTGCCCTCTAGCTGTAGTGCTACAGCTTTAAGGTTACATAAATAATTACTGATGGATGAGAGTTTGGACACTATAAGAAAGCTTGTGCTAGGATGGATCATTTACATATTATGATCCTCAACTCCCCCAGTCTTTCCATAAAGTATTTAAAGGTCCCTTATTAACTGATCTGCCTTCACCCAGTTCCAATATTCATAGGATGTCTGTCTTATAAGCATCCTGGCATGACTGAGCTCACTGTAAAGTTTGAATTTGTTTACAATACAAGGTTTGTTTGCAATGTTGAAATAAGTTTACAACACACCCAGAAGCAGATACTACCTCGAGGGCTCTAACACCTGAGAACTGGAAAATTTTGCATGGGCCCGAGGCTTGTGTGTTCAGACAAGACAACTGAAAGGTTCAAATCACTTAGAATTAGGTTTGAATTTAGAAAGTTATTTATTTTATCATATTTTGTTCAAACTAAATTATAAAATCTATAAAGTTTTAGAATCAAATGCATGAGATTCTATAGTAATATTTTTCAGAATTTCTGCAGAAATGCTGACATTTACTCTGCTAACGGAAGTTTGAAAAGCATAGTAAAAGCTATATCATTTTTTAAGATATCCTGAGAAATTTAGAAATTAAATCTAGCCAGAAAAGTCTTTGTTATAAGTTTTTTCATTCCCCTGGGAAGAATAAGAAACTGCAAGGTGATGCTCAAACCTCATTAAACATAACAGATGTTTTTAAAACCAACTAATAAAAAATGTTGATAAGAAACTCACTCTGACATTTAGTTATGAACTTTCTCATGATAATGTAGTCTAAAAGTGGTCTTAATGTTTTATGAGGAATGTTACTTTGCATTCACAGAAGACCTTTCTCAAAAGCAAATGAAATACAGCATATCCATGATGCCATTTAAACATAATGTATTTCATAATGCAGTGTTTAATAACTGCAAAAACAATGTCTCAATTGAAATTCAGATTCATTGCTAATTATTGTGAGATTGCAGTTTCATCTTTGGGCCTTCCTGTATTTCTTGTGTATTTCAGTTATTAATCATTTACTGTCTCAAATGATTTCCAGAGTAATGTTAATTTTGCAACCCAGAAGGCAGATAAATTTAATTGCATAGACCTCAGTTTCATCAAACATACAATTTACAGTAAAGATGGTAGGTCTAGCACTGTACTGTAATCCTAAGTGATAGGCTGGGGAGTAATAGGGATAAAACAATTGCTGTTTTAGTCAAAAAACATATTGAAGAAATGGCATAAAGTATTACATTTCTCTAGTGAGAACATCATACTAGTTCCAGAAATGCCATTGATACATTTAGAAGTGGATGTATGCTTCAGGATCTTTAAAGTGTTATTAAAGTGAAAAAAAAATTATAGGAGGTGATGTTATTATGGGATACTGTCTTCTTAAGATAACAAAAATAACAATTAATATAAGAAAATAATATTTTAGATTTTTGTTTATTTTATGTTTCGGGTAGTCACAGAAAATACATGTGGAATAGGTAGCACAGGTTAAATGCCTTCAGATGGAATGATAAACCTCCCAACATTTAGCACTTATTTGACAAGTAATTTCAAACAGGTAAACTTTGACATAGAAGTGGGCACAGGGTAACAAACAATGAATAATTTGAGTTAGCAAATTTACTACTTAAAAACTTGACTCTGAAGGAGTTGTGGGATCACTGTGAGCGAAACTATATCCCAGTTCAAAAAGCAAAAACTGCAAAGCCTTTTGTCATAGTTACAAGCAGTTAAATTAACATGACCAGAGAGACCATCACATTACATAACTGGTCCATAAATATGAGAAAAAACAAAGATGGATGTGGTTCCCAGTTTGTGGTTTTCTTGTAAACTTAAAGTGTAAGCTCTTAAAAGTTTTTGGGTTTTTTGTTTCTTTTTTTTTTCTTTTTTTCTATTTCAGGTATTCAGAACATGGAATTCAATTTACTTACTAGCAGCTACTTGGTATTGTAAAAGAAGAAACACAAGCATTGTGCAAATAATTCAATAATTTTCCAGTCTTAGCTTTTAAGCCAAATTAAACTGTGGGTTTTCTATATACTTTGATATCAGAGTTCAGAAATTAGCCATCAATAAATTTATAAATTCCTAAGCAAATACATTTAACAATAAATTTATTGTTTGCAGACTTGTCCCTCCAAAAATATTCTAATTAATTTAAAATAAATTGTGTAGATATACTCATTTGTTATATTCAAAAGAAACATTGTAATTATCTATATGTATTAAAAACCCCTCAAAACACAAAAGATGATGGTTTCTTTTTAACAAATGTTTCAATAATGTTTTTATCCAATAGGTTTATATGCAATGTCAAGTAATGTTATTATAAAATAAATGTTTTCAGTTTCTCTTATTTAGTTACTGTTAATTTATTAACCCTGTAATTTTGTTTTGCATTTGGTGATCAGGATTCACATGAAAACTTAACCTTCTAAAAGCTATACTTAAAATACCTTGTAAACACAAGCTCTCATTATGTAGGAGGGAAAATAAGAATATGCAACCAAAATGAGGTGGTTAAAGTAAATATAATTAATTAATCTGTACAGGATTCTATTCTTTCCATTAGTCCACACAGTACTGAGGACCTGTATATTAAGAGTAGCTATCTAGTTTGGAATTTTCTTTCAAATTTATGTAAGCTCCTACAATTTCAATATATTATATTATAGTAATCCATAAAGCATGTATAACTTTACCAAAAAGTGGCCTATGTACTTTCATGAAAATTTTGTACACAAATCCAATTTTAAGTATATGAATTTTGAAATTAATAAATTCATTATTTATTTTACACAAGCTGTATTTTCTATTTTATGAAATTCATGACTTTTTGTTTATTCCCTTAATTGTTTGTGAATAGAATTGTACACTTAGTACTTGTTTTTTAAAGGGAGCTTTTTTTCCTTTTAAAAAAGACTAATCTTCAGTTTTTAGTCTCTGAAATTAAAGCCTATAAAGATGCTACTAAAGTTTTGGAGTGAATTTTGTAATGAACAATTTTCTTTGACAGTACTTGGATTTTAAGCTTACATTATATAAACAAATTACATACATTAAAATTACAAATTAAGGTAGATATATCCTGACCTGGAAGAAAAAAACATGACAAAAAAATTACCAAGGAAAATTTTTTGAAGTTCTGTACTTACACATACAACACTGTTCTGGTATCACCAACTTTCCCGGCATCTCCAACAGTAAGAGTATCATAGCCTCTTTCCAGTTCAAACTCTTCAAAAGCAAGCTTTATGACCTAATAAAATGAAATAACTCATTTATTTCAAAACATATCCACATGTTATCTCATGTGTTCTAGTCTTAAAAAAATTATTTGGCTATCATAAATCAAGTCATGAGGCAATAAGTATTTCAGTTCATCAAATCTGAATTTACAAAGGTACCTAGAAAGAACAGAAGTGAAGAAAATTCTGTATTTTCTAATACCTGGAGGTAAGTCAATGCCATAATATTTTAGAGGTATCCTATAGTAAAGATACCAGTTACCCCTAACTGGTGATAATTGTTCATTATTGAAGCAGCAAATCCTCTTCTTTTACCATAATAGCTATATAAAAATTACACAGTATAGTGCTAGAAGTGTATTAAAACATTCTCATCTGTTGAATTATACAATAATAAGATAGCAGGTATGAACTAGCAATTCATAAGAAGATGGAGGAGGCTGTTTCACAGAAATACAAAAGCAGAAATTTCTTTGTATAAATTACTAATATTAAACTATGATTCCACTCAGTGTCTAATCATAAATTGCCAAGAAAATTAGAAATGTATCTCTCAGAATTCTTTGAAAAAGTATTAACTGAGACTGTAATTTTACAAAATAAAATATAGTATGAAAATGGAATTAGATTTGTATAAAAGAACACTTCTAAGACAATCACTTTTAGAGTTCAGTAATGTTAAGTAGTTGCAGCTTATATCTATGTACATATATATGGACATTGTATGTTTTTGTAATTTGATATAAAATTTTCTGCGGACAACTTGGTATGAATGTGCAGGCACAGTGACTTCCCATAAAATTATTCATTTTATCTTTATGCTAACTTTTACAGATATCCTTCGGTACACTTTCAGACAACTTCAGCCATTGCATGAAAATGCAATTAATTTTTCTTCTGTTTTGTGGTTAAAAACATATTTTTGGTCATATTTGAGCTTTCAGCCTCAGCCTTAATATGCTGCTGTTTTGGTAGCAACACATGAAAAAAACATGTTTTCTATCCACTTATGTTTATTTCTATGTGATTACCATGGCAGAATTAATCACAAATTACAGCCCTTTAGAAAAGCAGCGTCCAAGATAAGTTACTTGTCTAAACTTTCTCAGTATTACAAAAGAAAGCCAGACCATCTCATTTCTCTGTGTTGGAATTGGAAAAGTCCAATATAATAAACTTCAGAGAGGAACTTACACTACTAGAGTAGGTGAGCCTTACATTGTACTATGTGGTTTCAGCTTGTAACCCAAAGAAAAGACTGTTTTTAATAAAATACCCATCAACTTAAGATAGCATATTGCCTCTTGCCGTAAAGTCATGTCTTGCTTTTCAGAACTTCCTTTGCCATCTCTGCTATTTGTATAGTTATGTTTTTTAAACTATGTTAAATTGACTCCAGGACTAAAACCGCTTGTATATTTTTAAATGGAGCTAATATTTACTGAAGTGTCACTAAAAACCAAAGAGAAAGAGTTCTAAAGAAAAGCTAAATGGTTCTAGGATTTCCACTATTAACACAATTATCTGTATAATTATTTTGACCATAAGTGAAGAGGGTTTGTGATGCAATACAGGCTTTTCATGGCATATTTTACAGATCTGCCAGATTTTGAGACTGAGTGTAATGCATTATCTACATTTGCAAAATCAGAGAATTATGGAATCATTTAGGTTGGAAAAGACCTCCAAGATCATCGAGTCCAACCTTTGATTCATCACCACCTTGTCAACCAGACCATAGCACTAAGGGCCACATCCAGTCATTTCCTGAACACCTTCAGGGATGGTGACTCCCTGGGCAGCCCATTCCAAAGTTTAATAACCCTTTCTTTGAAGAAACTCCTTGTGATGTTCAATATAAACCTCCCTTAGCATAAATTAAGACTATATCCTCACATCCTGTCTCTAGTTGCATGGGAGAAGAGGTCAACCACCACCTTGCTACAACCTCCTTTCAGGTAGTTGTAGGGAGCAATAAGGTCTCCTCTGAGTCTCCTTTTCTCCAGACTAAACAACCCCAGCTCCTCATATGACATGTGCTCCAGATATTTCACCAGCTCCATTTCCCTTCTCTGGACACGTTCTAGCATGTCAATGTCTTTTTTATAGTGAGGGGCCTAGAATTGGATGCAGCACTCAAGGTGTGTCCTCACCAGCACAGAGTACAGGGGAAAGAATCACTTCCTTGGTTCTGCTGGCCACATTATTGTTGATAAAATCAAGGATGCCATTTGCCTACTTGGCCACCTGGGCACACTGCTGGTTCATGTTCAGATGGCTGTCAACCAGGGCCCACAGGCCCTTTTCCACTGGGCAGTTTTCCAGCCACTCCTGCCCGAACCTGTAGCTCTGCATGGGGTTGTTGTGACTCAAGTGCAGGACCTAGCACTAGACGCTGTGGAACCTCATACCACTGACCTCATCCCATTGATCCAGCCTGTCCAGATCTTTCTGCAGAGCCTTCGTACCCTCCATTAGACCAACACACCTACTTGAGAGTTGTGAGTTTGCTGAGGGTGCACTCCCCCACATTCAGATCATCAATAAAGATATTAAACAGGACTAGGCCCAATACTGGTCCCTGGGGGACACCATTTGTGGACTGGCTGTCAACTGGATATAGCACCATTCACCATCACTCTCTTGGCCAGGCCAGCCAGCCAGCTCTTAACCCAGTGAAGAGTGAACTTGTCCAAGTCATGGACTGACAGCTTTTCTAGAAAAATATCATGGGAGACAGTATTGAAGGCTTTACTGAAGTCCAGGTAGACAAAATCCACAGCCTTTCCTGCATCCGCTAGGTGGGTCACATGGTCATAAAGGAGATCAGGTTGGTTAGGGAGGACCTGCCCCTCCTAAATCCATGCTGGCTGGGTCCGATCCCTTGGTTGTCCATTGTTTCAATAATCACAAGAATTTTAGGCAATATGCTGCAGACAAATAATATACATTTCTATCTGTTCCTGATGGAATTCCTAGATTCTAGTATTATGGTATTCCTAGATTATATCAGTGCAAAATTTAATTATTAAATCGAGACTAATAAAGCCAAAGAGAAGTAAAAAAAAAAAAAAAATAGAAGCAGGTAAGGAGAGATGTTTCTGGTAAGAGAAAATAACAATAAGACTTTTAATGTAATTTTTATTTTATATGGAAGAGGAAACTTGATAGAATATCCCATGAGAAAATATGGTAATGTATTATTTAAGAATGTTCCATTTGGTTAGACTCACAAAATGTTTTACATTACAATTTAAAACCAAATATGAATGTTCACCTCTTTAATAATAAAGGAAGTTAGGAAAAAAAAGTAATTGGATATAAACCATAAATGAAAGATTTGAGTTTCTGGTTAAGCATATAGGAAATACCAAACCAAACATTTCTTTATGGGAAATACATTGTGAAGATATATTATAGACTATTAAAAAAACCCCTGTTATCTTCATTTCCAGGATAATTGTTATTCTATGCTAACACATAAAATGTTTTGGAAAGACTTTCAAATGGCTGAGAGTTAAGAGGTCTAGCTTAAATTTGTTGATTCTGACTCATAAAACATTAATTTTACCATGTAAACACTTAGCACCTGGTCTATTCATTGCTCCTTCCACAGTCAGTGGACAGAAAAGGGTATCTTTTTCTGTCATAAAACGTCCTGAATTGGAAAGAACCCACAAAGATCATCAAATCCAGCCCCTGGCCCTGCACAGGACAGCCCCAAGAGTCACACCATGCACCTGAGAGCATTGTCCAAATGCTTCTTGAATTCTAGGGAGCCTATTCCAGTGCCCAATCACCCTCCAGGTAAAGAACCTTTTCCTAATATCTAAATTAAATCGCCCCTAACACAACTTCAGGTCATTCCCCCAGATCGGGTCACTGGTCATCACAGAGAAAAGATTAGTGCCTGCCTCTCCTCTTCTCCTCACAAGGAAGTTGTAGACTGCAATGAAGTCTCCTTTCAGTCTCCTCCAGGCTGAACAGACCGAGTGACCTCAGTTGCTCCTCATATGGTTTCCTCTCCAGGTACTTCACCATCTTTGTTGCCCTCCTTTGAATGCTCTCTAATAGCTTTATATCTTTCTTATATTGCAGTAACCAAAACTGCAAACAATATTCAAGATGAGGTTGCATCAGTGTAGAGTAGAGTGGACAACGCTCTCCCTCGACTGGTTGGTGATGTTTTGCCTGATGCCCCCCTAGGACATGGTTGTCCCTCCTGGCTGCCAGGGCACTGCTGACTCATATTCAATTTGCCATCAACCAGGACCCCCAGGTCCCTTTCTGTGGCACTACTTTCCAACATCTCATTGCCCAGTCTACATATGCAAACGGGGTTGCCCCATCCCAAGTGCAGAATCCATCATTTTCCCTTGTTAAACTTCATGTGGTTGGTGATTGCCCATCTCTCTGATTTGTTGAGGTCTCTCTGCAGGGCCTCTCTGACCTCGAGGGAGTTAACATCTCCTCTTAATTTCGTATCACTGGGAGACTTAGCATCGCTTCCAGTCCTGCATCCAAGTCACTTATGAAGATGTTGAAGAGGACAGGGCCCAAGATGGAGCCCTGTGGAACCCCACTAATGACAGATCACCAGTCTGATATTCCCCCATTACTATTACCCCCTGTGCCTGACCCCTGAGCCAATTGCTCACTCATCCTATGATGTGTTATACATCTGTGTGCTAAAATTCTAGTAATACTAATCTGATCAGTACCATTATATATGCTTAATATGAACTGATTAAAATGAAGAAAAGAATTTTCATTTAGAAAAACTGGAAACACAAAAATTGCTTCCAAACCTATTATATTTATTTCTGGATGATCAGTTACATTCTTCTTAAAAAATAATGATCCTATTTGCTTTTTGAAATGTATGAGACAAAATTACCTTATAAGCAATTCAGAATGATTACTTGTTTTTAGATAAATAGACTGTGAAAGTAAACAAAAAAAAAAAAAGCTTAAGAATACGAGACACCTAAAGAGGTACCTACAGGCAAGTTTTGCAAGTGAATTTCCTGTCATAATTACTTTCTCATTTCAAATATTTTCCTCTATGCTAGGCACTCCTACATTTTATGTTTCTGCTGGCATAATTGCTATTGCAAGTAAGGGAGAAAGGCAGCACCAGAGCTGTAAGAAATGACTGTAATGCCTGGAAGAAGCAGGAGGGCGCATGGTAATGTGACATCTCCAAAACGTCTAGGTGTGCATGTTCTTTTCACTATTAATAAGGCCTATTTTGTTATTACTTAAATATGTTAGAAATGTATGCATTCAGTATAGTAAATAGAATGCAAAAGTAAGAGCGTGAATTTTAAGATGCAAGAAGAAATGTGAACTACCTGTAAGATGTCTGTTATATTTACAAGAAATCAATCAAGCAACTTCAAAAAAAAATAAACACATGTACTAGTAGAAATGTGTCTTATTCCAAATATATGAAGATCAGAGAAATAGAACTGAGGATCCTTGGTTAAAAGTTTTAAAATTATAAATAGAAAATGTGTTGATTATAAAGGTTTTTGATGAAAGGTGTTTGCAACTGTTACAGGTTACTTCATTTCATTGACATACTAGCTTCACATATATAAGAGCATTTTCCTACTTTGCATTTCTCCCCTCTTCTGTGTAAAATTTGAAAGTAACATGAATATTTCAATTTTTTTTTGACTCTGTCATTTCTTTTATAGACACCTCATGCTTAAAGGGACTTGAAAGTGAAAGAGGTCATTACTATCAGTATAAATACAGAAGCTCTGTTTTCTCTTTCAGATTCCTAAATATTTTAAAAAATTTCTAGAAGAATGGAGCCAGATGCCTAAATTAGTGCTTTAAAACTAGTTTTGGAGGATCTATTTCACTTAAAAAGCGACGTAATATAGAAGCAATGTCAAAAGATGTCACCAGTATTAGAGAATACATACACAAATCCAGTATTCCTTAAAACTTCCAAAACTGTGCTCTTCCCTCTTACAGTGATATGTCTTCAAGTCTTAAGAGTCACTGTAATTATGGACAAAATCCAGAGGAAGAGGGAACATAGAAAATTGACTACAAATAATAATAAAACTAGTTTACTCATGCACAAATTCTGTGGGTGATTAATTGTGAAAGATGGTAAAACTTTTTTTTATATTCCTTTAAAAAACAAGTTATTTATTTTGCCTCAAAGCCCTTAAAAGGTAAACCATTTATCACAGTAGTATTATTCATAATTTGATATAGGTACAACTATAATTAATAAGATGCAAAATTAATAACTCATAACTCTCAGGCTGAAATAGGCTCCAACCAGGAAAAATAAAGTTTATGCCAAATAGAAGGGCCTGTCCTGTAAAATTTTAATTCCTCCAGTTTTTGTTGAGTTACAGCAAATTTATTGAAAACACTAAGATTATTCTGTCCCTTATTTTAAAGAAATATTAAAGGTGTTTGGTACTACTGTTATCCAACAACTGCAGTTACTTAGAAAGCAATTATAAAAACAAAATTGCTTTTTTTTCAATATTGACATTATAATTTAGATTTCTCATTCTCAGGAATTTATTTTCCTTTTAGCCCCAACTAATGACTTGAAAACGAGCCTAATAACCATACCTGGTAGAAATTAAATAAAGATAAGAAGGAAATAGCAATATTAATATATCATGTAACAGTAATAATGCAAAACAAAAGGTGCTGAGGTTGCTTTTAAAAAAGGAGAGAAAAAATAATATAATAATCACAAGAATAAAAAAAAAAATTCCAACAATTTGTTTTATAATGATTACCCCATGCAAAAATACAGGTTGTCTTTTTCCCCATTGCTTTTCATTCTTTGGATTGCCTAGGATAACAGGTTTCTGCATTCTCTACTTTGAATGTACTTACCATATCCAACATAGCCCTTTTTCTGCAAGCTAATTAAGGCCAAATAATTTGAGATATTTAAAAGAAAACAATATATATAATCTTAAGAAATAACAGTTCATTTTGTTTATGTAGTAAAGATGAAGGAGCGACTTGACACTGATCTTAGAATAGTCCAACAAGGAAGAATTTTCTGCTAATGTATATAGAAATTAAGAATGGGCATAGAGTGGTTGGAAGCTGAAATTAGAGAAAATATAGAATTAAGAGTAAAGATTAGAAAAATAAAATTTTTGACACTATGAAGTACCATTGCTAGCAGTAGCTGATGATTATGTAAAATAGGTCTATAACTAATCACATATTTAAGTAATTTTAAATACATACACAGTAAGGCAGTGAAGACATTATTAAACACAGTTTTGTTTTCTGTGCAGAGGGAGACATGTAAAAAAAAACCCCTTAATGATGACTTCAGAGTTAACAGAGCTGCCACAATCTGTTACTCAGTCAGAGAAGCGGCTTGTCGCCAAGTCAGATTTTAATCTTCAGATATAGTGCCCAGGCATCATGTCAAATTTCACTTTACCATCTTAAAAAATTAAGACAATTTCCTTCTTCTCTTTTTGGTTAGTTTGATATGTATACAAATATGTCATTTCTAAGTACAGAGAATACTATGAAAGACTAAAATTTAATTTTAAAATCAAATACCACAGCCCAATGAATGTTTCATATTTATGTGAGACATATTTTGAATGAATTATCAAACAGCTTGATTTAGATTTGAAAGAAAAAATTAAAACAATAAAAAGCAGAATCATAAGATAAGATAATTATTTATATGTTCCCACTAAAAGTTTGGAATTTATCACTTTTGGACAATTTTAGACAACTCTCTGATATAGTAGGATGATCTATTTCTTATTTTCTGCCAAAGGAAAATGTCAAATATATGGCTTTCATTTTTGCTCCTGCTGTTGCTCCAACTGTCAGTAGGAAACAAATATGGAAGTATAAACTTTAAAGAAACATCATGTATTTTTTTTTTTAATTGAACAATGGAAAAGAAGGCAAAAAAACCACATTTCTATTCATATCTTTACTTGCCATTCATGAAAAAGAATTCCAACTTCGGCATATCTTTGGAAATCTTTTTCAAAACATTTAGTTTTTCTAAAATGGTGAGTAGCACCCACTGATGAAAAAGACACAGTAATGATAAAAATTAAAGAAATACTTTCAGATTTGCTGTTCAAAACAATGTCTGAAACTACTGTTCTTTAAATTTGAAAATGAAGAGCTTCAGTTAGCATTTTTTAAAAACAAGTTACACATAAACTAAGAATACATTAATTACCAGAAAAGAACTCTGATTTAAATAGAGGCTGAGAATATTACTTATTAAATAAGCCTGTCAATTTTTTTAGCTTCAGAAATTTAAGCAGCAGAAACATACTTAGTTTACTCTCATTGACTGTTGTCTTACTTCCTAAAATCTTTAAAGAATAGGTTAATTTTATTAATTAATTCAAAGTGCATATGAGGTTTGATACAGCACAAGAAGTAAAGGGCTACACGAAGAAGTTGTTAAGTATCAAAAGTGCACATTCATTTATATAGACACAGACTATTCTCTAGACAGGGTCCTATGTAGGAATTTGGAAAGTTAGATTTCAGTTTTGCTATTATTGTGTAGTCCTTAAAATAATTAATTTCAGATTCTTGAAAATTACTTATATAACAGCATAATTCCTCAAGAGTTTTCTGATATTTTAATTCTTCTTACTTAAACTTCAAGTAAAACATGAATAAAATATGATAAACATTCAAACTTCAGAAAATCAAAAAAAAAAAATAATCTAACAAGTTCTATTCATCCCAACTGTAACATCATTGTGCAACATTCACTGAGGAATTCTAACACCTTTGTAATGACGTGTGGGCCAGTGGAATATCCAGGAAATAAAAGTAACAAAATAACAAGGCAGAATTTGCATTTGTGACCTTAAACAAAAAATTAATTATAGGAAATCTATATCCTTATAACCAAACTAAGTAGTTCCAAGTCCAATATTATTTTTTGGCTGAACATATTGGATAAATCCTATATTTCATGCATTCTATGCTATGAAACATTTTAAAGATCGGTTCCTTCAGTACTTTCTCTCAACAGTAACAGAAAGGTGTATAAGCATTGTTGAGAATGCATAAGCTGTTTTGTTTGAGAAGTAGAGTACTTGAGCTGTTGGTTTCTTGTTATTATGGCAAAACAGTTCCAAGGGTAGAAACTATTTAATTTAGAGGGTGATGTATCTTGGAATCACAATGTATTGTGCAAAAAGGCAATTGAATTGAATACTGGAAAGCCTCCAGAGGTATATGGAGATGCTTAAAAGAAGGAAATGCTTTAGAAGGAAATGCCTTAGAAAAATATAATGTGCCAACAGAATTAATTTGCTAAAAATGTATACAATCTCAGAGTTCAACTACTGTTTAATGCTATTTAGAAGAGACTGGAAAAGTCTGAGCCATACTGAGCTGAATTACAAACTCTGATAAAGGAGGTGTGTTACTGTGCTAATAGAAGGTTGTATTTACATAAACAAACTTTTAGAGGAAAAGTAAGCAGTGTGTCAGTTTATAGTGTATCTTTCTTTGAGCTAAATTCAGATGTCCACACTCAGATATTTTCTGTCTTATAAGATGTCTTTGCATCCTGTCTGACTTCTAACTGCCTCTCTAGAAGGATACAGATTTTCCTTGCACGGGCATCTTGAATACCTGAACATCTCATACAGTAATAGATACTTGAGGATGGACAAATGAATTGTGTCCTTTATGTACTGATGTGTTTGATGCAATAAGAAAAAGTGTGCTTCATATAGAAAAAAACCTTAATTAAAATCTTAAAACATATAAATTGTTTATATAAACATTGATACAGATGAGATCTTTTGTTACATACATGATGAGAATAAGGGGACTATGGCTGAATGTATACTCCTGTAATAAGTGTAGTAATATTACATGGACATTGCATTGTCATGACACTAAGTTTTTACATAAATCTGGAGAGTTTTTAGATAATGTGATATACTAAAAAGTTTAAATCTACTGAGGTTAACTTCATTCTGAATAAAAAAAGATGCAAATAAATTTGCCCTGTGTCTAAATTATGAATAAAAAAAAGTCATGAATATGAAATTTTGGCATTCATATTAACAGATTAACTTAATTTAAGTTCCTTTTTCCCCCCAAGCTTTTCATCCTACTATGTTTTCAAAATATACAACTACATGTCTGGTTGGTCCAAGTGTACTTCAAAAATAGAAACAAATTGTTTTGAATTATTCCCCTTATTATTATAATAATCAAAATTTAAGGCCGAAATTCTAGCCCTGATACAGTAAACAGAACACATAAGGATTTTCATGTTGAAATTTCCTCCTATCACTTCAATCCATGAAAAGGAGTTTGTTTTAATGTTTACCTCACAAACAAGTAAGTTTTTGGAAGTTTGTGTTTCATCTCACAAAATTACATTTTTTGCAATAAATTCTAAATACAACAAAATTTAAGCAACCTTTATCATGCATATTTTTGAGCCAGAAAATAAATAAAAATTTAAACAAAACAAAACCAAAAGTACCCAAAACAAAACAAAACAAAACAAAACAAACAAAAAAGAAAGGAACAATCTTGTTATTTTGGACAGATTTGAATTACCTACAGTCTAGGAAATAGTAAGAATGCTAGCATGGGACACCAAATTTTGTAATTTACTGGCCATGAATAAACAAAGAAAGGAGCCATTAACTTCAGCCTATGAGAAGAACCCACATTCAAACAGTTTCTGATGAACTGTATCCCAAAAGAAGGACTGTGCACTGGATCAGGGGACAACTGTGAAGGAGTGGCAGAGAGGAGCTGTTAATGAACTGACTGCAGCCCACATCCACACACCCCTGCACCACTCAGCAGAGTTGGATGTAGAAGAGTTAGACTTCAGAAAAAGATTTTAGTGTTGTTTTTATCATCCTACTGTATTTTTAATTTTAAATAAATTAATGTTCCCCACATTGAGTCTTATGCCTAATTGGTGAGCAATCTCACTGTCCTTGCTTTGACCCATGCGTTTTTTCATCTTATTTTCTCCAACTGCCCTGATGAGGAGGGGGAGTAAGAGAGAAGCTTGGTGGGCACCTGCCAGCCAGCCAAGGTCAACCCACAGCAACTATATGGGAGAGTTACCTTAATATCATAAATTGAAACATTAAATCTAATAAGAATTAAGATATTTGCATTTAACTATAATGAATATTAATCTTATATTAGTGAGAAAACCAATAATTTCTTCCAAAAACCATTAAAATAATTATAGCATTGACAGCACTTACATTTTGAGCTTTTTTAGCAATGCTTCTCATGGTTTAAATTTCCAAAAATAAAAAGCACAACACAAAACCTAATTACATATGTAACCTTTTTGGCAATAATAGTTTACCTACCCCAGCTTAAAAACTTAATCTCCCCCACCTGAACGTACTTTATCAAATCCTATACTTTTGTTGAAAATGTCCCTTGCATCTCAGTGATAATGAATATATACATTTTCATCCTGTGGCATGAGAAATATATGTATTAAGAGGAAGTAGTAAATATGATTGACTTTAATGATTACAGGCCTGACTCTTGGATCATCTACCTTGATTTTACATCTTTTCATCTGTAAGCACTTGAGTAGAGCTGTTCTTGACCTGTATTTGTAAAAAGTGTACCAGAATCAGTGAAGATGATCTCTGGTCATTAGTCTCAAAACCATATGGCAATCTGCTCAAATATGCGAGTAATAGTGCCCTGTAAGAATACATTTGGGCACAAGTCATTATTTGGGTCTAATTCAAATTATAAATTAATAAACAGAACAGTTTCTTTCAGTTTGCATTAAATGAGGAGTTTATGTAAAAACTCCATTAAAATGTAAAGACAATAATAGCTGCAATTTTCCCTCTGCAGTATTATATCACTTGCTTTTAAATTAGGGTAGAACATATAAATAATTTACTCCAGAAAAAATGAAAATAAAAATTACTGAATAGCAAAATGTGCTGTCAACAAAACAATGGAGGAAGAGAAAAAAATGTCTTTACAGATGTATTTCAAAGACTTTTAGACCAGTTTTAAATGTTATCTTGCTTCCAAAGATGTGCACACACTTTCTTTCTTGTTGAAATTCTTATCAACTTTGAAACATGAAGATATATTGGCTAGAAACTTAAATACAATGTAAAACATATTTCAGACAAGTTGGATCAGTGACTAAGCAAAGTAGGTTTTAAGATATGAGAACAGTTTCAATTTGACTAGTATGTCAATGAAACCTGCAAACCAAAAAGCCTTAGGGGGAGTTACAGATTTCCTTTTGCCCTTTCTAGCTAATTAAAAAAATAGTGTTCTGGTGCTCTGCAATTTCTTCTTTTGTTTATATAACAAAGTATAAACATTGCATGCATTTATTATATTTGGCATAAATTCTGAGACTGGTGTTTTTTTATCTCAAAGAAATGCAGAATTTGTGAGGCAATGTGGGTTGGAGGGAGCATTGATTTGTATAAATCATGTCCAGGTATAATCTTCAATAAAGCTGATCTATCTTGAACAGCAATAACAGTATTGTATCAATGAGCTTAAGAAAATGGACAAAATGTGTCCTAGCACCTTAGAATAAAAGCAAATCACAAAATATCCCTGAAGGCTAGAGCTAGTTCTTAATACTTGACTGAGAAAAGGTATGAAGTCTTTAAAATCTAAAATGAAAATGAAAAAATAATTTTATCAAGACAAATGAAAACAAGTAAAATTTAAAGTGGAATAAATTTTGTTCTTTGACATCTACACTTAATAACATATTAGTGACCATTTTTAACTTAAGAAAAAGTTAGAGCAATATATGTAATGTGGACTTTGTTATCAGGCATAGCATAGCATAGTCTCGTGTAGAGTCTGGAAAAACCATCTCACACTGTGTTGAGATGTGGGAGGGCGCTTGGAATAGGGAACTGGATTTTTGAGGCTCTCAAACCATGACAATGGCAATGTCCAATATCCCAAATAAGAAAGATGAAAAGCTAAGATATTAATCTGAAACTTTTGGCTATGGTAAGAACTTGTGCATACAGTAATCTCTATCCCTTCTTAAAATATAAAATAAAACTAGAGGCAGACAAAAGTAATTATGTTCAAAGCTGGGCAGTCTTAAAACAAACTGGATGTAAGTATCTCTCCAATAACAGGTACCTGATTTCTGCCAAGTACTACTGAGTTCTGGTAAATATATGTATCTCTCTAAAATCTGAACAAATAAAGAATAAAGAAATTAAAAACACGTATACCTCACTGGTAAGAGCACATAATTGTTTACTCATTGATCCTCACTAAAAATACACTAGTAGAAAAATAAAAAGTAGAAATCGAGAAGATAATGTCAAGTTATTTTTTGTTTGGTTCCACATTAGTGCTATTTTTGTTTGGTTTCCACTATCATTTGTTTTAACCATGAGTTAGTTTACATCTAAAGGAAGGACATGGTCAAGATCTTCGTATTGCACAGCTCTCTTTTCCATATTGTTAAGAGACATAAACTGTCAGTAAGACTGAGTGAGAAAAAATATATGCCTGATGCCAACACGAAGTTCAGCATTTGCTTTTTTATCACAGGAAATGGTATTTTTACATGTAATAATTTATTCAAAAAACATTTCAAAATGCAGATGTGACTTCAAAAAGGAGATTTATTCTCCTTACATTCCTGCCCTTTAATCACATTTTAAAAGAAAAAAAACAAAGTTCTTTGTGAATTATAAATTTCAATAACAACACTAAAAAATAAATATATTTGAGACTACCATAATATTATTAATTCTAAATATGGATCTATAATAACATTTCCAACCTATTTTATTCTTTCTTTATCACTATCAGTGTCTATTCGGTAGACATTTTTGTTAGCTAAATAGAAAAAATGCTTGATTTACATCTCTGGATATACTGTTTGTCCATCAAAAGGTTATGGATAGGATTAGAGAGTTACATATAGTCTAATGATTTCAATAAAAGCTTTACTAGTATATTAATTCTTTAGATATTTTGCATATTACTTTGTATGAAAAATATATTTGAATCTAGAGACCAGCTAGCAGCTGCAATAAGAATAATTTTGTCTTTTTGATACTAATGTTCAGAGGTTTTTATTTAAATTAAATATTTCTTCTAAGGAAGATATATCACAGCAATATATATCACAGAGAAAAAAACGTTGTGAAATAATAGCATAAAATATTTCTTAATTTTCCAATATATTCTAAATTATCTAGAAAATCATAATGCAAGTATATCTCAGGTTTTTTTCTGTTACTGCAGACTATTCAGAAGTGCTACTATCAAAACATTCATTGTAGAACTTTGTTTCTGTAGAGAATAGTACTTCTCTCTTTTTATTAAAAACATTTTTCATTCTGCGATTGCAAAGAAAATCTAAAAACGTGAACCAAGGGCAATTATGAATATGTAGAAAGTCTCAGAAACTGGCTTGTGGAGATTAATTCTTCCCATTATGTCTCATCAGGGACCTTTGGACTCTGATATTAGCATTTTTACACAGCACAAAAAATGTTCTTTTGTTAGAGAAATCAATATTCTGAATGTCAATAACACCCATTATCTTTTTTTCTGTCTCCCCGTTTCATTGTATCTGACATTAGTCAATAACTGTCAATAGAAGAATTCAACTAATTACTGGACATATATAGACTGATCAGTTGTCTGCCTCAGCTGGAGATGCTGGATTCTGCTGGCAAACAGGAAGTTTTCCTCAAGCCTGTAGAATTTAGAAAACTGACTTGTGAAACTAACTACAGGTTCTCTGAATTCTAATGTAGGTAGAGCAGTGTGGGGGGGAGGGCGAAATAAAAACTCGATCAGTATAATTTTGAAAACTTTTAGCTGCTAACACCCACAGAGCTTTATAAAAAATGAATAATAATAATAATATTAATAATAATAATAATAGCAGTAGTATATGACTGCCCTAATTGTTGACAGCTATTACTTAATCTTTAATACTTGAATGAGTGTCTTTTTCAAATAGAATAAAAAGGCAAGGTACTTCTTGAAGGTGAAGTGAATTAATTATATTTCAAAATGGCATTTAGCTATTCATGATAAAACAATACATTGGAACAGCACTAGAAGGGACAAAAAATACTATGCAAGTCTTTGATTCCCATATGATGAAGCTGTCCAACAGTGAACTGAATAGAAAAGTTGAAGACAATATTTAAATATTGAAATCGTACCTCTAAATATTACTCATGTCTACTAAAGCTATCATAATTTTTAAAGGAACTCAACCTTACTATTGTCTGGTTTTTGGAAGATAAAATAATTTAAATTACTGTAATGGCTTTCTAGAATAAAAAAAAGATTTAGTATCTTAAAGATATTCTTGATTTTTAAATACTCATTTCTTAACTTTTTGAACAGGGAAAAGACCAGATACAATCAAGCCTAAATACTAGTGGTAAACACAGCTTAGTGAGATATTTACAAGTAAGATTTTAAATTCCTTCATAATGCTATATTTTAATTCTAAAACATTTCTTAAAACTTGTGTAAAAATACTTTTTTTGGTCCCTTCTTCTGTAAAATTATGTTTGTATAATCAAATACCTTTAGGAATCATAATTAGCATTGTACAGGGCTTAAATGGAAAGTTGCAATTTCTTTAAAATTGTTTATAAACATTCTGTTGTACTTGAAATGCCACAAAGATAAGCTTGGTAATTCTTATGTCTGTAGGAATGGAAATGAATGTCTAATACCTGAGGAATTTGTGAAATGCGGATATAAACACATCAAGTATTTCCACTTTTGAAATCACTTCACTAATCAGAGAGTCATTTAGATTGAAAGTGACCTCTGGAAGACATCTGGTCCAGCCTCTGGCTCAAGAGTAAGTACAACTAGAATTATAAAGCTTATTATATTTCAAGTGGTTATACTAGATTATCATAAAACTAGTGATTTAATAAAGATACCACCCTCCCTCGCTATTTTACCACCTTATTGTAAATCCAGTTCAGGAATTGTATTTTGATTGACCTAATTAAAAAACATGGAATGAAAGTAATTATGCTGAAAACATAGTCTCTTAGCAACATAGGTGCAATACAAAATGTTTCAAAGCTTAAGTGGTCATAAAACTTTATAGTAGAGTTCTTCAGTGAGTATCTTTGAAACAGCAATCAAAAGATAAATGCACTTGACACATCCACAGGACTCATAAAGAGACTAAAGGAAAGAAGTAAGCAAACTAAAACAACCACAAAACTGTTTCTTAGTTGCATCGTAGAATCATCAAGGTTGGAAGAGATCTTCAAGATCATCTAGTCCAACTGTCAACCCAACACCATCATAATCACCCTTAAACCATACCCCGAGTACCACATCCAGACACCTCCAGAACATTTTCAGAGGTAGTGACTCCACCACCTCCCCTGGCAACTTATTCCAATGCCTTAAACACTCTTGCAGTGAATTTTTTTCTTCTAATATCTAATCTGAACCTTCCCTGGTGCAACTTCAGATCATTTCCTCTTGTCTTTTCACTTGAGACATGGCAGAAGAGACGACCCCCCATCTTGCTACAACCTCCTTTCAGGTTGTTGTAGACAGTGATAAGGTCTTCCCCGAGTCTCCGTTTTTCCAAGTTAAACAATCCCATCTCCCTCAGCCTCTCCTCATATGATTTGTGTTCCAGACTCTTCACCAACTCCACTGCCCTTCTCTGGACGTGTCCCAGCACCTCCATGTCCTTCTTGACGTGAGGGACTCAAAAATAAACACAGGACTCAAGGTGCGGCCTCATTAGTGCCAACTACAAGGGGACTATCACTGCCCTGGTACTGCTGGTCACGTTATTTTTGATACAGGCCAGGATGCCATTGGTCTTCTTGGCCACCTGGACACACTAATGGCTCATATTCAGCTGGCTGTTGACCAGCACACACAAGTCCCTTTCTGCTGAGCAGCTTTCCAGCCACTTTTCTCCCAGCCTGTAGTGCTCCATGGGGCTGTTGTGACCCAAGGGCAGAACCCAGCACTTCACCTTGTTATACCTCATACAGCTGTCCTTAGCCCATCAATCCAGCCTGTCCAGATCCCTCTGTAGATCCTTCCTACCCTACTGCAGATCAGAACTTCCACCCAACTTGGTGTCATTTGCAAACTGACCGAGAGTGAACTCTCTCCCCTCATCCAAATCATCGATAAAGATGTGAAAAAGGACTGAAGATACAGGATGTGTGAGAGGTCTACAATTTTCTGAAGCAGCAGCTGGAAGCCAGGAAGGATTACTTAAGGTATCTCAAATGGTGTAAGAAGCCTGTGGTGAAGTAAGTAACTGAAATGTGCTCTAAAACATCTAAATGTAGATGTCCACCCATTTGTGTCTAAAGTTGCTTTAGATATCTAATGTATCACTGGAATAACTACAGCTAAAAGACTTATTCATCAGACTGACATCCAGGTGCCTGCTTCAGGCTAAGCTGAATTACTGTGTAGATTTCCCTGGTTATAAATGTTTGATGAAAAAATGAACATGTGTTTTTGTTTTAGATAAGGTCAAAGCAGAAAGGCTACTGCTTCTACAGTGTTAGTAACCAGCTAATACAGAAAAAAAAAATAATTTGTGTTTAGTTTTATGCACGTAGAATTGCACACATGTAATAGCACGCATGGAATACCTTTTTTTTGAGAGATACCATGAGGCAAATATAATCTACTAGTAAGTCTGCTTAAAAACAATGAGGTGAAAAAAAACCCTACCTAATTATAGAGAAAAACAATGTAGACCTCAAAATGTTTCAAAATATCTAAGTTACAATTAAAAACAATGATCATTCAGGAGGCTGTTAACTTGACAGTCTGATAACAGAGAACAGTACTATGAATTATGTTAATTGTGTGAAAGGTTGAATTAAAACATGACACATGCTCAGTCTTTGTGCATAATCTGCATAAGTGCCTTTGCCTTGGAAAAAAGCAACTAAACAAAACAACAAACAACTAGGAGGTAGCAAGAATATATTCATTATAAGCAATGTGCTAAGTAGAGTATCTCAAACTACTTTGTTGTGTGGGATTTGTATTTGAATTTCATGAAGATAATATAAAATCTTATAAGTACATTTCTGGGCTTTCATTTGTTTACTCATGGACCCTATTCAATCCTGCATGTTAAAAGTGTCTGCAAATGTCAGCCTTCTCTGTGTGTTATGATGTTTGTACGAGATTAAAATAAATTCACATTAAAGCTTTGATCAAGGATGCATTTCAGAAACAATCTCCAGTCATCTCTTACTGTGCTTTGATTTGCATCACAGAGCAGTTTCAGAGCAGATAAATTGATCTCTTTTTGGATAAAAGTAAGGCTGGAAGGTGTTCTCCAGCCAGTAGCAGGCATTCATCCTAAAGAAGCAGAACTAGTCCACAGTAAAAATCGTGAAATGTACACATAGTGTGAACCTCATGCCCTTAGCACTAACTGTTTTGCAGTATAAAGCTGCTTGTGGTACACAGCACTACATAGCCTTATTTATTCTCTTAGGACAACTGGAGGCAACACTTGGATCTTGTCCTATCTCTCTTTCTCTCATTTTCCCACCCTCTGAGATTCTGGTCATGCTCAGCAGATGCAAGTTTCTGCAAGATCTCCATGTGAAATCAAGAAAGATGGTAAACAATGTGTTTTTCAGATTTACTTAAAAACCCCCGATTCACCTTCTAGAAACTTCTGAATTTTGACTGAAGAAATAAATTAGGTTTTTTATCTTCTTGACTTGTACTTTGTTGCCAGGTACTTAAGCTAACAAATAACTATGGAGAATGCTGCTTAGAAGAATGACTTCTGCATAGAGGCTAAAATCTGTATGAACAAAACTCTGCATTCACAGAGTCTGTGAACTCCATGAAAACAGAAGTCTTGTGCTTTACAAAACAAAACAGTCATAAGAAAAGTATCAGAGTCTTGATAAAGTTCAGAAAAAATATAAATTTCTTATTTCCACAATTTCAAACTTCACATGTCCTACATGATCTGTCATTGTCTTCCACCCATTTCAATACTAAATATAAAATTAGAAATGAGTAGTGATGAATGAACTCCTCCTAGGATGTTTTCCTCCTTAGGCAGAAAGATGAGTTTCTGTAATGAGCTTGTCTCCATTTTAATCTTCTATAGCAACTAGAGCGACCTATATCTCATTCTTGCAAAGAAGCCTCTGTTTATGCTTCACTTCAATTCTCAGTGCTTTATCATGGTACACAGGTAAGATCTTTGCTTATACACTTTAGAAAGATCAGTAAGTAAATTATGCTCCAGTGATAACTTATTTAAATTAATAAACTCTTCACTAGGTTAAAAATATTTCCTTTGGTCATAATGAGGAAAGTTACCACTGATAGGAATCAGGAGGAAAACCATGCTGTGAAATCTCATCCTTCTTACCTGCCATCTTGAAAGGAAAGGGATGATCATCCTAACAGGTTCTTCCTTTTTTAAAAGGCATGAAAAACTGGAATGGCATGATGCCCCTCTCATGATTTTATTTTTTAAATAACAAACTACATGCAATATTTCAGGTTCCATTTTCCTTTTTCTAAGCAAGACAATTGGAAGAAATGAAAGCATTTCCATGTCCTGGAAAAGAAACATTTTTCCTATGCCCCCTTCCTAAAGTGGGGGTTTTTCCAGTTGTTCCCTCTCCTGTGCAACTGCTTCCTTTAATACAATACAGGAGTTACTATGGGTCTGGGACATAATGAGGCATGCAAAGAGAAGGCCTTTCAGAGTACAAATGTGTGAACAGCTTCATGCACATACATTAACCCCTTAAGCAGTTTACAGCTTGTAAACAAGAAGAGGATAGCCTACATTGCTACTTGCTAAAGACCAAACCTGAATACTGCTTTGTGGTTTAAACACTGATTAAATCTGTGAACATGAGCACCAGAGAGTTATTAAAATAAGCTAGAATATACATGAGATTTAGGTTATATGGTACAATTACTATTGAAAAAAACAATCAAAAATGTTCTTTAAAAATAGACCCTATTTCTTCTCTAAACCAGTATAATGCATTAAAGGGAGAACAAAAGAAAATAGACTCAAATTACTAAAAAACAGGTGATCCAGTCTATGATCTTGATCAAATTAAGATTTAATACTGGAACTGTTTTATTTGAACAGATTTTTCGAGATGATAATGAGATGCTAAATTTCACATAGCATTTTTGATTTTTCCATGACATAGTTTTTCAATATGAGAAATCTGCAGTAAATTGTAAAAAAGGTCATCATGCACCAAAGGTTATTATATTGATGTGATTAAACATTTCAATGTCTAATGAGGAGCACCTGAGATAGTTGGAATTGTTTAGCCTCGAGAATTAGAGGCTCAGGGAAGACCTTATCACTGCTGAAAAAGAGGTTGGGGTCTGTCTCTTCTCCCAGGTAACAAGCGATAGGACAAGAAGAAATGGACTCAAGTTGTGCCAGGGGAGGTTTAGATTGAATATTAGGACAAAATTTTTCACTGAAAGGGTGTTCCTGCCCAGGGACGTGGTTGAGTCACCATTCCTGGAGGTATTTTAAAATATGTGTACATATGGTGCTTAGGGACATGGTTTAGAGGTGGACTTGGTGGCTCTGGGTTAACAGTTGGACTCAATGATCTTAAAGGTCTTTTCCAACTTAAACAATTACACAATTCTATGAATAATTAGGAGGACTTGAAAAATTGTATTTATCTATTTTAAACGGTACACACCAGTATGCACTCAAGTGGAAAGAGTATATTTCTCCTTTAAATACATGCAACACTGGGAAAATGAAATTTCCCAATAAATGTTAGAATATTTTTGAATACAGATTTGGTTTTATTTATGAATTTACTGAAATTCAGACATAAGGCAAAGAACACGAGCTTTTCATTTAACCAAATTTCAGAAATATAACCACCAGTTTATCTTCAAGTAATAACCAGTCAGAAAACAAGAAATGTAAATACCATAGAATCACACTAAGATTTCCTAAGGAAAATTGCTAATTTTAATTTTTAAAAATTTTGTTGTTACATTATTTCCAAGAGTCTAATTAATTATCTCTTATTTTTTCCACGGAGAAAGACTGTAGTTCCTCCTGAAATATGTGAAGGCACGATTAACTGAAAAGTTGCCTGCTCACATTTATCCAAATTATGTTATTCTAGTTCACTTACTGCTTCCAAAGATGAAGTCTGGATTAAAAAAAAAAAAGTATATATTAAGAAGGAGTGGTCACAATGTTTTGCAGCACAAGCAAAACTCCTGCAATGTCACCAGTTTATTCTGACTCAGACCACTTCTACTGTACGAAATTCACACAGGGTCATCACACTTAAAAATTTTCAAGGAGAGATTCTGTTGCCCAGTTATCCGCTCTACTCTGTGCTGGCACAGCTTCACCTTGTGTAGTTTTGGTCACTGCAATATAAGAAAGATATTAAGCTATTAGAGAGCATCCAAAGGAGGGCAATGACGATGGGGAAGAGCCTTGAGGGGAAGCCGTATGAGAAGCAGCTGAGGTGACTTGGTCTGTTCATCCTGGAGAAGAGGAGACTGAGGGGAGATGTTAACACACTCTACGACTTCCTCACGAGGGGAAGAAGAGGAGCAGGCACTGATCTCTTCTCTTTGGTGACCAGTGACAGGGACCTGAGGGAATGGCCTGAAGTTGTGTCAGCAGAGGTTTAGGCTGGATGTTAAAAAATGGTTCTTCACCCAGAGAGTGGTTGGGCATTGGAACAGGCTCCCCAGGGAAGTGGTTACAGTACGAAGCCTGACATATATCAACAAACATTTAGACAATGCTCTCAGGCATATGGTGTGACTCTTAGGGCTGTCCTGTTTGGGGACAAGAGTTGAACCTCAATGATCCTAATTGGGCCCTTCCAATTCGGAATATTTTCTGATTCTGTGAAAACATCTGCTTTGTCCTGGAAAGAGGAAAATAAAATAGCAAGACCTGTTGTGAGGTGATAGAAAGGGTACACAAAAGGAGAAAAAAACTGCTGATGGTCTCCTGGAAAACCCCAGCACCTGGGAAGACATTCCCAGAAACTAATAAGATGATTAAATGAAGAAAGGAGTGATGTGGAGATAACATGGCCTTTTTTTTCAAAGCATCTTTCCAGATGGGAACATAGAAAAATGATCCTTGGGCCCATGTCAGCTGTCTATCACCACAAAATTCATTTATTGACTATAACCACTCAAACTGCCTAAGAAAAAGGTATAAAAAAAGATCGGACCTGCGCAAAAAATGGGGGAGAAGTTCCATCAGCTCTGCTGAGGTAGCTGACAGGCTGCCTTTTCTCCTTCCAATTCTGGGAATGCCTGGAAGGTGGGATGTATCTTATGCATGTTAATTACTCACTTCTAAATAACTAGAGCTCACTTCTAAATAACTAGAGCTTACTTTTGCTTCATAGTATTCTTAGTACGTTACTTTAAAGTCTTTTACTTATGTTTCTTCACAGTGTTCTTAGTGTTTTGCTTAAATCTTGCTTTATTATGATCATTACATAGTTTAAGTGTAATTTTTGCAGTTAGACTCTGTTCCAGACATAACAAACCCCACAAATTTGTATTAATAAATATGTTATTTCATGAACTGTTAGAGTGAGTCTGTTTTTAGGTGCTAACAGTTTTGTCGATGGTGAAACAACTCATAAGAGAAACTTGCTGAGAGGTTTCCCTATAGCTATTAAGTACAGTCCCTATATAAAAGGTATCAAATGTCCTGTCTGTCTCAGTGAATCTGTTAAGCGAAGGGTCTCATTAGGTAACATGCTAACAGACTGCTTTGGACATTAAAAAGCTTTGATCTCCTGGGGGGACACTGATAGACAAAAAATAAATTAATACAGGTTGGACAGAAAATTCTTTTCTTCTCCCTTTTAACATGACAGCCTATAAAAAATGATACAGAGGGACTAACTATTCAGTTTAAGGCATAAATTTCTCTCTAAAAAAAGTATATGCAACACATCTGAAAAAACAAAACAAAACAAAACACAAACAAACAAAAAAACCCCCAAAACAACAACAACAACAAAAACCCAGACAAACAAACAAACAAAAATCTGAGCAAGAAATAGAAAGAAAACCTGCAGGGACATTGTTTCTTCTGCTTTAATTGCATTTTTTATATGAATTTGTGAAATTCATATCACATGTTTGCGAAACTGTTCTTCCTGTGACATTATGATAAAACACTGTTTCAGGAACTCTGGTTTATACTGCTCAAATCCATCAGGAAGGCAATGTAACAACACAGAAAACAGCAAGGTTCCCTGCCCTCCAGTCAGCATTCTTCCCTAGTCTCTTTACAAAAGAACACCTGAATTATGCTGCACGCTCTTCACTTATTACCTTTCCAGTGAGCCTGAAACAGTGATAACAGTTTGCTCTTAAATAAATGAAGAATAAAATGCTGAGATGATTGCTGCATGAAAAAAAGGCTGGCCAAAGTGACAAGCTCTGTCTAAGCTGTTCTTCCACTGGATACAGAGATGAGACCAGTAACCAAACTCAGCATGTCATTGCTTGCTCTATCTCATCAGAATACTGGAAAATGTAGGAATGAGAAAAAAATCTTTAAACAAGTTTTACTTCCTGATGAAAACACTGGACATTAATTCAAAGACAAATTCTGCATAGAATGACCAAAGATGTGATAAAGAAGCACTTTTATTTTCTAGTACCATAGATTAGCATTAAGCACATGTAGATCTGATGCCTAAAACCTATTCCCACTTTGAACAGTTTATGGGTGACATTTTTGGAAGCATATGATAGGTTTAATCATTAAGAAAGTTAGAATTCTTAAAAAATGACTCATACATAGACATGTGACTGGCTGATATAGACCCCAAGGTTCATGATACTCAAGAGATTTTAGAGATTACCTGATAAATTGAAAGCTATGTACAAAAGACTGTGTAAAGAGTCTGTTACCTGTACTATGGATCAAGTCAGACTGTCAGTGTTCACATACTAAAGGAGGCCAATTGGAACCAAGGATATGAAAGACCGTGATCTTGGGTTTGATTGTGGTAGTGTTTCTTACGAATATTAGAAATGAATGTAATTCACCAAGTGCTGAACCATTCTTCTTTTTCTCTAACATATTTTAAATCTATTCAATCTTTCTTGGATCAAGTATCTGACAAATCAGCATGCTGATCTATGTTAATCCCTTTCACAGTAAACAGCAGGTGCATTAATGCCTACCTTGATTCTTGCTGAGATTGCACTTTAGGACTGAAGTTTTTGTCTCTATTTACTTCAAAATAGCATGTGCCATTTTGTGTTTTCTAAACCACTCCAACCAAATTATTTAATTATTTAATTATTTGATTTACATTTCTAAAATTATAAACCAGTATTTTATTAGGCATTAGCAACCTTTCATATTGAAAACAGATATATATACATTTTTACATACATGAGAAGTTTATTGTCCACCTGTCAGAGGAAGGCATTGAACATTCTAGCTATTCTTTATTTCATGAAATCCAGGAGGAAAATTTCATCTTAAATGGGCAACAATACCCTTTGAGGTGTTTACTTTGAAGATAGAAAAACTCTAAAAAAATAAACTTAATTTAGGCAGTGCACTTATAAGCTTTAAATTATGAGGGAGTGAATACATATATTGCACCCTTGGAGCTTGCTTTTTCCATGCTATCTCAGTTATCAAATAAGCCCCAGTGCCATTTTTGCCACATGACACTTTGAAAATATTTTAATTCAATAATAACTAACTGCAAAACCCAACATTTTTTCAAGATTAAGTAAAAATTCCAAAAAACAGAATACCTCTCTCCTTCCCCTTTAACACTGTCTTCCTGAAATCTGAGATTTGCACATCTTACCATACCTGTGATTATTTCGTCCTTCATTTATTACTGGAGGACCATTTATTATACCTCTAATAGCTCTTTATTTAATAATATGAATCTCCTGATTAGTAATACACCAAAGTGAGCTAACCAAAAGAAGTGCTGACAGAATTTATTATGTAAATACCTGGAGGCTTCTATTTGCTGGGATACCAACACCAAATCTATAGTATTGCTTAAGCAAACTGAAAGGAATAATAAAAACTTTCAGAAAATGCTAATATATTTTTAGAATAAGCTGATTTTTTTCCTGTATATACACACACTTCACTATGCAGTCTGTGAATTTCTTAGAATTTTCTATTATTCACCTGTAAGTCATCAGCTGACATTTTCCCAGTAGAAAAGGTTCCCAAGAAAAGGTTTACAAGAGAAGATAAAGAGTGAGTACCATACAAAAAGAAACACTGACCACCCACATCCCAGACAAAGCAAATGAACCTTCTCTGTGAGGTAACACAGAACTGTAGGTGCCTAAAATATTCTGTAGCACTCTTCTCCTTGTCCAGTAAATGTGGGTTTATGGCATCCTCATTATCAACCTCATCAGGCTGCACAGGGCCTGCACAAAGATAATTTATGTAGTATGCTTAAAAATGAAGAAAAAATAAACAGGGAAAAAAAGTAAAAAGTATATATAATGAAAAAATTCAAGGACATTTTCAGTATGATATAATATCAATAGCTGCAGACACTCCAGGGAAAAATTTTTACACATAAACCTTGATATCTTTGATTTATACATTTGACAACATAATATTAAATAAGCCTGATAGTTCTCAGCAAGGGAACTGACAAGTAACTTGTAGACAAAGAAGATAAGAAATGTATGTGGAGATTTAATTGTAGGATTTTTTTAATACAATGGCAGAAGGTTCTCATTTGATGCATACTCTCTAATGAGCATTTCCTATCAGAAAAAAAAAAACTGAACTAAATGAGAGAATAGTAATGAGTTTATATCGATATATTTATATGTTTTGAATTGTGTAAGTACAACATTTAGGGGTTTATTTACATGTCTCTGTGTATGTGTATATATGTTCAGGAGTAGTAACAAATATGCTGATTTGAATTCTATATGTGGAAAGAAAGAAAGTGTCTTGTATTTAAGGGTTACTCAGGGCTCAAGAAGTCTGATTGATTCTCTGTTCATAAAGTTGTCTGAAGCCCTTTTACTATGAAGAAATTAAATTTAGATTTTTTTGTGCACTAATATGTCCCAACACCAATGGGTACATTCTTATGCTGAATAATATTGTAATTACATTAAGAAATTATGAATAAAAATCTACTGTTTTCTTCTGATTAAAAATAAAAATGAACATTTCATGTGGTCATTCACTTATCTGTTTTTAAGTTCAATTTAAACAATGAAAACCATTAAGATTCTGTATTTGCATTTTGTATATAAACCTTTTACTTTCTGAAAGCATACAACATGAAAAAGAAGAAAATATTAAAGCTAAACAGAAGATAAATAAATTGATGGAGATCAAAACAGTAAAAAAAGAAGAATGTGAGGCAAACCGACACGAAAGGACGAAAACACAGAGGAGGAAGGAAATGGTGGAGGAATTCTAAGTGCGCTCAGAGCAGATAAGTTCCTTTAAGAAAAAAGCTGGAGGCAACAACCCATCTCTGCTACAAGAGAATTAAATACGTGGCAGTGGCTGGATAATAGTAAATGCCAATGATGAAAGTGAAGTTGTTGTGATTGTTTTTTGCTGGGTTTTTTGTTTTGTTTTGTTTTTTAATCTTTAAAGTCTACCTCTGGCAATTGGAAAACAAAAAGGCATGCTTACATGTTAAACAGTTCAGGTTGCATTTTTTGATCATGGGATTGTTTTAGCTATAAAATAAAAAATTCAAAGAGGAATAGTCTAGTTTGTTCTGGAAGATATAGGCTAAATAATGAAGAATTTTTTAGATACCCAGTCTGGAAAAGTGTTTTTATGAGAAAGGCAAATATGGATCACTTTTGCTACACTAAGTATTCAACTAAAGAGTCATAATAATGGATTTGTATAATTCTTAACCAAGTAGATACAGAAGAAACATATCACAGTGAAACACTACATATTTCTCTCTTTTGAAAGGGAAAACTCTTTTTTCTTTGTCCTTGATCTGGTACTAGAACATGAAGAAACAGAAACATAAAACTTTTAAAATGGTATACATTTTTATGTAACAAAATCATTTTGATAACTTTGAAGGTTTTGAGTTTTGGTTTGTTTGTTGAGTTTATTGGGTTGGGGTTTTTTATTAGTTTTCATTAAACCATGTATATATGGCTTAATCTTTCCAATTAAAACTTTGCCACATTCTAATACTTTTTTTGGACATTGAATCTTTTGTTTTCCTTGCATTACCAGTCAATACATTGCAACTGTCTTTCTGAAATACAGATTTACTCTAAAATCAAAGGCAATACCAGAGCAAATATATTGCTCAGTCTCCTTCTTCAGTTTTTCCATTCCTTCATGTGTATACTTCTATCATTTCCAAAAGACTTACTGGAATTGCCAAATTGCCATTTCCAGCTCAATATGTCATACTTAGATACATATGAGGCCCATAAAATTCACACCCCACAGCTAAATCTTACTTGTGTAAATCTAGCTGATATCCTGAAAGCAAATATGAGGCACTGAAGACAGATAAGGCTCAGTAGTTAGTCTCCTTTGCTCAAAAATAGCATGAAAGGAGGAAGGTCAGACAGAAGGTAAGCAATAAGGAATATAACTGCCAGCCTGTAATTGTGACATTTGCCTTATGAGGGAAAAACTTAAGTATTGGGTGTTTTTCTGCACTTAATGTTAGAAATCATCTAAGAAAATTAAAGCAAATACCACAAGAAATAACCCTAGAAGCATTAAGCATGCTCCTTCAATTAGCTTTTCTTACAAACCAGGAAATACAGTACTTTCCTCTGCTGCAGGAAATTTGTGTTTGGATCCTTTTAACATGACAGAAATATTGATCACGTGTCCCTCTTCCATCACTACTTCCCATCAGTCTTTAAAGATAGAGTCAAAACTTGTAATCAATGCACAAATAAGACAGCTAAGCTTAATAGAGAAAGCAATTTTGATCTGGGTCTATCAGTTTCACTAAGAAACTCAATCTTAGAAATAGAGGTATTAATGTAGGAGAGAATTTCTTCAACAGTTTTAGTAAAATAACCCTACTGCAAAGTGATTTTTTTTTATTCAACATATGACCATTCAATCTGTGCAGCATAATCCTCATGTAAAATAGCATACTTTCTTCCACAACATCATGTATATACTAAACATTACATGCTGAAATTTAAAACATCTAAATCCCTTTTGGTTCTGACCCAGTGAGAGGTAACAAAGTCCAGTGATTTAATTAATCAGCCTCTAGTGGACTGCTTTAGGAAGAGATGAAGAACTGTTTTGACTCTACTGACTATTTGACAGATGTCCATCAAGTATGACTGGAGTTCAGACATGTAGTATCCATCTGTGCAGATCAAATCTCATTCTAAATGCCTTGAATGCCAGAATGGAGTCTTCTCTTCCAGCCCTACATCTCACTCACATGATGTTTTGAAAGGTAGAAACACTGGCATTGTTAAAAAAATCATAATGATGTTCTAATAACCATACACAAAACACGGAAGACATCACAAATATACGATTTAAAAAATAAACTGTTTGCTTTTGCACAATACCTGTATTTTCTTAAAGCATCATGTATATATAGAACTCTTTGTTACAATTTATATATTTATTTTCAAATTGAAGATGAACATTTACTGTAGTGAATCAGTTATATATAACCTGGTTTTCCCAGTAGGCTTACAAGTACATTTTGCACATTATATTAAAATATACAGACTCTTTATTTTTGTTTTTTTAAATGTATTTAAGACTGCACAGTACCAAGGCTACCCTAGAAGTATTGTAGAAGATTTTAAGACACTGGAAGTTTAAAATCTCATCCTTATACTGCAGTAACAGTATCCTCATATAATTGCTTTAGTTATACCTTGTGATCAAAAATTGTACTGTTTGATTATGAAAAAATAAATAAATACATGATCTTATTTCAAAGCAAGAGGGAACTCAACCAGTGTTTGTATCATAACTTAATAATTTTAAATCATTTGAATCCTTTGTCAACTATAATATAGCCCCCTAAATTAAAGATGATGTTTCAGTAAATGAAAAATAAAAAAGTTAAAATATATTCACTTGCATATGGTAAAAAATTCAGTTTTAACATTGTGTGAAGCAGAAAAGAGCATTTGAATTGCTTTAATTTTCCACACATCATGGGAAACCACACTTTCAGGAAGGTCTTACTGTATTTGTATGATCTAGATGGCACAGGATGTACAAATGATGCAATCCTAAAATCATAATGACTATTTCCTTCACTCTATTAAATCAGTCCTGAAACTTATGAAATAATAATTGAGTAAATCACTAGTATGAGTCTGTACATTGCCATGACTATAAAAACATTTAGTGAAAATAGTTTGTAGATCTACATATTTTTGATCCTCAAGATGTCTGCAACTGAAAATGCTGAGGTATAGTAAGAGAGGATACATTCTACAGATAAAAATCAATATTGTGGTAGGGTTCCAATAATGTCTTAGGGATGAGCTATATGGTGCTCAGTAAGACCTTTCTTCCCCAATCAGAATGTAGTGCTAGATTGCAGGTTCTGTAGATGTAAAACCTGCTATTACATGTGGCAGGATGATCTGATGAGGCGCTTGGAGGGACAGGAGCCTTGTCTATAGTGAAACTTTGAAGAAACAAGCTATTTATGGGTACATTTTCAAAAAACCCACTCTAATATTAAGGAATACAATACAATCATGTCATCTAACTGGAGTAAACTTGCCTATTCAAACACAGGTTCTGAATCCATTGCAAAATTATTGTATTTGCATAAGCTTCTTACATGGACGATGGGTGCCACTAATGGATCATGTCTGACCTACCACAAACTTTGAATCAGTTCATGAATCAGCAAGATAACCTCATTCAAAACCCCTGCATATTATCATATGCTACTCCGTAAGACTGCTCTTTTAGAACGTATTGTGAGAATTAATTATCTTAAAACAAATTATCTCAAAATCAACCCTAACAGTATGTGGATTCCCTAGGTGCGAGATAGGGGAAGTTTTCCTGAATAAAAATGTTGTCCTGAAGTTCCCCGTCTATGGTTTGAAAGGCAATAAATCAGATTACGGTAACATATTGAGGTGTAATCCAACTTGAGGCCTCACCTTGAATAATGTGCACAGTTTTGGTCACTGGAATATAAAAAAGACATTAAGCTATTAGAAAGGGTCCAAAGGAGGGTAATGCAGATGGTGAAGGACCTGGAGGGGAAGTGGTTCAGGTCACTTGGTCTGTTCAGCTTGGAGGAAACTAAGGAGAGACCTCACTGCAGTCTACAACTTCCTCATGAGGGGAAGAAGAGAGGTAGGCACTGATCTCTTCTCTGTGGTGACCAGTGACAGGGACCTGAGGGAATGGCCGAAGCTGGGTTAGGAGAGGTTTAGTTTAGGTATTAGAAAAAGGTTCTTCATGTCGAGGATGGCTGGGCGCTGGAACAGGCTCCCCAGGGAAGTGGTTACAGCACCAAGCCTGACAGAGCTCAAGAAGCATTTGGACAATGCTCTCAGGTACGTGGTGTGACTCTTGAGGATGGTTTTGTGCAGAGCCAGGGGATGGACTTGATGATGCATGTGGGTCCCTTCCAACTTAGCATATTCTGTGATTCTCTGAAATACCTGAAGGCTGAGCCCTATAAAACTGCAAAATTTCCCAGTCTCCTTATAATTAATTCCAATTTCTTCAATTACGGTAACTGCAGTGAATAACTTTTATTTTGTAAAGAAGAAGAAAATTGTTAGGCTCAAACAAATACATAATATCTGTGCTTTGTACTGTGCAGAAAGTTCATTCTTCAGAAAAAAAACAAACTTAATTGGGACACAGTCTTTATTTACCAGGTCATTAAACTTAGAAATATTGCAGCCTATGGCACATCTACCATACTGCAATCAGCAATCAGTCAGGAAAATATTGTGCAAAATTAGGTATGATTGCTGAAACAACAGAAAATGTTGCCCTCCTTTAGGCACTGGGGCTGAAAAAAGAAGCCCTTGCAATGTTACCAAAAAATACTGAAAGCAGTAGGAAATCAAGACAGTAAGTCTTCAGAAAAAAAAACACACAGTTTGGAGAATGAATTCTTCAGAAAAAAAAAACACACAGTTTGGAGAATGAGTTGAAACAGCAAGGGATAGACATGCTTAGTACATACTGAAGAGATTATACTAACAGCAAGAAAGAAACAAAGACAACAGATCAGTAAGACCTCTGAAGAACAGTTCAAAGTAACTGATTCTAAAAAGTTGAGAAACTGCTTAACAGAACAACTAAAACAATGTAGAGTTGCCAAGAATTACAGCATCTACTTGACAGAGTCAGAAGAGCACCATAAAGTTGTATTTGCAAGTACTAAAAGTCTAATAAACGACTCAGTAGGATGCTGATCAAAAGCTACAATAGCAGGACCCAGAGGAAACAAATAAATGTTTAGGGAAGAAAATATATTCTTCAAAATAAGCAGAGCATTAACAGAAATACCTTTGAACAGGAGAAGAATCAAACTTAATTCTGTGTTGCTCAGAAAAAGGCAAGTAAATGTTAGAAAAACATTTATCTAACAATGATCTTGATATGATTGGTTAAGACCTGGAACTATGCTACTGTCCCAATAGGAAGTTGAAATTTTTTTTTATTTTCAGTTGGTATTAAAAATCTCCCCACCCCAGCACCAGAATGCAAAATTTGGAAAATGTTATGTGTCCATTTTTTTTTTTTAGATTTATTCTTTAAAATATTCAAGGTCATGATGTGGTTTATTTTGTTTAATTGCTTGCTTGCTTGTTTTTCTTGTTTTATTTTTTGTGCAAGGAAACCTCTTTAACTAGACTATCCTCCTTAAACTACATTGAATGTTATACGAGAAATCATTGCCTTACTTTGTAAAATACTGTGTGCAAACTAACCTGATGAAAAGACACAAATTCACTGTTAGAGTAAGTCAAAAGTAATTTAAAATACATAGTAACAACATGTCATGAACTGTTTGTCTACTTGGAAAAGAAAATCAAATGTGACCCTACGCATTCAGATAAATATTTTCAAATCTGACAGTCAAAAGAGAAGACTCCTGGAGAGAATTGGTGAAAGGCAATTTGTTTTGACATTGCCTGAACTGTTAGAAAAACAATATGCTTCACCATTGCTTAAACTGTAAAAAATAAGTGGCTTCACTATTACAAAAAATTGAGGTCAGAAGACAATTGCAATGACAGGATGCTAGTTAACCACAGCTTACAAATTCTGTGCACCTCCTTTTTTTTCCTAATAAGGTAAAGCAGGTGAACATCACAACCTACAGGCTTCAGGTGCATTACGCGATCGTCCCGTGAACACTGATGCCTATGTGGTGGACGTGCTGTTGTCATGGTCCCCAGGCTTGGGCAAGACTGCTGAAATGCTATCAGAAAGCATGCTGCTTAGCCTACATATAACAAGTTCACTTGACAAGCTCTCCCCACCAAAGGACAGAAGAAGAAAGATCAACAAGATGTCATAGGGTCCACAGTGGTGACTTTTTGTAACCACCCTTTTCTTTTTCCTACTTTCCTCTTTTCCTCCTTTCTCTCCTTTTTAATAGAGAATAAAAGTGAATTATTGTTTTGGTTACCAACATCTGACTCATTCGTGTCTTAATCTCGCTCCGGGTATATTCAAACCTTTTACCCTCTCTGCTTTTGCAGACTGAGACCAAAAATCTGAATTATCCCACAATTAACAGATTATAGCAACTCCCCAGTCTAATCTTAAAATCAAGCCTTCAATATACAGTTCAATTTTCAAGAGTTCTGTCATTCATAACTCCAAGAAAAGTCAGGGATGAAAATCTGCAAAACTTTCAGCATGTCTTAAAATTGGTTCTTTGTTTCGCAAAATTGAAAATTATCTTTGTAACTGATTTTTTTAAAGTTCATAGATTTCAAAATACTAGCAAGATATTTTCTTTTAGAAAGAAGTAGGAAACAAGTTCCTTTTCAGTCAGATAATCTGTAAAGTAAAAGGATTTTCTTTCCTATCTTTTATTATCCAAAAAGGTAGTGTTAACTCCAGATACAGTTAGTCCCAATATTATATTCAAACATATTGATAAAGATGGTGCAGACTTTATGTGAAAGTACTCTAAGTCTTAAATATGTTTGATTTTAACACTTCACAGTCATCATGGTCCTAAAGTAAATTTCAAGATACGTGAAATCAAGAAAATGATCTTCCCATATTGCACTTGTCGACAAATCCAAAATAATAAAAAGACAACTCATTCACTATTGACCATCCTGTCGGAAATTGAAAGACTTGAAAGTTCAGTCTCCTTTTCTCACACTGTGATGATCAGTGTCTGTTAGTGTGTCTCTTTATCTTCCACCCAGCTAGATGTAATAGTGTGGACTTAATTTCTGGGTGAAAGGTCCAAGTGTTGTACTCATACCTCTTTATTTTGAACATAACACAACATAATTGATCTGTCTAGGTATGCAATTCCTTCTGTATATTCCTGTAACTGATGACCTGCCCAAGAATGCTACTTTAGAGTGAGTGCCTTTTCGAGTCCAGTGAACAGAAAAATAAATTAATCCACACCAGTCTCATTAAGTTCTGCACTACTAAAATTCTAAATCAACTGAGAAAGATATGTTGTAAAGAATGAACAAAACTTGCATATTATTGGAGTAGATGGGGGTTTAATGTTTTTCGCAGGTAAGTCTGAGCCTCCATAAAATTGTACAGTATAATAACACATTAATAATAACTTTATTAATGCTGCACAGTCCATACCAATCTTTCTATTATTATGGTTAAACTTTCTTGCAATCAATAGGGAGATTGTCATCTTAATTTTATTATAAATATGAAAAACATTCCTTAATTAAAATTCCTAAAGTCAAGGGGAAAAAATTAAAATTAAAAAAATTAAAATTAAAATTAACTGAATAAAGAAAGCATTGAGTTTCCAAGACTTTCTTCTATTAGTAATAATTTTGCTCATTTTCTTTTGATGCACATTTAAATTTTCTCTTATAAAAATATATTGCATTTTGAAAAAATCAACAAGACCACATATACAGAATATAAATTTTACATGAAAATTTCAGACATTTCCATATTTTAGATCCTTTTCCATATTTAAAAATGCAAAGTGACTTAATAATTTCAATAAAATGTAGTGATTTTCAAGTCAAAATATGACAAATATTCTCTTTTAATGGTTATGCTAAATAAAATATAACAGTTCAGTTTGAAATCTAAAAAAACCTTTTTTTTTTTCTGAGAAGTCCCACTACAGTAAAATCTTCCATAGTGTGATAGTTTTGTACTTTCGACTGTTTTTCCTGAATAGATATCTCTATTGAGGCACTGAATCTTCTTTAGAGAAAAAGTGAACTCAATAGATTTTCCAAAGAAACAGTATTTACATCTCAACAATACACTATGAAAGCATGCAGCAAATTGATCTTTTCTGCAGCTAAACATTTCCATTTATTTATGCTAAGATAAAGTTAAACCTTTTCCCTTAACTACATTAAAGAAGTCAAGAATACAATCTTCCAAAAACCTGCACAGGAAACACATTTTGTAATTATGAAAGTACATATAGCTTGTACATCCTTCGACTTACTGTAACTCATTAATTCGTGCTTCACGACAGAAAAGTGAAATATAAGCGAAAAATCTTTTAAACTTTTTCCTCCCCCCCTAGACATAAGGAGTCTCTGCCATTTACTGATTTTACAGAAGCACAAGTGAAAACGCATCTCAGTACACTCCAGTGGAAAAATACTTAATTATGACCACTATCTTACACATAATTATTCATAGTTATGTATTTAGAATCATTACTGAGAAACAATTGATTGAAAAAAGAAATTCTGTAGGTAATAAAACACCTTACAAGGTCTATCAAAATAATTAGATGTATGTCTGTTTTTTTATGTTAAGATTCAACAGAATCAAGATACAACTTGAAAAACTCACTGTTACCTCATTTAGCAATGTGGGATTTTGACCATGATTTCATGTATTTCATTTAAAAATGTATTTAAAACTTGGAAACTTTAAATCAGACCTACTACTCTGAGTGGAAATTTTCATACATATTATTTTTTTTTCCTAGTACCTAATGTATTTTTTTAACATCTCTACTCTGGTCATTTTTGTGTTTAAATGGACATATACATTTGTACGTGTTCATGGATTCGTGAAAATATATATTTAATATTTTTAAGGCAGATCAAAATTCTACTGTTTGAATTGAGACAAAGAGAAAAAGCATACCTTTTCTGGATCAGTTGTTGTAATGACCCACACGCAGTGTGCATTGTCTTCATATTGAACTGGATAATTTGGTGATGTGATAATGCCACTTGGTCCACGTAAATTGGAACCGCATGTTCTAGCTAAAACGATAAACAGTAAATCAGACTGCTTTTGATTGGTGAACAACCAATCTGTTCTGTTTTAAATAAATATCACAAAATTGACACAATGTTATTAAAAACTTGCCACAAAATTATTATTATACTGATATATTTATAAAAATCTGCAACTGAAGATGTTTGAGCCAGAAAAAAAATCCTGAAAAATGGCCTACAGAGGAAAGAAACTAGCACTTTTCATTTAATCAGCGCAACAGTTACATTACTCTGTTCTTACTTTATGCAAAATAAATTCTCAGAATTATCATATTAGTATTCTGTTTAGAGAAAGATTTACCCTTTCCAAGTAGATGGAGGGAGCCTTTTACATATGAACGTAAGAAGGTATGTGTTCTACTTCGTAATTTCTCCATGATTGGGAGAAAAAAAAATATCATCATATTTATGTATCAGTATATTCTAAACTGATAACCTAAACTTGAACTTCTGTGGTGTCTTAGCTCTTTACACAATAAGAAACATAATTAGAAAGAAAAGAACATAAAATGGTTCTAGGTAGCAAGTAGTCTTGACTTTCATGAAGTACAGATTCATTTGTGAAACCATCCTAATCCCTCTGTCACATTCAGCAAATCTGGATAGTCAACATTTTGAAAATAGATTACTTTAGAAAGTCAGCTATATTCCAAAAATGATTAGGAACAGATTTTGTAAAATATTCAAATTTCTCAAAATATTTCAGCATCTAAAAGTATTTAAAAATATTTAGAGATATTATTTGGAGTGACATAAATGAACTCAAAATATCTTAAAATATCACTGTCAAGTTTTTGGTACTACAGCACTGTGACAACATGCTAAAACTGAAAGTCTAGATCATACCATTTCTAAGTACTTAGATACAAATCTCTGAATCTCACCATTTATCTGCATAATGTTCATTAGCTTCTGATGTAATTTAGACTCTTTAATTACTTAAGTTTCAGTACAGGAAGAAGGAAACAAACTGCTGTGAGGAGCCCCGTTCTTCTCCACTGATAGAAGTGTGACTGGTACAAAATAGGAAAAAAGGATAGTAGAGGAAAATGACTGTCAGATTATCTATCCTTTCATCACAATCTGCTACCAGCTCTTGTTCTTTTGTTACTATGTTAGAGACTAGACTATGAGAGCTCCATGTCTAGACTGATTCAACTAGGACTCAGTTTTCTATGAAAATGTCTTTGTATGCAGAGGGGTCGGAACTAGATGATCTCTAAGGACCCTTCCAGCCCTAACCATTCTAGGATTCTATGTTTATGATAAAAAATGTCTTAGTAGTCTTCCATGGATTTCACTTAAGTTGCAGACACATTACATGGAAATCTCATGCAACAATCTTAGAAGACAAAAAATCCCCTCATCCATGTAGGTAATTCTACCAAAACAGCACTAACAGTTATTAACAAGCTGTTTGTACTTAAAAAGCTATAAAAAAAAAATAATCACAGAATCATAGAATCATTTGGGTTGGAAAAGGCCTCTAGGATTATCAAGTTTGACTGTTACCCTTCCAATGTCAAGTCCACCACTAAACCATGTCCCTAAGTGTCACTAAAGAACTAATCACATTTAAGCATACCACTGTATGATGCCTACTGCCAATACAGAAAGCTTGGTATATTGCTGATATATCAAGAAAAAGATATTATTTTAATTTCTAGAATAACAAGAGCAGATTCATAGGATCTGAAATAGAGGACATTTTCTACACTCTAGTAACTGGTAGAAGCACCATACCTCTAGAACTATAACTGGCAGACAATTAATATTTATTGATTTATTTTCAATTCCCCCTGCACAAGGTCTGCTAGAGTAGGAACTAATCCAGAGGTGCAACTTTGTAGCAATAAGCCTTTGAAAACAGCTTGTCCCTCCTCTAGCAAAGAAGAAAGCCTGAAACATCTCCCTTTCAGAGATATTTTTCAGTCAAGTTGTTACTCTTTTATCTTTCTCCTATTTAAACTTCAGGGGTAAGGAAAAAAACATGAGGGGGTTAGATGGAAGCCAAGCAAGAGTGACAACTGAAGCCCTGAGTTCTGTTTAGGAAATGGAGTTACTGTAAAACATAGCAAAAAATATTAGATACCCTTGTATATTGCTTACAGAAAACAAGAATGGATCGCTGTAAGGTTTTTGTGTTGAATTCAAGGAATCTGGGAACATTTACATTAACAGTATTCAGTTTCTGTGACAGTTTCTGGAATCTCCCATCACTCCCTGACTGTAACCCAGGTGGGGCGGTGGGGTGGACCCTGACCTGCACTATCACCTTGGGTAGACCCCAGGGCAGAACCCCCGCTGTGCCCTTTCAAATAAGGTCATGAACTTGCCAACAATAAGATGGTTCCTGTGACTATTCATCAGCTTCATAAAATTCTGAACTTTGTTAGTCACCATTCTGGGGTAAATACAAATGTCAGCTTCTTCACTAAGTCTTGTACACTTAAAGCCATTGAGCCCACAGGAGTTGCTTGCAATTTATCAGCTTTTCCAATTCAAATTAATGATCATTTAGAAAATATGATAAACCGTTATTTGTATTGTTTATTTTATTACTAAGTAAAGAGCCCCATGAACACTGGCATATTGAAGGTCAGTAAAGGAACTGGAAACAATACGGACTGAAAATAAAACTTGTGTCTTTCACTTCCCACCGTCCACAAACATGCACCATGTGAAATGTCATAATATTGACCAAGAATTATACACTGTTCAGCTGAAGCAATGTTAGTCTGTGTTCAGAAACAAACAAATCACTTACAGAGAGTGGTTGACTTAGCTCTCAGACTGTTGTGAAATTTTAGCTCCAATTTTGGAAATATGTTTGACGAAAGTAACTTGTTTTTCCAACTGTGGTTTTATTAGAAGTATAGGACCAATTTATCCTATTTTTTTAGAAATTTACTAAAGGGAGTAAAGCATAATAGATATATTTGCAGATAATTAATTGAAAGATATAGCAAACACTAGTAATAATACACAGATAATTCAACAGCAAAGAGTCCCTTCCTCCAGAGCATTACTTTTATAACTCGTGGATTACTTCAGTTCATTTCTGCAGTGTATTAGCAAAAAAGAATAAATTCAAGAGATTTAAAAAACCACACTGAACAGGAGTAAACTGTGGAGTTGCATAGACACATTATTTTGCAGTACTATGAAACCAAGTACTGAGAGGGTATATTTAGATTTTTCATTTAAATTGACTGAGCTATGGAGACACTGAGTTCAAGAGACAACAATAACAACTACTTTGTTGCTCTGGAAAGATTAAGGGGTATGACTTTTATTTACTTCTTTTTAACTGTTTTTTAGATTGTCTAGTCCTTACATGGATGTGCCTATGTAATATATGTAATGTACAGCTTGTAATAATTTACCCAAGAGCTGCCTTTATAGAATTTTTTATTAGGTCTGACTGAAATGAACTTTTTTCACAGTAACTGGTATGGTGCTGTGGTTTAGATTTGTAACTCGAATGGTGCTGATAACACAGCAGTGTTTTGGCTACGCTGAGCAGTGCTTGCACAGTATCAAAGCCTTCAGCAAGGAGGCTGGGTGTGCAGAAGAAGTTTGGAGGGACACTGCTGGGACAGTGGACACCAACCAAAAAGAGTGATATCCTATACCATATGACAACAAGTTCTACATAAAAACCCAGGGAAAGGAGGAAGAAGTGGGCACCTTCGTGGTTTCAGGTTTGTCTTACCAAGTAACAATAACTTGTGCCTGACTTTCCAGGAAATGGTTAAACATCTGCCAACTAGTTGGAAGTAGTGAATAAAATTCTTATTTTTCTCTGGTTGCATGTACAGTTGTGATAGATTTATTGAACTGTCTTGATGTCCATTCACAAGTTTTCAGCTTTTGCTCTGCCAGGTCTTTTCCCCATCCCACTGGGGATTAATGAGTGTTTAGCTGTTGGGTAGGGCCAATCCACTACAACTGTTTACAGTCTTTAATGAATAAAGTATCATTTACAAATATATCACATATGGCAACATGAGAAAAAACCCAAAGTGGTATTATGAAACTACTAGGCAATGAAAACATTTTTAAGAAGTATATGAGTTTTACATAAGCGAGATTATGCTTTAGCTCATTCTTGAGCAAGAACAAGTTTAAGTCCAGGTGCCACAAATCCTTCCCTCCACAGTGTCTCAAACAAATAACATTTGCTGCCCTGGTAACTGGCATTCAGTGTAAGATTTTATAAGTACAAGAACTATCTCTTTGATCTACCTCAAAATGACAATAAAAGTATCTCAAACAGTTTGTATGATTTCTTTTTCTTTTCTTATTTTTTTTCCCCACCAATTGATGGTGGTGTTTTACCTTGTTTTCCAAAGTTTGTCCTGGCTAGGTTGTCTGGCTCTGGGAGAAGGTCAGGCAACCACATTTCAAGGGTCAGGGCTGTCACTGACATGTACAATCCAAATGTGTAACCTGAATCAATTTTTCTACTGAGATAAAAAGAAAAGTTCTGTACAAAGATGTATTCTTTATTTTTTCCAATATACCTTGGTTCTGGTGTACTTTGGCAGCATTTATGTATTTTTCAGTGTTTTTATTACAGGCAGTAGTTTGTAATGGAAAAACATGCAAACAAACAAAAAAACCACCTCTCCTGCTCTTCCTTAATAGTAGATCTCATTCATTGGTCTAGACCACAATGGGAAAACATTTAGAAGTTAGAAGGTTAGCTCATTTGTAAAGTTGAGCAAAACAGATGAATGAGAAAGGAATTTACTGAAAAATGAGGACTAAGTAAATATCTGGGACTGACAGGAACAAAATGTGATTTTGAGGAGTTCCTATTTAGGAATTTATTAGAAAAGGTTAATATAAACCTAACTACTTCTAGTTAAAATAAGTCTAACATGACAAAAAAAAGATTAAGTGAAATTAAAACTATTTAAAGGAAATTACCTCCCTAAACTGATACTCTTTTCTACAACTTTGATTGTAGGTTTAAAGCTACATAAAGGTTTTTGTATATATGTAAGCATATACACACATAAGATATAATTCCCTTTTTTATTTGTTTTGTTTTGAGTATTGTTTTATTGCATATTTAATCAGAAATTATAATTACCCATCCAAACTTCAGGAAAAATTCCAAATAATAACACTTACCTCTGCAAATTGGCCTGTGGTCACTCCAGGCAGCCAGTGTATCTGTCACTCTCTGACAAGTGATGCTCTTAGAACCTTGCAGCACATAATTATCCTCACAGGAAAACTGTACACTTGCACCCACCCTAGGAAACAAATGAGAGGAAGAAGGAAGGAATTAAAATATATTTTAAATATCAACATCCTCAAAAAAATGTAAATATCACCAAATGACAATATTTCAAGATCCAAACAAAGAAATTAAGGTGCAAAATTCTGCTATATCAACATTATATTAATAAAAACCAACTTATACTCTAGGGAATGAGTTTATTATTTGGTTTGCTCACCTTTTAAGGAAGTAAGGTCAGGAATATGAAACAATTGTGATGCTAAGTTTGATCATTTAAAGTATGAGTTCAATTAATGCATAGGGACATATATTTCTTAAGAAAATATATAATGACAATTCTTTCAGGTAACAGAATTTACTTCAGGAGTAATTCCAACCTCTCTATTTTCTGAAGTGAGAGAATAAGTAGTTAGATAAAGTAATTTGTTAACATGCAACAAAGAAATACTAACTTCAGTCAATGATAATAATTTATTAAATATTCCTGACCTTGTTGAATGTTCCTGTTAAAAATCATGCTAAATGATAACTTTGTTTTAGGTCTAAAAATTGACTGTTACACTTGTAACATTGAAATCTGTCCCTTTGGAATGATTTGTGCTGACCAATCTTTATGAAGAATTAAAAAAAATTTATACAGTTACTGCCTATAGCAAAGAGAGATTTTCTAAACAGTATTTACATGTCTGCTTCCATTTATTATTTGTGACACTCTATGTTCCCCATCACAAACAACTGGTTCTGTTGTTGGTTTTCATGTACTTTTAAATCTGTATTTGATAATCCCATGTTGCGAACTAAGTGACCTCGATAAAGCAGATTTCTCAGTTTAGAGTCCTGAACACCAGGGGATTGCTAGATGGCAATCAGAAAGCTCAGTGGTTATAACTGTACTGTGGAGAACTGCAAATAACCTCATTCACTATCATCCATCTTGTTCCTACCTTTCAAGGACAAGAATTTTCTTAGTTTCTCAGAGGATGTCACAAACACTAACTCTATTGTTTATCAATATTATGTTCTTTTAGTTCTTTCGTGAAACTTTATTAGGATTTGTTGTTGCTGTTTTTGTTAATTTTAAAATTTGACTATGATGTTCTGAATGTAGGAGAGCTTTAAAAACTACTTAGAAGTTTGTTCTTGAGTTGCTAAATTTGAAAACTCAGAAAGGCAGGGAAAATATTGGCCCTTTCCTTCTGTAATTCATGAAAAATGCATTAAATCCTTGAAGACTAATATATTTTATAAAATTGCATTTGTTTTATATTTGTCATAACCTAATATCCTTCAGAACATTCTTAGAACCCTCAGAAAAATAGACCAAGCATGATTCCAAATAAATACATCAAATTAATAAACAATTACTTCCTCTTTTTTTTAAAGAAAATAATAATATTAATTACTCTAACATTTTAATGCCATAAACACATATCTTCTAAATGCATTTTCTCATATTTTCTAAAATGATGAGCTCTGAATTTCTTTTGCTAAGGAAACAGAAAACAAGCAGTTACCCAGTTGTGATAAGTGCAAATTGAGAACTGAAGTACTTAAAAATCATATTGGATAAAGACTTTCCCAAAAGTGTAATGATGCATGAGCCAATATGAAAACTTCAACATTTCCCTGAAGTTTGCAACTATCAAGGCTTCGAAGGACAATTAAAAAATCTCTGCATATACAAAAAATTAGAGTGAAACAAAATGCACAATTACTGGATGTCTGCAACAGTAATTTATAATTTAAAATACCCAATTATTCTCCCCAAGAAATAGAGAAGGGAAAAACAAACAAACAAATAAAACCCCAAAACGAACAAGAGGAATAAAAATATTTTTAAGTTTGATGCAGTAAGTGAAGGTTTTCATGTTTAGACTGGGTTTTGATCATTACAGACATACTTTTAAAATTCTAATTAGTGTATACACAAAACATTACACACTAATCTAATCTATACACCTATGATGATCCAATTTGTTTCAATGTTATCCTACACAGTATGTATTTCAGGTTTTGGGTTGATTTTTTTCCCCCCAAAGTTCTAGAAATAGCTTGGATCTAAGGACAATTAATGTCAATGTCATATATTCTATATTCTATATGGTGGGTATAATCTTCTGAAATGTTTGAACACAAACTAAGGAGAACAAAAGAAATATGCTGAATAAAACATAATAAAAACAAACAAGAAACATAGCAAAAACCATCACATTAAAAAATAAGATAATAACATAAGTACTCAAAAGCTCCTTACATATCTAAATAAGCATTGTAGGAGGTGGGATGCACCTGGAACACACAAACTACCATAAAACTCCTAAACAACATCCAGATTGCTGAGTCTCTTCATTGTTTATGTTTGACATTTTCCCATTTAAAAAGTGGACATGTTTTTAAAGCTGTCTTTTATCTTGTTTGATCTATGATTTCAAATAAAATTATTGCTTCATTTAATATCCACTTGTTAAAAATTAATGTTTTTAATTGAGTTGGTTTAGTTTGGTTTTGGTTATTTTTTTTTTACATCTCTACCTCCCTAGTCATTTTGCAAATCTGTGGGCACTGGAAATACTGTGCTTTGTTTTGATATTTCTCTATGTAAACTTTCAACATGTGGAAGAGATCTATTTCCTCTTTTTTCTTTTTCAATTTTAAATATGAACTCTATCAAAGCAACCTTTGAAGGTTTATAAAAAAGCCTAGAATTTGACTGAAAGAAGTCATTTTAAAAAATAAAATACTAACATAAAACAATACTAAGATAAAAAAGTTAATTTAATTTTCAGAAACTGTTTTGAAAATTTAAAAGCTATTTGTGTTACAAGTGTTGGTGAAAATGTGGAAAATTATTGCGTTCTCACCTCAGAACACATACCATACAATATTTAAGGACAGTTGAAACAGTATTGTTTATATCTATTTCGGATTTCATTTAGGTAATCTGTTTAAACAAACTGTTTTGAGGTCTCATGTAAAAATAAAATGTGATATTGACCCCAAAATTGTTTTGATTATGTTCTCATTAATCTAGCGAAGTCAGACTTGCCATTTGTCCCTCAAAATGAATCCAAATATCCACTGTGTTGTTTTAAAATCACTGAAAAATCTCCTTCCTACTTCCTGAAGTGAACACAGTGTGCAGGAGGACAGAATGAAAAGGTTAAAATTTCAATACCTTTTTGTTTGCTTTATGATATTAGAATGAATGCCATTATTATGCTGAAAATGATGAAACCCTTTTCAAAGAACTTGTCATCACAGAATCAGTTGGGTCTCAGGCTGTCTTGAAAATAAACCCTCTGCCTTTCCATCAATCCCACTCATAACATGTCTTTCAGTAGACAGGAAAAGATTTTGAATAATGTGCATTTTCACATGTTTTAGTTCAGATTAATATTCACAGTTGTCATTCTCCTGACAAGAACAATAGCTCCTTCTGGTGTTTATACTTGCCTCTTAGAAAAGAAAAAAACATTGCCTTTCTTTACTCTCTAGAGTATTTTCATTACATTGGAGAAATGCAAGAAAGAGTAAATATTATGTCCCTTCTCCTATGGACGAGCTTGATTTGTCATTTCAGAGAAACAAAAACTAAATTCCAGTCAAATTCTCTATTTAAATGTCCAGCCAGATGTTGATAGATAACACCAAGATAACTAAGATAAGTTTGAAATAGATATTATCAAACTTCAAAGTACATGAAAAACAGTTGCTGTTGCATAATCAGTCTTCAGAATAATAAGTAACGTTTAGTAGGAAAACAAAATTATATTGCTTCTTTCAAATAATATTCAGAATTTGGAGGCCCGAAACATGCACATAATTAATGTGATCAAAATATATAATATGTTTTATTTATCTTATGTGATGTTTCTTGAACACCTTATACATACATTTATCTTCATGAACAGTAAGATATACTTGGTGAAATGAAAATATTATCAGAGGCTGGATAGGGTAAAGGTTGGACGGAAATAGCCTTGCACTGTTGATTGAGTGAGCATTACTCATAAGTAAACTCCAGACAGTTAAAATACCTTTAACCCACACTCATTCCTAAGAGACTCTGTTCAAAATATAGTCGTCTATGTTTTGTAAGGTTCTTTGACATTAGATTCCCTTGGATATCCTATAATATACTTTGAGCTTTAAGGTTCTTTTGGGCTTTCCCTCTTGGTGTATTTAAGCATTGCTGGGAAATTTGTTGTTGAGCTCTCTCACGTAGGGTTCACATGCTTTGGATTTTTGAACCTGTTTCCCTAAAATTATTCTAGTTCCCTTTCTCTTTCGAATTGCAGACTACAGCCTAGAGGGGAAAAGATTAAATTCTCCCTCTAACACTCTTCAAGCTTTAAGGTTTTCAAGCAGAGACTGCTGTTGTTTCTTAACAGCTGTTCATATGCTCCTGACTTGGACCATAACTAGATGAGATCTCTTTGGTCAACAGTGTATCATGAACACATAAAAACTGTACAACATTTATAGATTCACAGAATAAATTAGATTGGAAGAGGATGTCATCTAGTCCAATGTCCCATTCCAATCAAGCCCAGTTAAAACAGAGGGTTCAGAGCCCTGTTCAGTTGAGTTCTGAATGCTTCGCTGGATGGAGACTCTACAAATTCTTTTGTAAACTTCAGTGTTTGATGATCCTCATAGTAAAAACATGTTTGGTGCTTTTTTAATCCTGAATCTAGTAGTAATTTACCATGTCCCACCATTGCCTCTAGTCCTGTCACTGTTCACCTTTGAGAAGAGTCTGCCTTTGTTTTCTCTACACCCTCCTGTTTAGTAGCTGTAGACAGCAACAAAGTCCTTCAGATTCTCTAAGGCTAAGCAAACCCAGAAGTCGGAGCCTCTTATATGTCAAGTGTTCAGGCCCCCTCATCATCCCAGTCTGCTGAATTTACTCTGGAATCTTGGGATAATGGTGTGAAAAAGTGCCCTTCAAGTTTGAATTCATTCAGTCTTCCACTAAACATTTTGGCTATGGGCTTAACTCTTTCCAGAGATCCTTTTCTCTCTCAACTGATAACAAAGTGATTTTAGATGTTGCTCTTAGTTCTTTCAACTAAGTCTTTGATTTGAAGGAATTCAGAGGAGATATGTTCTGCATTGTTTTTGGTTTCATGAGGAGAGATTTAAGTATAGGAGGGAAATCGAGGCATTCCTGCACAAATAGTAAAGTCAAATACTCTCCAAAATAACAGCGGAAGAATAGAGGTATTCCTTGGATGTATACACACAGACATTTTAATACATATTGAGAAAGAGTTATATTTTAGCATCCCATTTTTATCTAGTCTTCTACTGACTGATGTTTCTTTCTTCAATACATGAAGTATTAATATAAAAATTACATTTGCTTTCCTAAAATATCTGCCCTTCGGGCAGGAAATGTATACTATATTTTGTATCATATAATTTCATTTGTAGCATCTGTACCTGACAAGTTGAATCAGAACACATAGAAAAGGACAATAGTAAATATCTTCTGGACAGGTTGTATCTCTAGTCTATGTATTGAAAGCTTATTTCACTTCATTATTTTTTAAAACACATTAAACTTTTTCTCTGTCGCTAAAGAAACCATGACTTTGCATATAACTGAATCTCTTAGTGTTGGAGTTCTTTATGATTTCTCAGACTCCTGTGAGGATAGAGAAAAATCCAAAAAGAGTATGTCAGTCAGAAAAAGAATAGATTTTTAACTTATTTTTCCTGTCTGTTACAACCTAGCTTGTAAGAGCCATGATTCAGGAACCAGGTTGGATTAATTTGCTTTACGGAGTTTCAGAGAACTTTGCACAATTCCTTCTAATTCCTATGAATTGTTCCTTTCCATTTACTCTTAGGTCTGACTGTCCACTCCCTGATGAGCAATTCATAAATCTCTGCATGAGCTGGAGGCTCCCATTTCCTTCCTTTGACCCTCTTCTCTGCTGCACCTTGAAGTCTCTACCTTTTTTCCTCAGTAGGGTAGGAGCACACTTCCTTCTTTCTCCATAGGGGTCCATTTGACATTGTCTTTTTTTTTTAATATAACAAAAGTTGAAAACAAAAAAAAACAAGGAGGTAGAGTTCATCACACACTGAATTTGTCATGTTCCCCAAGTTTTTTAACAGCTTTTACTTAGTCAGAAAACAGATAATACTCTCTGCTTCTTCTTCTGTGTTGTCCAGAGAGTTCTGCTTTTTCTGTATAGACGAGATTATTATGCTCTAAAATTCCTATTTAAAATGCATTGATTTTAAAAAAGAAACAAGTAAAAACAATTCAAGATATGCAATGGACTAGAGCTATTTTGACAAAGAATCAATACATTTTAAATTAGGGAAATTATACATATCTGTAGTTACATGCTCTGTATACATGTAACAGGAAATACCTTTCTTTTGGTCATATAGAAAACTAAATGTACCTACCTGAAGTCAGAGCCTACCCTTTTCCCATTTTCAGGAATTCCAGGATCAGGACATGTATCAGATGCAACAGCATCCCCACCCTGGGTCACTGTAAAGCAAAGGAAAAAACACGTTTAGACATGCAACGGTAAAGATGACTATTCACTTTTCCCACACATAAACTTCAACATCCAGAATTCAACCATATTTTACCATTTTCTCTTGAGCCAATTTAAATTATTACCAAAAAGAAGCCCCAAAGAAATGATTTATTTGGTGTATGGTGTATGGTGTATGGTTTATGATAAAAAACTCCCATATTTTGCTTCTGTGGGACACAAAGTGACTGACTTCCCATGGTCAGTCACCTTTTTAAGGATATATCAGGTTCCACAGTTTTCCCTATACAGGAAAAACAACATTTCATGAATTCACCTTCTGAAATACTCAAAAGACACTATTGTAAGGTTAAGATAGTATAAGAAAAAATATAACAAATTGTCATGGCTTGAGACCCTCAAAAATCCAATTTCTAAGCCCCTCACATCAATGTGAGAGGGGTTTTCAGACATAACACATCTACTAGCATGAGAAAATAATATCAAAATTTATTACTAACACAATAAATACTATAATATATTTATATACAACAATTCTAACTATCTCTCCTATGGTAAAGCAATATATTTACATAGATCAAATCCCTCTTTTCCCTCCAATAAAAGTTCAGAAGGAAAGAAGAAAAGATCTTTTCCACTTTCAGGGCAGCAGTGCCTCTCCTCTTCAAGGCAGCAGTCATAGCTGGATTTGTTGTAGCTGGAAAATATCTCTATCTCTCTCTCCATTACAACACAGGGTTTTTTTCTCACCCCTCTCAGCCCTTTGGCTCCAGCCGAAGGTGTCTCCTGTGGGCTGCCAAAAGCAGGGACAAAGCTTGCTTCACCACAGTCATATCACGAAGCGCAAGACATTTTGTGAAAGTCCCTTCCTTGAGGAGACAATTTCCCTCGAGTCAGAACAGTTTAGGGCTCTCAGTTCAGTTTTGCCCCAAGTGTTCTAACAGAGCTCCTTTCCTCTGTCTCAGTTGCCAATGTGGGGGATGGTGGTGAAGAGACCCCTTTCCCCACATTCCGTCCTGGTCCAGCTCACAGGACGTCTCCGAGCTTTCAGCTCCTCTCTTTTTCTCTAGTTGCTGCTGCATTTTAGGACTCCAAATATACAGAAATATACAGAATATACAGAAAACCCAAATACACATATGCTGTCTATCCTGCACATACACACATATAAATTATACAAGCCTGACTGGATTACAGATGACAACACTACAGTTGAAAGGCAATGGGAGATTAGATGTAAAAAGTGGCTGGTTTTCCCACCCAGGGATATGCTTTCAAATTGAATACAGCAGCAAAAGGAGGGGTGACAACCAGAATATATACAATCAGATGTTAAGAGCTAGAAATCTTTATGTGTTTTGGCAGCTTCAGGGACAATTAATTTATATAGAAATCCAAAGTTTTACAAAAGATTTTAAGAACTAAAAAACTGTATTACAGTACTAGAAAAATGCAGCTTAGACAATGTTCTAGTAAGGACCAAAACTCTTGACCTGAAGCATAGGTTCTTCTGTAGGGAAGTAGAGAAACTGCAATCATTACAATGTATTTCAACATTTGTAGTTTTTTTTGCATATGGAATGTTTTAAGAATATAGGAAAGAAACATCTCTTTCTCTACATCTTTTTAATGCTACCTATTGTACTGTATACGCTTCTGTTAAACTACATCAAGAAAGATTATGATAATCTCAGAAATTTCTTTGAAGATTCAATTAAAAAAAAGATGTCTTACCAAAAAAATTATTTCCTGCTAAATAAAAAACCTGAACATGAGTAAAAATTCAGTTCAGCTGGACTTTAGTCCATCTTAAGTATCTGGAATCCACTATCTTAAAAACAGTCCTGCTAATTTCACTGAAAATACTTAGACTGATAAAGATTTTTGTGTGTGTGAATAAGGCTTTCAGAACAAATCTATACTAGCTAGTATTCATATATTTTATTCTGAGAATTTAATCTTCCAGTTTCTTGGGAAATGTCAGCACTGAAATGCAATTATAGACAAAACTTGATCTTGCTAGAAAAGCAGCCTGCTTGTAGACAGATGTTTCTTAAAATAAATTATCTTTTTACTAACAATTCTTCCATTTTTCAGACAAAAAAAAAAAAATCAAATATTTACTACTTTTAGCACAGAACTGTAACTATGTTAGTGGAGGTGAGGTTCAATTTGGACTACTGAATCACCAAAACACAAAAATAAGCAATATGACTGTATGGTTATCCAACTTATCAAGATTACTTAACTTGAACCTTATGGTAACAAATGTAATACAAGATGGAGAACGTTGTGTTTGCTACCATGTTTTAAGCACAAACACTTTGTAGTGAAGCCACCTCGTTTTACATATATACATACACACAAAATGCCTAAATATTTTGGGACACCAGTAAATGTTGAGTGAGACCTTAGTCATAGCACAAAATGATGTGATCTCCTCAGGTGGATGATCACCTTTGCAAAATCTTCTTCTTGGTCACTACTTTACTGTCAATACACTCTCACATCAATATCAGGGAAAGGTGATTCAGGTTATCTTTTATCCATAGAAATACTGTTTCCTGAAACAGGACAGGTGTCATATGTCTGAAACTTGACACATCTTCCTGGATGTCTACAGGCCTTGTTAAATATGGCCCAGGTTTTAGTTTCTATTTTCCCTGACAAACTGTCAAGTGTTTTCTTAACAGATGGTGTTTGTGTGACATACTATCATAGCAAAATAAATTCAACTCCCTATAAAACAAACCTGTCTGATTTTATCTTTCCAGATGGGAAAAAAGGAACAAATTTCTCAAATTAATGAAACAATTTACTAACTTTAGTGATTCAGGGACACCAGGGACTTTAACACATATATTATAATATTATGTTGTATTATATATGTTACATATAATAATATAACATGATATTATATGTTAGTATTAAAACCTTTACCTGTCAGTATCTTGGAATTTACCTAAAAATTAGATTTCAAAATTTTAAGATTTTTTTTTAGCTCCAACGTTTCTTAGCAGACTGAAAATAGATGAAAAGATGCCCAAATGAATCCCTTACTGTACTTAGACAGTTCCTCATACTGTATCCCAGAATTTCAAGGAACAATCAGCTGGAGAAAATGGCATGTATTTCATGAGACTAATATCAGAAAAATTATTTGAAGTTACAGGGTAGGGAGAACAGTGAGGAAAGATTCTAGTCAGGTTTGGAGGTTTTTTTTTTCTTTTTCTAAGGCAGGTTTGAGAACATCAAAGATGCTTCAACCACCAGATGTCTGTGTTACTGAGACAGAACGCTCTCAGTGGATACAACTTAACTCTAGAACTTCTCAACAAATCATACTGTTATATATTGCAAAACTTACGTATTCTCAGGCCTTTCTGCAGAAATAGCTGAAGAAAGACTATAAGTTCAATAATGTGATGCACAGCTTTACATTCTATATACAACCTCTCTGGTTAAGACTGGTGATTTAAATTTATATTCAATAAAAAAAAATCCATTCCTGCTTTACTGATTGAGAATAAATCAACAAGATTTCTTCCATTTTCTCAGTTGGGGTCATGAAGACTAGTCTCCAAACTTTTGGAGGTCATCTTTATTGTTTTACTTGGTATATGACATAGGAAAATCAGAATTGCTTTAAGATGGTTCACATGTTCTGATTGTAACACAACAGAACAAAAGAAAGGCTAAACTGAAATCAGCCTTTAACAAATTGTAATAATAAAATATTAGTAGATACATTAACGTGCTAATTTAGCTCAGCATTTAGGAAGTATTTAACTGTAATGAAGAAGCAATACTAGGCAGGAGGAAGGGCTCTTGCGATTTGCAACGTTTCATGCAGCAAGACAAGCGATATGAGATCTCCTTTGTAATATTGGTTCTGTTCCAGACATGCTACCCTGCTCTAGACGCATTTGGAATCTGAAAATATATTAATGATCTGCCCATGTTCATGTAAACTATGTGACTACACACTTTGAATTCATGGACTTTGAAGTAAAATATTGTTATGTATAGATGTGTTATACCATGGATCTTTCCTCAGTAACCATTAGGTTAGTAACAAATATTGGGTGTTCATACTTCAAGTTCAACACCTACTATTTTAAAGTTAACAAGTTATGGCAGTCTCTGATATTCTCTTAGTGATAGTTTCAACTTATAGAAAGGTTCTGGATTTAAAATAAAAATACAAAACTCTGGAACACTCATTCCGCTAATAATTTGTTTTGAATAATTTTTAGTTTTAACCAAAAATTTCAAGAATTACCTTCAAGAAAGCCTTAGCAAGTACTGCGTGGAGGCTAGAAAAAAGACCCTAAAATTCCCTGTGGAAAGATATTGTGAGAAATGGTACTTTTTTAGAGCAGACTGAAAAGTTGTGGCCGAGGGGAGGGTCACAGCATACTGAGAACTTTTTACAAACGCAGGCTGAGAGAGAAGGGATTGTTCAGCCTGGAGAAGAGAGACCTCACTGTGGCCTTCCAGTACCTAAAGGGGACTTACAAAAATGAGGGAGAGTGACATTTTACATAAGCAGACAGTGATAGGTCAAGGGGGAACAGTTTTATACTAAAGGACAAGAGATTTGGATCAGATGTCAGGAAGATGTGCTTTACTCAGAGGGTGTTGAGGCACTGAAAGAGGTTGCCCAGAGAAGCTGTGGATGTCCCATCCCTTGAACTGTTCATGTCCAAGCTTGATGAGAATTTGAGCAACAGAATCTAGTGGAAGGTGTTCCAGCCTATGGTGGTGGGGTTGGAACTATGTGACCTTTAAAGTCCCTTCCAAACCAAACCATTCAATGATTCTGTGAAGTTTGTAAACTGAACAAGACTCTTCTATGAATGTGTTCTTTACCTCTCTATTATGATGAAAATGAAAGCTTACACATGTAAATATCAACCTCTGTCCAGTCAAGAAGTCACACAGAAGGGCAATGACACTGTTTCAACTAAACAAGATATTAGATGCAGTAATTAATGTAATAGAGTCAAAACTTGATTATTCATAAGCTCCTTATATTTACATTTATTTACATTTTAATTTTTGAAAAGCTTGATTTGTATTGAAAAATATCTAACAGTTCTAGACATAATTCTGTTCATTAAATAACTATGCTGCAAAAATGAAATCAAAATATTTCAATTATTCTGTATCAAGTGTACTAAGTTGGAACCCTAATAATGAAATACAAGGGCATTGTTTATATGGATATATAAAAGGATATACCTAGTAACAGACAGTGCCTTAAAATTAAAATACAGTTTTCAGTGACAGAAAATACAGTTTTGAGTAGAAGTAATCGTTACAATCAAAACACCAAGGAAAAAATAATACGCGAACAGTAAACCTAATATAAAGAGTATTATATAATATTTTTCCATAGAACTTCTTCCTTGTTTTTAGAATACTATAAAATTATTTTTAGCAAGATGAGTTGATGGCCCATATGTTCCATGCTCCATCATAGGCTTTAAGCAACTCCTTCAGTAGAAACAGCATGACACTGATCTGTTAGAAACAACAGAAATAAACCCATATGACACTTTTTCTAATGAAGAAGCGATACATTACTGAAACCTAGAGAAATGGAAAACAAGAGAGACAAACAAGGAAGGACAGGTAAGGGAAGTTTTAACAAGGTAACTACTTTCAAGAAGCTAGTTAAAACTCTTTTTTCCTTAATGAATTGATTATAATATTTGAGTACTATTGAAAAGAAAAATATAGTCATGTGGACACCAGATGGCAGGGGCTCAAAAGGCCATTCTGGGCAGTCACACAAGGAGAAGTCATTATCCAAAACCTGCCCAGAGAACACTTTTACAGATGGCATTGTGTTCCTTCAAACTGATTAACAAATCTTATCAAGTACTGTTCTAGAAGTTCAGAAAGCCATGGACAGCTGCTAGATTTCATTTAAAATTGAAACTCTCCAGTGTTTCTCACTATAAGAGTATTTTAGCTTTGAAAATTTGAAAGGGAAGTTTAACCATCCCTTGTGCTTTAAAACATTGGATAAAACCCCTAATTTCTGCAACAGTAACTATTAAAAAATCTTACTATTTTCACATTCTAAAGATAATTATTTTAGCTGTTTTTGAATAAGCACATTCAAACTTTGGAAAATCATCATCCTACTAGATTGCAGCTGTCATCTTTGTTGAAATACAGGATCCCTGTAGTTTACTAATATATTTATAGCACTCCTTTCTCCTGCAGCTGGGAATTTCTACCAATAGTCTTTTACTTGTTATAACCAAAATTATTATTCCTTAGTGATCACAAGGCCTGAGAATAGATTGCCTTTGTATAAAACCAATAGTAGTTTTGTCCATTCTCTGTGGTTGAATCAGCAGTTAAAAACTAAAAAAGGAGAAAAATTCTTTTCTCACTTTGTTTATTCTGTTTTGGTTTTATTTGGTGACCTCCTCTTCAACAGCTGAATTTAAGATTTATTCCAGTTTACTGAAGAAATTTAAGGCTCAGCAGATGCACACCTTTCAGTCAGTGTGGGAACTTACTAGTCCAGCTTTTCTTGAAGTCTTGAAGTGTCTGCTCATTCATAACAACATTTGTTTTATATTTACTTCCACTGACCTACATGGGCTGCTTCACCGTGGTGTTCACCACAGGCTGCAGGGGAATCTCACCTCCAGCACCTGGAACTATTGGTGTCTGAATAGTTGTTCCTCTCACATATTCTCATTCCTCTCTTCTTTGAGCACAATTACATCTGCACGATAACTGGTTTTTTTCCATCTTAAATATGCTATCACAGACGTGTTACTGCCATCTCTGGTTGGCTCAGCCTTGGCCAGTGGCTGGTCCTTCCTGGAGCCAGCTGGCATTGGCTCTGTCAGACATGGAGGAAACTTCTAGCAGCTTCTGACAGAAGCCAGCCCTGTAGCCAGCCCTTCCTTCCCTGCCTCAACCTCTTCTCTACCAACTTCCAGCCACACAAACATACAGCAATTTAAAAAAATACAGAAATATATAGAAATTATATGTTTGGGAAGTGTGGCAAGAAATTGTCAAATATTTACTTTTTTAGCACAATCAAACATTTGGATTTTAGTTTGATTAAAATACTACTTAAAAGTTTGAGGTGAAAGGATTAACTTTAGTTTTAGCTGTAAATTCTAATTTAAACAGATTCTTCCTCTGAAATATAATTTATTGGGAACTGGAATACTTTATGTTTCCTCCATTCACATGGTGAAATTCCTATAAGTCACACAAAAGCTATAGTTCAGAATCAGATGCATTTGCCACATATAATTGCGTGTGTGTGCTGGTTGCACTCTACCAGAATGAACAAACCTTCTGAGATACTGCTTGACTCATTCAACATAAAGATGCAACAAGAAGGATAGAGACATCTTTGATAATTGCAAAAGCCATATTTTCCCAGCTGTTGAATTTATCAGATCCTAGAAACAGAAAGTGAACTTGCAAAATGACCGGGCTGAAAGCCTGTGTCTGATTTCCTTCACTGATGGGCCACACACAACACTACTGTTGCCAGCTTAAGTGCAAGAAAATTCATGAGTCTAAAACGCTGAAATTTTCCAGTGAGTGCTGTTCATTCAGCAAAGATTCAATACATAAGTTTGCATCATGTTCTCTCCTAGTAAAGAAATTGACACCATAGTAAGAGTACCTTAGGGCTGCAAAATCACTCATTAGGACTTGCCTGAAGGTATCCATGCCTGAAAATTTAACACCCCCCTTTTGTCAATTTAAAAATATTGTCCTTTCATCAATCCTAATACTTAACTAATGTCTTTACAACATGTCTTTGTATTGCTCAAGGTCATGAGGGAAAGACAGAGAAGAAACTGTCCCACATCACTATATAGCAATTGTATTGTGCTGTTTTTGTGGCCTACATACATTACAACTATTTAGCACTCATCTAAACTCATCAAACCTAAAAAGTTCATATAGCAATAAAGACACTAATATGAGTGCATATTGAGCTCCTCAATCATTAGTTTTTACACTGTATTTTGAATTCCAGTGTCATTTCATGACTTATTCTCTTAGTGTTATACAATAATCAAATACAAAGAAATGGAAAACCATTACATCACTGAACCCAACAGATAAAATATTAGTAATGATTGTGAGTGCAGGATTTTATCTAATAGGTAAATGATTAAAAAAATATTTTAAAAATAAATATATTATATTTATTTTTCACATCACATGACAGGAAGGGAAAGCAAAAGCTTAACAAGAAAATTAAACTACCATTATATATTTGTCCTTTGAAGATCATACAATTAAGTATGTGTAAGCCTTAACATATAGCTCAGAATAAACAATTGTTGTTTTTTCCAGTACCACTTCATTCAGAATTGTAGGAAAGTCAGTAATTTACTTTGAAATGACAGAGTTGATAAAGAGTCAGTAGTAAACTGCAATTTTATGGGACATCCAGAAGCATTCTTTTCAAAAGAAATAAAGCCAACATGTTGTATTGTCTCAGTGGCTTAAAAGTTTGGAAAATTCCATTTTTCACCAGTGTCAGGTTATAAACTCACCCTGCAATGCTATTTACTTGTAAATATACTGTCACTCTATAAAATATTTTATTGATTCATGCGGCTGTCTTTTTCTTTTCTTTAGAAAAAGTAACCTAGCATCTTACTGGGCACTGCCATTCCTTCAATAAAGCTTAAGATGACTATAAACTTATTTTTTAAATATAAATAAGGGTTAAAATTACTGTCTTTCTTTAACAAAAATTCTCACTTTCTCAATTAGTTATTTAATATCCATTTGTCAATCAATACATTACCTGCTTTTTTTTTTTTAACTGATATTAAATTTTGGTTGACTTCCAGAGTAAAATGTTTAGCACTGTGTAACAAATCAGAAGAGATAACAAAACAATTAACCATGGACATACTGCATTAGTGATCTAATTTTTCAATATAACCTTAAGGATTTTTCATTGAATTTATATATATATATATATATATATATATATATATATACATACACACACAAATATCAGTCCACTGCCCAAGGTTTGCAGAATTTAATCAAATTGGCTTTGACATTGAGAAAGAGACTAAGATTAGAAAATAACTAACTATGGGATAGTCTACCAGGGTGCTGTTTATATAGAAAATAAAATAAAATGATACATAAAAATTCTGTTCTCTGACCTTTCTCTGACTTTTAATGTGACTTTGAGCAAAACAATTAAGCCATCTCTCAAGCGAAACCTAGGTAGAACATGGAAGCTTGTGACCAGAACTATTCCTGAAGTTTCCTGTTGAGTTGCTCTCCAAAGCTCAAACCATCTAAATTGTGACGGGTCATCACTTCTGCCTACTTCACCCTGCTAGGGTAAAACTCTATTACATGGTAATGCTTGTGATTGAAGCACACTGCTGACATTCTAAGAGCTTTATTTTACTGGCTAGAACAAATATAAAATGTCTAGTTACAATGCTTTAAGGGATGCACAATCCTTCTAAGAAATAAAGCAAGTAATTTCCAACTAAACTTCATGTTATTGCAGTTAAAGATCTCTAATTTAAGTTTATAAGCAATCTGCCTGTTGATACACCAGAAGATGGATAAGAATTAAAGTTCTCAAGAACTTCAAACTTCATATTTAACATATACCCATAGCAAGAGGTTTCTCCAGTGGTGATTTAATCTTTTAAATCAACAAAGAACTTCCTGTTTAAAGTAGCATTTGCAAATCTAAATCCAACATTAGATTATAACAATTTACTTTTGTGAGCACCTAAACTTCAGATAGTACTTTTTTTATTTTTCATTATATTGTGCAAAGTACATAGGTTCAAAAGAGAGACTGTTTCTTCTGCTGATCTGCCCATATCTAGTAAGGGAAAATACTGATCTCCACTCTCTTTGGAGTCCCCCATTCCAGAAGGTCCTCCAGAATTGTGAATCCTTAGTACAATGAAGCATTTTCTGGCACCTTAGCATAAAAAAATTAACTACAGATAGGATTTATGACTTTTTTTTTTTTTAAATTGTAGTTATACTCCTGTATGCTCTTTTCAAGTGCTGAGGAATACATCTGGTTAGATGTATTACTCAACACAGGCTGCTATTCAGTGAAAATGATTGTGACATTGTGCAAACATCAGGAAACTAGGAAAGTTTGTATAAGGAGGACCATGCCAGAAAATTCAGCACCAATTTTTCTCTTAATTTGTTTTGAACATTTTTTCCAGACTTGGATGAAAAAAATGAATGCAATTGTTTGTATTTCTCACTTGGAAGTTTCCAGTAGCTATTAAGATGACCTAAACTAACATTTAAATACCATGAATCTGCAGAGTGGATATGACACTACTTTACAAATGACAGAAGTCTGCTTTTCAAACTAAAGTTCAAAAACTAGAACAGCAGCAGTACATAATTTGTCCAGAGGTTTTTTATTTTTTACACAGCGTAGCTCAGTGCATTTTGAAATAAAACTAGAATGTCTCATGCCCTGAATTGTCTATCTATAACAGCTACATCTACAGATAGGTATTCCAAAAGAGAAAACCACTATATCATAGATAAAGGAACAGTCTCAGAGGAGAACATTTCTGCAAATAAAAATACATGCTGCAACATTTTTGCTAATTCTGTACAGGCACTGTCTAAAATAATAGAGAAATTAAGTAAAAAAATCAAAACAAACGCTTTTCTTCTCTACACAATGATATGCAGCTGTATAAATATCTCTGGATATCCTTAAAATTTATAGCTAAAACATTTAAAATGTTATTTTAGTTGGATCTTTTATCCCCTTCATTGACATTATCAGGGTGGATGTCAGTTGCAACATGTTCCATCCTACTCTTCTCACTACAGCAAAAATAATTAAAAAAAAAAACCTAGGCAATTTATCACAATTTTCTATGGTGTCTGTGTGTCAGACAGACACTTCTCTCTTGAATATGTAACCTCAATCATTATAGTAGGTCTGTTTATTCAGGTGAAATGCCAAACTGATAATTCATATTTCCTTTCCCTCTTTCTTACACAGGAGTCAGTGATTTATGCCAACCTGCTAATTCTTGAGGGAAAGGGGCAAAGAGGTTAACTCCTCAAAATATATTTTGGTCCTCGTAGTGTCAGTAAACCATGACAAGTTTTAAATAAACAATGGTTTTGGTCAGGCTACAAATGGGAAAGAAAAACAAAGTTTTAATTTTTAAGGTTTTGCCCATTAATTACCCATTAAAAATCATGATGCCTTCCATATAGTTGCTTACAGGGTTGAAAGGCTCACTACAATAAATTGGGATTTTCGTGATTAAAACATGTTTTCCAAAATAATTCAAAGATATATCTGTTTGCACCCAGGAGTGAAGGTACATTGTGCCTATGATTTGCTCTGTTGGGTGGCTCCTTGTTCTTTTTTTGATCACAGGTAAAAGACATTGTTTTATGGTTCAATTCATATAACCTGCCTTTGTATGTAATGTGATAGTATTAATAATTCAACCAGGAATTTGGTTAACTTTTGAAAAAATTTGAATGATCTTTCTTCAGAATCCGTGTCAGATTCTCCAGTCTTCTAACCTGATGGAGGAATCTTTCTTGTGTCTTTAAATCAGTTCCAGGTGCATTTTATCAGTGTCCCATTTCCAGCTACTATCAGGGCAGTTCAGCTTTACATCTATATAAAATGGAACTCATAGTAATCAATTGACACAAATGATCAAATACTATGCATAACCCTTGTGAAGCTAGCTCAGCACGAAAGTGAACTCCAAAGTCATTGTTTTTCCCTAAGTAACCTGAAACAGATATTCCGTAACCTTGTTGCCACTCCAAGAGTTTCGTAAAAATAAGAATTACATTTTGAGATCAGTTTAAAGATGAATACTTGCTCCTCCTTCTGAGGTTGACAAGTCTCATTTCACCCATGACAGCCTCCAGCTGTTAAACAGAAATATGAATCAAATGTGGACTACTGATGTGAAAAGCCAATTTCATTGCTTTGACAAAAGAAACAAGTTAGATTGTGATTATAGCAATCATATTTTATTATTGTGTTAGTATTTGTAGGAAGGTGGCCCCCACCATAAAAACCGAAACCATTTGACATTGGGCTATGTTATTTGACATCTATGTATATTAAAATGTCAGGCAGGTGAAATAACCACTACTCTAATTAAACTGACCCATAGGAAGTAACACACTGCAACATTCTAGATTTCTTTGACAATGCATTTTCAGTCCCTTTAAACTGAAATGCAGTTAATTTCAGACTAGACACAAAGAAAGGATTTTTTGATGAGGATGGTAAAACACTAGGACAGGATAACCAGAGATCTGATAGGAGCCCCATCGCTGGAGATATTCAGTGTGAGGCTCGATGGGGCTCTGAGCGACCTGTTGTAGTTGAAGATGCCCCTGCTCATTGCCAGGAGGTTGGACTAGATAAACATAAATGTCCCTTCCAACCCAAACCATTCTATCACTCTATGATGCTTACTTAGATGGACTCGAGAAAAGCTGTCAATAATTAGAGGCAGATTTTATGTCCTTCATGTCTCTACTCTCATTGTACAAAGGATGAATTGTATTCTGTTGGAAATATTCACTATCAACTATTTATTGGATACTGTTTTTGAAAAATAAAGACCCACTATAACCGGGATTTATGTCTTTTTCTATATTGTCCCATAGCTGAGAAGAGGGAAGGCAGGGCAGATGGGCAGAGACCAGCACTGCCACCAGAAGTTGTGGCTGGTATTGCCACACCAGTGCCAGCAGTCATGTGGCAGTAGCCACCAGTAGCAGATTGGCTAATGCTTCCGAAATTATTCAGACATCTCAATGGAAAAAAAAAACACTAGACTTAGCAGAGCATCCCATGATTGCTCTGTATGGTCTCTATTGGCCCCTGCCAGCAGGTGAAAGCAGAAAATAATTCACAAGTTTACTTAACCTAATTAGAGGACCAAGTAACCATAATTGACTGCTGAAGTTGCCTCCCTCTTTTACAATAGAAGGGGTTGGCAAATTTTTTTGTTTTGGATTTGTTCTGGTTTTTTGTTTGCTTTGCTTGTTTTTTTTTTTTTTTAATTTCTTGGAGAAAAAATAAAGTTTGTCCTTTGTTGTATATCCCATTTGCATTGACACTTAGAAGCCCTAGCCTGGTGAGTGAACAGCAGTGGAGCAGCTGCAGAAACGGAACAGCTGCAGTTCACATCATCTCCAGTCGGCATTTGGATTATATCCAGAGATCTGCAAGGTTCACTGTGAAGGAAGTGTCCTCTTGTAGCAAAATTACTTGGTCCTGAATTTCACCTCAAAACACACTGGGCTGCCCACAGCTCTCCATACAACATGAAATGTAGTTTTATGCTGGTTGCATTTGTCCCCTTAAGGATATAGCAGGCAAAGGGAAAAGAGTCTTGCTCAGCATACTGTGAAAAATGTGAGTTTTTACCACATAAAATCAGTACACACGGCAGTCAGGGTAAAATGAGAAATGCAAGAACAAACAAATGAAAAATGTAATGGTGGTCTGTTCTGTCTGAGTTAAGAACTCTATTGAGCTCCCGTGTCCAGGCTCCGACAGAAGGGGCTGCAGGGTGGCTCTGTGAGGGCAGGCTGGGGCTGCCCCGTGCCGGACACAGCCGGTTCCAGCCAGCTCCAACCCACCCACTGCAGGGTATGGCTGAGCCCACAGCCAAGGTGGGGGAGTCTCAGGGAATTCTGCTTCCGTTTGGTACAGATGATCAGTTGAACTTGCACAAACTCTTGTGGCCTTGATCTATCTAGCTTTAGGTACTGAAGTGAGAGACTTATTATGAAGTGCCAGCAACCTTATGAATGCTCTTTAAAGGTAACTGCTTCTCCTTCTCTGTAAAAAGACTTAGGGTAATAATATTCCTAACTGAACAAATGCATTCTCTAAATTAGCTAGGGTCAAGCCAGAGTTCCTTTTCATTGTTTGAAGATAAAAAAAAAAACAAACAATAAGTTAGATGCTTTAGTTAGGTGTACTTTAGAAGGAGGTATTGAAGCATTCAAGGCCAGGTTGGTTGGGGTTTTGAGCAACCTGGTCTAGCGGAAGGTTCTGTGCCCATGGCAGGTGGGTTGGAACTAGATCTTTAAGGTCTTTTCCAATCCTAACCATTATGTGGTTCTATAATTTATTATCAAATCAAATTGGTGTGTGAAGTGGTTGAAAAATTCTTGCTGTTAGTAATTAACCACTTTTATCACAATGTTTGGACCTGACAGCTCGACAAACATAAATGTAATATTCATTATGTCACATGTAAAATTACCATCTTTTCCAAAGCTAGACATCAGAAATGAAATATTAAAGTTTGGTTTTGTTGTCTTTCTATTTCAGAGTGTTTTGAATGCAAAAATAGAGCTGCATACACATATTTGAATACCTTGTGCATTAGCCCTTTTGAAATCATAAAAAAAAAAAGTACACTAATTTTCATTTGATATTTTCTAAAATAAAGGACTGCTGGCATTATTTATCTAAAATCATTGAAGGAGAAACAATAGGTGGTCCATAGTTAATTGTCATTCATGCTTAAGCTGTCACAATACTATTTGCTACAGCTTTTATGGTATCAGATGAGAACTCGTGAAACTGCACAGAACTCAGGCTCTTCAGCCCATGAACATTTAAATACACACACCCATGGAAGTAGAAAATAGGAACAGAAAGATAAAAAGAAGTTTACTTCTGTTGTTCTTTGAAAACTGTTTAAAAGCTGTTTTCTGACTCTCATTTCTCCCCCCAGGTAGTAAAGGAAGGAGTGTCTCATGGTGCACAGGACTTTTATATTCAGGTGGTAGCATTAAAGTAGAATATAAAGCCTAAAGACCAAATGTCCTATGCAGAGCATGACTATGCCATGGCCTTTGTTTCTTCAGGCTGTCCAAGTCACAAACTGTATAATTCATGTTCAAAAATTAGTTTCTAGGTCCCACCACTGAAAAGCCTGAAGCTGTTTTTCAGTCTGCTTTTCTCTGAGCCTATTGAATGTATTTGATGAACAAGTTATGAGCAGAATTTTAAAAGAAATCAAACCTTATGGGCAACAACAGTGATTCAGTTCTGATCTACTTATAGAAGTATTTTCCACATGACTTTAGAAAAGTTCTGCCACTCTCACTGTGCTACCATGGTTACCAGAATGCAAGTATGTTGCATTGTTTTCTGTTTTCTTTTTTTCATAAACTGCACTCAAACCTTTGAATTCCAAATAAACATACTATACATATGCTATCATGATTTAGCAGTAATTCACTGTGAAAGTCATAACTTCTAATGATCAGGAAAAAATTTAGACAGATCAAGCAAACATATTCCTTAAGCACATGAAACAATAGAAAAAAGATACTTGTGAAAAGAGAATATATTAATTTCTCAAATTCTTGATCACTAAAAGGTACTTTTGACATGCTGCAAGGAAAAACCCCCAAATATTGAATATTTTTATTTTACATGTATGAAATACAATAGAAAAAATAAAGCTCTATAACAAAGTAAGTGTCCAATGGAAAAAAACCTATAATTTCCAACCCAGATTTTTATTGAAATAGATTCCATAAGTCTAGAATGAGCAGTTTATATATATGTGTATATACATATATATGTTCGACTGAAGGCCCATACCAAGACATTAAACTACCTTGTCTGGGAGCTGCTTTATGCTGATGACGCTGCCCTTGCTGCCCACACAGAAGCAGCCCTGCAGCGTTTAACATCCTGCTTTGCAGATGCTGCTGAGCTCTTTGGGCTGGAAGTCAGCTTAAAGAAGACAGAGGTCCTCCATCAACCTGCACCTCAGGAAGTCCCCCATCATCCCCACATCACCACTGGCCAATCAGAGCTCAAATCAGTCCAGCAGTTTAATTACCTTGGTAGCCTCATCTCCTCAGATGATAAGATCGACGGAGAGATAGACAACAGGTTAGCTAAGGCATATAGTGCTTTTGGAAAACTCCACAAAAGAGTATGGAGTAATAAACACTTGAAGAAAAGCACCAAGATCAGTGTTTACAAAGCCACAGTGTTGTCTACTCTCTTATACGGTTCCGAATCATGGGTCACCTACCGCCACCACCTGCGTCTCCTAGAACGCTTCCATCAACGCTGCCTCCGTACAATCCTTAACATCCACTGGTCAGATTATGTGACCAATACATCTGTACTAGAACAAGCAGCAGTCACAAGTATTGAGGCCATGTTGCTGAGAACACAGCTGCGATGGGCAGGACACGTCTCAAGGATGAAGGACCACCGCCTCCCTAAGATCCTGCTCTATGGTGAACTTGCCACTGGCTGCCGCATGAGAGGAGCCCCGAAGAAAAGATACAAGGACTCCCTGAAACAACATCTCAGCCTTGGCCATATTGATCAACATAACTGGTCTACTCTGGCCTCAAACTGGGAGGCCTGGAGACACGCCATCTATAACGCAGCTGTCTCCTTCGAGAACACACACAGGATCACTCTCGAGGAAAAAAGGCAACGCAGAAAGAACCGTGCCTTGCAGAATACACCATCTAAGGAGTCTTTCTGCTGTGCCTTTTGCAATCGGATATGTCTGTCTCGTATTGGCCTCATAAGCCACCAGCGTGCCTGTAGAAAATGTGGATAGTGCCTTCCCAAATCTTCGTTCGCGAAGCCTAGCCATGAAAAAAAAAAAAAAAAAAATGTATCTAGGGATAGATACAATTTTGGAAGAATTTGTAGCAGAAAGTTAGGAATTTAGTTTTCCCTAGGAAGGCTTTCTGCCTAAATGGTAACTCCTTCTCAAAGGCAGTTTCAATGCTTTCCCCCTCCCACATAGCAAGAGAAGTTCTCAGCCTCTCTCTCTGCTACATGAGAGGAGAGAGATAACCCTAACAGACATGTACAGAGGTCTTGAGAAGGCAGAGGAGAAACAGAGAGGATAAAAGGTGCCCTGAGGGGGCAGGAACTTGCCTTTTTCCTCTGAAGGCCTGATGCACTGCATCGTAAAAAAGTGATCCTTGCATCTGAAATAAACCTTTTTTTTTAATCCTTCTACTGCCTTGGCATTCTTGAGAAGCATACCTGCATATGTTTACTTTACACTGTAGTAAGAAAAATAAATCAAAGTTTTGGTAAAGTAGTAAAAGAGACAAATTATTGGAAATAGAACTTAGGAAAATTTTAACATAAGTGTTTTTATGCCTTTCTTATTTGATCAAAAAAAGAAAACCTATTTTATGTCTGAAAATTAAATTAACCAGACTCACAAAGTATTAAGTTTCCATGCCTTAATATTTGAGGGTATTCAATTGGTATTATCTTATAATCCGTTTCTGTATTCCATAAATCTAAATTTTCTGCTGCTGCTTCTTCAGATATTGTATATAGAGAAATATCCTCAGCAGTCTTTTCCTTTTACTTCTTTGGTAGTTTTGCCTGGGATAGAGTTAATTTTCTTCATAGCAGCTACTAAAGGGCTATGTTTGGGATTTGTCTGGAAACAGTGTTAATAATACAGGGGTTTTGTTACTTCTGAGCAGCACTTACAAAGAGCAAAGGCCTTTTCTGCTTCCTACACCACAACATCAGTTAGGTGCAGATGCACAAGGAGTCATGAGGGAACACAGCTGAGACAGCTGACTCCAATTGACCCAAGGGATATCACACACCATATGTATACTCAGCATACAAAGCTGGTGGAAGAAGAAGAAAGAGGGGACATTTGGAGTGATGACATTTGTCTTCTCAAGTCACCATTTCACATGATGGAGCCCTGCTTCCCTGGATGTGGCTGAACACCTGCCTGCCCATGGGAAGCAGTGAATGAATTCTTTGTTTTGCTTCTGCTTGCATGCATGGTTTTTGCTTTTACTGTTTTTGTCACAACCCATGAGTTTTCCCACTTTTGCTCATTCAGTTCTTTCCCCATCCCCCCGAGTGGGGACTGACTGAGTGGCTGTATGGGCCTGGGTTGCCAGCTGGTGTCAATCAACAACTTCTGTGGTAAGCTTTTGTGTATGGTGTATGGCAAAGAGGAAAGGAAAAAGAATAAAACACTCGGTTGTCCTGTTTCAAGGAGGGGTATAGTAAGCCGAACACAAGAAGAATCATCTGATTCCATCAAGGCTTTTAGCATATTGGAACAAGGTGTTATCTTTATTAATAATTAAGGCTTCAAGCTTCCAATGTAAAATGGCAAGGTATTATTAATGACATTCTCAAAACTGTATGGAAGAATCATTTAAAAACCAAACAAGCAACCTAACATTTTTAATATGCATAGTTTTAATTCATTTCTATTTTGCCATCCTGACCCCTACAATAAGTGTGTGGCCAAAAAAATATAGCTAGAATACTAACTTTCAAAGCCAGGAGCTTAGTACACAGTAACTAAATTCTACATCTCATCTTCAAAATTTAGGAAGCCAATGAACAAAATTTTCTTTCTACCGCATAAATCAGTAGGTAAGTTGAAAAGTGTTTGTTTCTTTCTGTCAAGTGATGGATTCACAGAAAAGGGAACAATCTGTATCTGTTTTCTTGTTGATGATCTATGTGAGAAAAATAATTAACTGATCAGTTACTCACATCTAAAAAGAACAGAAGTTAAGGTTTTGCATGTAATGTTTACCTTGGGATTGCATAGCTTTTGAGATTGAGATTTCACAATTCTAAAAATATCTAAGCACTTTTAATTTTTTTTTAATTTAGGTACTAAATGAGATATCAAAACACTTGTACTTGATATTTTTAAATTCTTATAAGAAAGGAGAAATACTTAAATTCTTTGGTCAAATATGTTTGAGTACATACTGACAAACCCAAATATTGCATTTTCTGAGTGTTTACATTATGATTGTATACAATCAGTAAGATATGAAAGAGATATTTTTAGCACTAACTGTGCACATGGTTCAACATCACTCATGGTTTTACTGGGTTATGCTTCATGGGGATACAGTTTCAGTGTAGCATTATTGAAGCCTAGGGGCATGGAGACATCCCCACCAAACTAAATAGCTCTTGGCCAAGAACATCATGGATATACTGAATTGAAAGTAAAGAACTAATTAAAGTGGTCAGCAGACATACGTATGAATGAACAAGTCCAAGGATTTAGATGTAATGTTGCCTTAAATTTAGGCCTCAGTTGCACTGCCATTTCTGAAGTTTATATCGGCCCAAGAAAAACACTTCAAAAATCAATTTATTGTTAGTGTATATGAAATAGTAACTTTTTAATTTTAGCAGCAATTGAAAAAAAAACAACAAACAATCAACAAACCAAACCAAACCAGGAAAAGTCTCCATAATAATGCAGTTAAAATTTTTATACACATTTTCCAATGTCTACTGTTTGTGTTTTATGTTAGATTCATTCTTTCACTGCATATTATTATTACAACTTAGTTACAAAATATAAAAAATAGTATAACAATCAAATATCATACAGACTTACAAAGAAAAATGAAAGCAAAACAAGGTATACAATAGTCACATGGTCAGAAGACCACTGCTGTTGCAGCTAAAAAAGTTAAAACGAAGTTTCAGCAGGTCAAGAATATTGCAGGCTAAGCAAGTCTGACAACTTTGTTCTTGTAGAATTTGTACTTCTAGAGTTTGTACAAAGTGAGCAATGGGATAAATACTATAAATTGTAAATAATTTTGGTAACCCATGAAAGAATGAATATAAATATGGTAATTCTTTTTATTCTTTTCTTTTCCTGAATGTTTACTATTATGCAATTTACTATCATTATTACATGTATCTACTATTCTCTACATTAAAGACTTTAATTCTCATCCTTTGACAAAAGGTAAAGGAAGACATTTTCAGGGTTACAGTCATGTAGGGGTATATAACTAAAACCTCCACGGACAGAATAATAGAAAGGATAGTATGCAATATCTAATTTGGAAAGTCATTAAGGATGCTTTCAAAGGTTAGCCATTTTTCTTTGTCTGGTTGTTTACAGCATATCTACACTTTGCAGTGCTGTAGTTATCCAGAGCAATTCTAAAGGCATCTTACAAAGCACTGTGCATGGCACAAAAAATGACATAATAATTCAAATCCTGAAACCAGTCTGATTGTATGAGTAGAGTTTTTGGTCCAGAATAATTCAAGCAAGGATATTCAGCTCAAGCTTATTACCCTGGACAGTGACTAATTTGCCTCAGGTTTCAAAAGTAGCTGGATATGTTTAGATTTCAGCTTTTATATATTTCTGAGCATTCTCTGTGTGACGTAAGAAGAGTGTGCTGATGGATTAACTATCTTTTAATTGATATTTTAATCTATGTTTATTTTTCTCCTTTCTGATTTTTTTCTGCTATTTACTATTCTGAATTTATAATAGTTAAATACAGATCTGAACAAACACTTGAATTAAAATACCAAGTATGTTAATAATACATTGAATATATCTAGTTTTATTCTAAATCAGGTAACCCTGTATGACATTTTTCTTGATCCTATACTACAAATAAATTTAACTGAAATAAAGCCTCTATGTATGTATGCTTTATTTCTTGGTAATTGGCAACATACATAGAAAGGGACAATTTGAATTTTACTTGAATTTTATTTAAGTTAGAACTAATTTCTAGAATGTTACTTTAATTATGTTAATATAATTAGAATAACACCTTAAATGTAAAATATTATTTTCATTGTTAAAAACTCTGACTTCTATTTCAGAGCAGAAATTAGTATTAATTGTATAGTATTAATAATATATTATCATTTAGCAGAATGGTATTATTTGTTCCATGTTTTTTTGAGATATTGAGCGGAAAAATATCTGATCTTCTTCTCTTATTCTATATCAACAACTTAGACAAAAAGGAAGGAGGAAACAAAGTCACTCTGTCTCACATTAGCTATCATCTCACTAAGGAACATAGTAGCCAAATAGTTTACATACTGGTAGCATCTTCTTAAGAAAGTAGAAGGTTGTAAAACCATGCCTCTGACTCCTGACTTCAAACCAACAAAAACCCAACATTAGATGGGAGAATACGCTGTCTCAGTTCTTCTTTCAAAGATGAAAGAGGGCTTAAAACTTGGTCATCAAAGACAAGTAGCAAATTAGTCCACTATCTCATCATTTGAAAATACTTTTTCTCTGCTGTTTTGACCTTACTGTTTTGGATTAAAAAGTACTGCTGCTGTTTCTCACAGGTTCACATCACTATCTTTAGTTGCAAGTACTACTGACCATGAAAAAGGAGAACACTGTGACCTTCACTCAATGTTATACAATGATCCTCTGTTTCAGAATTGTCTCCTCTTTAATTCAGGACCTCCAGAACATGTCTTTCAGAAGAGCAATCTTAGTGAGTTAGTACACAGGTAGGAGAGATTTTATTACCCACACTGGTATCATTTTACTTTGGTTTCTCTTCATTAATTGCAAATATACAACAGAAACAGTTCTGCTCCATAGAAATGTACTAACCTCCTACTGAGTACTATGATTCAATGTAATTTTGAAATTATAGCACTGTTACCCATTTGTCTGCAATAAAATGTAGCACTCAAAGGTGAAGGAGAAATATTATTGACTAAGGCCACATGCAGGATCAAAAAATAGAAAGAAAATGCAGGAGGTTGAAAAATACTAGAGATCTTTGTATTATCAAGAAGTGGTAGATTATTGACCCTACTCATCCACTGGCTGTCAAAGAAATCCCTGCATAAACTATTGGCTAGTGATAGGACAAGGTGAGGTGATATTCATCAAGGAATAATCCTCTTTCAACACCACATACACTTTACATAGATCAGAAGAGAAGAGAAAGACATTGATCTCTTCTCTGTGGTGATCAGTGATAGAGTCCATGGGAAAGGCCTGAAGTTGTGTCAAGAGAGGTTTCAGCTGGATATTAGAAAAAAGTTCTTCACCAGAGGGTGGTTGGGTGCTGGAACATGCTCCCCAGGGACGTGGTCACAGTACCAAGCCCGAAAGAGTTCAAGAAGAATTTGGACAATACTCTTAGGTTAAAATTTTGCAGAGGAGAAAAAAAATCACATTAAAACTCACTATCTCTTTTATTCGATATTTTGCAGCGTTAAAATGAATGAAATGTAACATTCTTGTTAAAGCAAGAAGTTTTCAATTTCTCGAACACCTAGAGAAACCTCTAAATAAACCTAGTGAGGAAAAGAAGAGAAGGAAAAGTAATTTACCATTGCTGGACAAATGATACTTTGCAGCTATGTAAGCTTTTAATACATTAGATAAAGAATTATAAATTGTTTCTTCATGACTTTTTGATAATTGTGTTCGACTACTCTTCATTCATTAATCAAATAGAAGACATTTAAAATATTAGAAGACTCTACTGGAATGTACAACTATCATTCTTTGAAACTCATAATTTGCTGTTTTAAACCTAAGTTTTTATGCAGCACACTCTTTTTCATCTACTTTTCTTATATATTCCAAAGCGGATTTTCCTTAACTTCTCACACTTTGCATTCGTCAGTGTTTTCCAGGCATGAGTTTCCCCAAGAGATGTACAAAGCTTCTCAAAAAAAAAAGAAACAAACTAAAAACCAAAAGAAGTAACTCTACATAAATATCTTTGTGCATACAATAAAGCAAAAGTGCAGAAGGTATAAATATTAAGAAGTTGAGCTGGATGCTATTACAGGTTCATTTCATAGAATCATGGAATCATTAAGATTGTAAAAGACCTTCAGGATCATTGAGTCTAATCTTTGACCAAACACTACCATGTCAACTAAACTGTAGCATTACATCCAGTCATTTCTTGAACACTTCTAGGGATGGCGACTCCACCACTATCCATTCCAACGTTTATAACCCTTTCTGTGAAAAATTCCTCCTGATTTCCAACCTGAACCTTCTCTGATGCAGCTGGAGCCCAAGTCCTAATGTCCTGTTGCTAGTTGCTTGGGAGAAGAGGCCAACCCCCTCCTTTCAGGTAGTTGTAGAGAGTAATGAGGTCTTTCCTGAGCCTTCCTTTCTCCAGGGTAAACAACTCCAGCTCCCTCAACCACTCCTCATATGACTTACTCTCTAGACTCTTCACCAGCTCTGTTGCCCTTCTCCAGACATGCTCCAGAACCTCCATATCTTTCTTGAAGTGAGGGACAAAAATGAACATGGGACTTGAGGTACGGCTTCACCAGTGCCAAGAACAGAGGGACAATCACTGCTCTAATCCTGCTGGCCACACTATTTTTGATACAGGCCAGGATGCCATTGGCCTTCTTGGCCACCTGGGCACACTGCTGGCTCATGTTCAGCTGCAGTCAACCAGCCCCCCTGGGTCCTTTTCCACCAGGCAGCTTTCCAGCCACTCTGACTCCAGTCTGTAGCACTCCCTGGGGTTGTGACCCAGAGGCAGGACCCGGCAATTGACCTTGTTGAACCTTATACAGTTGGTCTCAACCCATTGATCCAGCCTGTCCAGATCCCTCAATCAACACTGACACCTTACTTGGTGTCATCTGCAAACTGACTGTTAATGCACTTGATCCTCTCATCCAGGTCATCAATACAGATATTAAACAGGACTGGGCTTAATACTGAGCAGAAATATAGGAATTATAGACATAATTTTTAATTCTACTTTTCTACCTTCTTTTCTGAAAGACTGGAATTTTTTAGGACTGATGCACAAGACTATGACAAAATTAAACTGTATGATCCATATTGTCCTGAACAGAATTCAGAGACGAGATCACAGGAATAGATGAAATACGTCTTCTGATATGTCATTATTAAAAGACTAAAGCAATGAGGTTAGTCAGTGTGAAACAAGATAACATCTCATAATATTTAACCATAGTCATGCGGTTTTGGCACAGGTAGACCAGGATGTCTACTCAACCTCAGAGTGACCACCACAAAATTAGACTGATGTTTCAAAGACAGTAGATCACTTTCCCATCTGTAATAAGATGAATTATTACCATTCAAGCTAGTAGAGTTCATATACTTAATCTTACAGAGAAACTTTTCCCCTCTCCACCTTAGATGATGCTGAAAAAGAAAGAGAATATGAGAAACTACTGTGGAAAAGAGATCTCTGAAATGCTATATAATGAGGAATTATTCCACATCCACTACAGAGACACAAAAACGAAGCATGAACATGGTTCTCAAAGTCATCATACACAGAACAGGGGAGGGAGATGCAAAATAAATTCTTGTCTGAGCATGATAACAGAAACAGGTAAAGGAAAACAAACAAACCAAACCCAGTAAATATTGTTTCACAAAAGGAATTAAATGCTACAGAAAAAAAACCAAAAAAACCCAAACCAACCAACCAAACCAAACAAAACCCGCATGTATCATAATAATGTTTTTTAAACCATTTTCCTAAGAAGTTTTGTGTGAGATAAGACCAAGTGAAAAATATTTACATCCTGCCAAAAAAGTAAATAAATTCAAACTTCAACAGAAAAACTATCCCTTCTTCAAAATAGTTTGTTTGAAGCAATCCATGTGATGAAATTAAATGTGTCATATTCTTGCAACTCTATTAGAGTGCTTTTACAAGGTTACAGTCAGGAAAAAATACAAAGGAACTCATAATTAACATCTGGATTCATTTCATTTTATGTTTGTTCAGAGTGTGTAGAAAAAAATGTTTCAGTTATCTTTGTGAAGAAATGTATTCTTATCACATATGCAAGATTTAAAACCAGTTTATATTTCTCAGGCATTGAAAAAGGTTTATGGTGTATGTGGTTGTTTGTTACCGAGCTTAATCTTCCCCCTGACAGGCAGTACTATGACCTAGAGGTCACACCAGATTTGGTTACAGGAGTTTTATAATGAGTCATGTTTGATTAGCACAAAGAGTTAGCCTGTGTTTCCCACCAATATTTGTTATTGCATCTCAGCAAACAGAAAAAGATAACAGGGTTATCCCAAGAGGATGCTGAAAAATGCATGGCATAACCATTGTAAATTTATGTATTTATTTTGTGGTGGTCCCTGTGTGATCCATTTAACAGGGTAAAGAATTCTGACAAAAGGAAATGTAAGTCAGTTACTGTGAAGAAAATTGGAACTTTGATTTTCCTAGGTTATATTTAGTCTTTGTTTTGATGCACATACATGGTAAAATATGTCATTGGTTTAAAAATACGACAATGGATTAATAACCAGTACAGTAATAAATGTGTTGTATCATGAACAACTGGGTTTGGATTATACCAGAGACATTTGTACCTTAATAAATTTGTGTAGGTCTCTTACAAAGAAAAAAAATAATTTCCCCTGAATTGTCCTGCCCAGAGATTATTTTAAAGTGCTTATAATTTGTTTCATGACTGGATAAATCATGTCTGCAAAGACTTTTGCTGAGATATGTGCCATGATACAAGTGCTCCAAGTCAGCTGGATGTGTGTTTTGACCCAAAGACATTAAAATACTGTTAGCACAGTGCTAAATTCACAATTAAACTCCACACTTGTGAATCAAAACTGGTATGCATTTCAGATAATTTGGAGGACAAACATACAGAAACCATGCACACATAAATCCTAAAGCAGACTTTAGAAGTTCAGTTCTGGAGTCAAATTCAGGGGCTACTTCAGCACAGTTCAAACATGAGGTATCTACCAATTTTTCAAGATGTTAATTGCTTTTTGCGTCTCTGAAAAGTCTGTTTACAGTGATGGTGCAAGCCATCTAACTATTTCCTTATAACATTTAGGAAGTTTTGTCTAATGCTAAATCTTGACCAATCATTTGTTTTCAGGGATACCATTCAAGCAAGAATGACCCGTACTGCAGCCTCTACAAATAATCAGTAATTCTGCAATTGCAGTCCCACAGTTCTGACGTTTGGGAAAAAGAATGCTGAAGTAAAATGTGACAAGCACTTTGTCTGCCACAGAAATTATTACTAGAGCAATTATTCATGTTTTAATTCAAAGCTAAACCATTACATTCTGGAATAGCAACTTAATATTGATTTGCTGTCTTTTCTCAATTTTCAATAAACCAAATCAGACCAAAATTGTTAAGGTCAACTTTTGATGTAGACAAAGTAAGCCAAGAAACAGCTGAGTAGACTTGTTTGACATTAATAATATGTCGCAGAAGGTAGTATTGTTCAATTCTTATAGAGGGAGACTACTTATATGGGGGAGGGGAAGGAAATTAGTTTCTTCCTCTGACTTGATTGTTATGTCACATTGTTATGTGACTGCTGTAGAAAGTAGGTTAGTAACAATTTTGAAATGAGATTTTTTTTCAAAAAAACTTTAAAATTCCTTACTACTAGGTCAGAAAATTATAGCTGAATGGCTCCAGCCTGCTGGTTAGAGCACTGCCCCAGGAGGAAGGGCACTAAAAGCTTTTGTGCAGCTCCAACATGTTGTTAAATAAATATCTTTATCACAACTGAACAATTTATGCAAGAAAATCGAACATATTAGTCCATAATACCCTATTTTCCAGGGGACAGTACAATCAAAAATGAAAAATTTCAGTTTGATGAAAAGTAATACAGTCAAACTGTAGTACATACACATCACTATAATCATTTGTCTAACACAAAGATACACATCACAGGGGCTTTAGCAATTCTTATGACCCACAATGTTATCATTATGCAAACTAATATTTTTACTTAAAGAGCATTAATAGGAGAGATTTGAAGTTTTCTTTGCTCTTTTAAATTCTGTGAAAAGATTCTAATATTAAGCATCTTTAACTCTCTTCTTCATAACTTTTTTACTCCTTATATACTCCTTTTGGACTCCTTATATATCTTTTAGTCCTTGTATATTTATACTTCTTATATATTTAAATCAAGGATCCATTACGCGACACTCACAACATACCATTCCCTTTAGTTTCCACTGTTAAATAGAACTTTGGTGTAGAAATTGGTGTTGTACATATAACATGAGAAAATTTTCTGTTATAAAACAAGGGCTAACAGAGACCTTGGTAAGAAATTGTTAAAAAATAATCATGTGAACTACAACATCAGCTTTTATTCTTAATCTGACAACTAATAGCTTTCTACTCTTTTGCCATTCTCTATATTGTGAAGAATGCAAACATACGTATTTAAGAAAAGACTTATTGTTGATAGACTATTTTAAATTATCATTTCTACCTCTTTAGGGTTTTTTGTGTGTATATGTTTGTTTTCTCTGTCACAAACACGCTGAGAATCTTTGATGCAATTGTCACTGTACGAAGGATGAGCCTCCTCTTCTTTGCTTTGTGACACCAAGCGTGTAACAGTGAGAAGCAAGAGGTACATATTTTGTACTGGTATTGCATGTATATTGCTTCAGGAGGTTTCAAAAGCCTTGTTTCTTTTGGATACAAAATTGTTGCTTTTCCTCAGCTAAGCAGTTACAGGTAATGGTGCGCAGCTCTTTGTCTGTGGGGAATTCTAAAAAGCTATACATCCATTTGAGCCATTATGGTTAAGCTTTTGTGAGTTGTTTTTTTTTTTTCCTGTTAAGATATTGTGAAATGTAATCTTCTTTTTCCTTTTTTTTGAAGGTCACAAGTTAAAACCCTTCAATAATTAATTTCTAAACTGTATCTCTAAACAATATGTTTTATTTAAAATTATTTGAAAAATATTGCTTAAAGTCTAGCTGATTAAATGTTCAGATAGGGCTACTCAACACTGTCCAGCCTAAGCCACTTTTGTAAATGGACTTATGCTTTAGACTGAATTTTAGTTTAGTTTATTTCAAAGTTAAAGCCTTAGCAAAACTGATTTAATCAACCACCATTTTAGAATAATGAGTGGAAAATAATCTTTCCAATGTTAAAAACTACTTTTCCCCAGATATTTGTTATAAATATATTTGCTCTTTGTGTTATGCAGATTGACCCTAGAATCAGAAAAGGAATTAACCTTTAATTCTCATGTTAAGGATATTTTGGGCTTTTTCTTTCTATGTTCATGAAAAGGCATTCATATTATTCCACATGCTAAATCTATGCATATGACCATTTTTACTGCTTTTAATATTAAGAAGTATAATTACCTTCGAGTACTCTTTGTATTACTGGTTAGAGAGACTTGATGACATCCTACCAGCATTAAGGCTAATTTTGCTATTCCCCTAGTTCAGGGGAACACATTACCTGCAGCAGCATTGTTTGCAAGGGCCAGTAGAACACAGCTGGGGCTCAGGAGGCATTCTATCAATTAAAGAGCTTTCAGCAAGCATGAATGTGCCAATAGCCTCTATTGTACAGACAAAAGGAATACAAAAGTTTTATCTGATTGTTGAGGGAGACTAAGATAATTTAACAAACAGTTTAAATTGTATAATAATACACAATTACCTCAACAAACTTTTTGTTCTGCCTATACAAGAAATGTAAAATGAAATAAAAAATGTACATTGTAACTCTATCTTCCCGTAAAACACAGATTACCTATACCATTATCCAGGACTACTGATGGACATGGAGAAAACATTACCAATACAAAAAATCAGGACCAAGCTTGGATTTTTATCAAAACCATTATTCTAATGTAATGTAAATATACTTTAGTGAGAAATGAGTATTAATTTATTTTTAAAGTATAAGGCATTAACAACAAAATGTCACTCATTGAGATGTTGTTTCTACTTTTTGTGAGAGAAAACCACTATGCTTTTACAATATACCTATGATTAGCATGCTGTTAATATTAAAAGATGTCAAGAGGACTAACATCTTTACTGCTAGACCAGAATAGTCATCTCAGAAATGTTCTAAGCCATAGAAAAGCAAGTGGACTAGTAGGACTGGTGTTCTTGTATTTAACATATACAATCTTTAATATGGAATGTAAAATAGCTGCTACCGTAACGTAGAATTCCAAAACCAAAATTAAATACCAGCTAACAGGACAGGTTTGCTTCTTCTCCTTTCGCCAAGCATTTTTCCTTACAAACTTTAGTTACCTGGTGCACCACTCTGGCAGCCACACTCCTAACCACCAGAGACTTTCTCTGTAGGGACCAAAGCCCCTTCAGAGCAGGTGGGTCCAGTGAGCCCACAGGTCCCCTCTTGATTCCCTGCACACCCTACACTCACACAGTCAGGCCAGATTTCCTTAATGGTTTGAATCCACGTTTCTCACAGCAGAGTCTCACACCTCTGGATCCATAAAATAATTTAATCATGGTGCAACATCAGAATAACAGCTCGAGCTGGTGCCTCCAAGGAGGTACTCAGAACAAAAGAAGACTTGGGCTTCTATACTCTCACAGTCTAAGCGCTGGGTTTTCCCAGCAGAGTCCCCAGCTCCTGCTGTGTCTCTGAGTGTCCAGTCCTCTGTCTGGGCCACAGCTCCCCAGGCTTTTTGTTGTGCAAAGGGTCAGCATGTCACAGCCTCCTGCCTCGGGCTCTGCCACCCAGAGCTCACTCCACAGCTCTCACTGCAGCTGCTCACCCAGCTACCTGCACTGAATGTATTTCTCAACACTTACCACATTAATTGCTTTACCAAGAGAGAATTTCTCCTTCTCCATACTCTCTTATTTCCAGCTAAATATATTGTTCAGAAAGCTTATCAATGCTTCTCCCATATAGTCAGCAGGAGGCAGCAAAACCTCAAAAAGAGAATAGAATTTCAGGGCTGGAGGCAACTTTTGCCAACAAAATGGGTGTCAAGAAGCCTACCAAAGAGTTTGCACTAACAAAGCTATGAGCAACCAAGAAGGCAAATTAGTCTACCGTGTTCTCTTACACCAACACTTACTTAAATAACCTAAATGACTGTTTATTAGTGAGAATGATGGTTTTTTAGATCTTGCAGAAATGTTTGTATAGATATGTGTGAAAGTTATATACATTTGAAGGCTTTTACATTTACATGTAAATGGGGAAATAATGCAAACTCTAGACTTTTGACTGCATTAAACTATGCTGTATCGATACAATTAGTTGTCCTAGGATAAAAAGTGTTTTCCACTGGAGTTAGAAAGTGGTTAACCCTTGGGGGTGGTGTTCCTGATGTACCAGGGCCAATCAGAAGTTACATTTTGCTACTGTAGAAATCAACATATTGCAACAGACCTGAAAAGAAGGAGGATGACACTGTTGGAAGAAAGGTAACCATGGTCTGAGCCATGAGGAGAGAGGGACCAGCGAGCCCCACTGGGGGCCAAGGCCCCCAGCCCCCAGCTGAGACTACGGGAGACCCAGTGTAGTGTTAAAACTGGACCAGGTCCCGTGGTCAAGGGTTGGGGGAGTTTTTTCACTGTCAGCAGCAGCAGAAGACACTGAAAGCAGCGGCAGAGCAGTCCTGAACAGAGAACGGTGGCTGAAAGCCAAAAAGATAGCCAGCAGCAGCGAGATGGCATGGAGCCAGGCTCAAAGACGCAGAGAGAGATCCTGCAGGAGAGGGAGTACAAGCTCCAGGCCTGCGTTCGCCCCCTGCATCCAAGAGTTGTCAACAGACCAGAGAAAACTCAGCAAAAGTTGTTTTGGGGATAAGAGTGAATTACTTTCCCAAAACCCTGAAACCTCCTAGAGAGGAGGGGTGGACTTCCAAACTCTCAGGGAGTCTTGAAATGCAGCATCAGAGAGAGAGAGAAGAGCTGAGAGCTCGGAGACGTCCTGAGAGTTGGACCAGGACGGAATGTGGAGAAGATGGCCTTGTCGTCCCCCCCCGCTGCTGCTGCCATACCGGCAAGCTGAGACAGAGTAAAGGAGCTCTGGTAGGATGCTTAGGGCAAAGACTGAACTGAGAACTGCCCTAAATGTTCTAACTCAGGAGGAATGAAAATCTCCAAGGAAGTCCCCCAAAGGCTCAGGCTCGAGGGATTGGAATTTTCACGAAGTAAGAACAGCAAAAGTCTGACTACAATACTCAAATCTGCTGCCTTAAAAATGAAAGACACTAACTAATACCACAGAAACTAATTTGAAGGAACTGTGACCTGAAAAGTGGCAAAAGGATTGTTCCCTTTTCTTCTTGGACTCTTATTGAAGAAAAAGAGAAATTTAATCTAATGTAAATGTATTATTTTATCGTGAAAAGATAGTTGTTATCTATATATATGTATGTAAATTAACTTTGTAAGTATTTTCCCCTTTCCCCAGTGCTGAGTAGTTGTGTTTTGTCTGAAAAGCCTTTCACACTGGGGCAAATTGTGGGAGGGGGGCTTGAACTTGGAAATTGGATTTCTGAGGGTCTCAAACCACCACATTAGTTCACATTTTTTTTACTTTTGTTAAATTCTAATTCAAACTATCCACGAAAATAAGCAGTCTTTGTTTCAGTCCTTATGTTCTGTATATGTGCTTTATCATTCCCCACAAAAAGTAAATGTTGAGTTCCTGAGTTCCTAAGTTCCTATGCCTTTAGTTGATAAGTGTCTCTGACACCCTGAATATTTCACTTATCCTGACTATTTCAGCAGTTCATCAGTGAGGTAGTACAATACTTCTCTAAAGACTGAAGTAGTAATTTAATCTAATAACTCCAGGTCAAAAAGTCTCTGCCTTGGACCTTAAACACTAAAGCAGTTTCAATAACCACCACATTATAATAATCCACAGGCAAGAAGTAATTTTAGGGAAGGGACTTTGGGGGATGGTAAAACAGGAACAAAGAACAAAGAACAAGTATTATAGGCAGGGCTGATGTTTTCAATTGTTTTCATGTTGCTCAGCAATGTCTTATTTAAAAATTCTTCTTTCATTGTCAAACAGAGGCTGTTGGGGCTTCAATTTTCTTTTTCAGGCATCTGCCTTGGATTTATTTATTTTCATTTAAATACTATTACATTGAAATTATTGTTTTTTCATCTCATTCACTTTTGAGAGAGCCACAACAAAAATCCAGTTCTCTGAATTTAAAAAAAAGTCTTTTTCATGAGAATGTATTAGTATTACCTTCAAAACTTATTTGTTGCAAAAGTGACCTTTGTGTCAAGGATGTACATTTTGCCCTTCCATCATCTACTAAAAATGGCCAAATGAAAGGCCTTTGAGAAACAACAAGCTTCTTTGAGAAACAATGAGTTTCTGAACTCACATTTTAGTGAGTACATCCCAAATACATGTTACATTTAACAAAACCTAAGACTTCAAAGTGTACTTCTCTGTAGTACTCTCCACTTCCAGTGTCCAGTGAATATCCAGTTTTAGGTGTTAACTGAGAACTAGCCTTTCCTGCACAACCACCTACTCTTCTTTACCAGGCCTTCCTGAGAGAAGAACCCAGTTACCTGATTCAAATACAGAGGCATCAAGAGCTAGGTTTAAAGGCAACAGTCAGAAAGTTTGAAAGTAACAATAGAGTTTGACAAGCGACAAAAAAAATTAGATGGAAAAAAGATACTGAGATAGCTAGGGAGAAAAATGGCAAAGAAGCATTCAAGAGAGGTTGACCGTCATAAATGATTGCTGGGGAGAGAAATAAGGGAAGAAAAGAGACTAGTAGATGGGAGGAATAAAGGAATAAGGAGATGGAGGGAAACAAGCTCTCTAGGCAGAGTCTAGAACCGAGAAATTATTGTAAACACATAAAGGTGGGTAAATATGACATGACAACAAGGCTCTAGAATGGAAGGAACAAAGACACTTGGAAGAGACTCATTTGGTAAGGATCTGGTTAAGGTTAGTGAAAAGTTTCTACACTGTGGTGGGTTGACCCCTGCCATCAGCTAAGCACTCAGTAGACTCTCACCCACTTCATCACCTCCCCAGTAGGATAAGGGAGGGTATTAATGGAGAAAAAAATTAGTAAAATCTTCTGGGTTGAGAAAAAAGCAGTTTACAGGTTAAAAGGAATAAAAAGAGGAAAAAAGAAAAACTTGGGTGATGGAAAGGCATCACTCAGCACCTCACAGGTACTTCCCATCACTCACTACCTCTCCCCCAGCAGAACAAAGCTCAGCCAGCCTCCTAGAAATGGCTATTTGGAAAGACTACACATAGTTTTTATTGCCAAACCTGATGCTAGTTGGCATTGGTTCAGTCAGCCTGGGTCAGCTGTATCCCCTCCCAAACTCCTGCCCCCCCCCAGCCTACTCACTGTGGGAGAAGGAATAAGGAAAAGAAAATGCCTGAATACTGCAAAAGGACTGTTCAACAACAGTCACAACTCTGTTGTATTATCAACACTGTTTTGGACCCAAGTATGAAACACAGCATCATATGGGCTCCTCTGAACAAAACTAAAATGAAATACATACAATAAAACAAGAAACAATGTCAAAATAAGAACAGAAGCACTAAAAAACAGACAAAAATATTTTATAGCAAACCTAACTGAAATTCAGGGCATGTTCTTTTTTTTATAAAAACAGTGATGTGGAATACAAGCTCTGCCTCTCAAAAAATCTCATCTTCTCTCATAAGAAAGCCCATCTTACACATTAGCATGTCTGCTTAGGATTAGACCAGAAGTGACTGTCACTAATTGTATTTTAAGTACTTTTGAACTTTCATACTCTAAAATATGGATTCAATTTTTAATATATTCCATAGATACAACAGAGTAATATTCAAGCATTTTGTGGTTCTTCATGCTATATTTTGATCTCAGCATAAGTGGTTTTCATTTTAGCCTCTGTTGATGCACTTGCAGACTACTGAAAACCAGGTCTGGTAGAATTGAGAAAGGAATGTGACTTCTCAGCCTGAACTGGTTTTCCCACATGACTTCAAAAACATGATGGAAAAGCTGATATGGCAATAAAAAGTAGCTTCTTGAATAAAATATATGCCACATGAAATATCAGCTTAGAGAAACCATACTGTTTTGCTCTTGTTAATTTGATAATTCACTGACTTTATAGCTCCTCTAGCAGAGATATTGAGCATGAGAGCTGAGTTCAAAAGCATTAAGCTAGGGAAGATATGCATACTTTTTTGACATATCTCTCTTGCTTATGCAGGAGAACGTCTTTCATCTTAGAAGCCTGAAGCAGAAAATATTGTGATAGTGGGGTGACAGAAATCAAACAAATGCTTGTATTAGGAGAACAATGTGGACTTCAAGATATAAAAATCTATCTATTTCTTGATAGATTAAAACTTTTCAGAATGAAACATTTTTGATTGCTATCACGTGTATTAAAACCTACATTACTTTGATATATGCCAAATTACTATTGTCACTTACCTGAGCTCAGATGTCTTGTATTATAGAAGCATACATACGAGGCAGAGCACCACACTTACAGTCCCTTCTTTTTAAAGTATGCTGACACAAAACAGCAAACAGGTATTTTGGGATTTTTCTGGAGTTTTCTTTCCATTTATATTTTAAAAATAGGTAGTTTGATAACTTTTTTTTTTCTTTAAAAACAGCTTGTTCTATCAATTTCAGTGGTGGGACACATCAGGTTGAATAATTCCCTCTCTCTAGCAACTAGTCCTTTCCTTCCAAAAGTAAGCCAATGTATTTATTTCCATTTTAGTTCCTATTTGTTTTGTTTGTTCCAATTCCAAAAATATTTCAAGTTTTTAAATGAACATTATTGAGGAAATTGATACGTAGTTCAAGTGTTGCATAAATTTTTTACTTCCCTTTTCCCAAGTGAAGAAGGACTAGTGAACACAAACTGCTCTGAAGCTGATAAATTAGCTGCCACCTAACAAAACTTCCCTGTTCCAAACATATTTGACACTGACACTTTGCTGTTCTTCTCAGAAGAGCTTCAGGAATAGATACATTCCAGAGTGACAGGAGAACAACTGACAGTGAGATGCTATGCTAATACAGTTGAAATTATTTTCCAAAGTGTTTTGTAATGCACAGTACAAATTCTGAAAAATGAAAATAGTCAAACACCTTCTATCAGGCTCAAGATATTCTGCCACAATGAGGATTTAGAAAAACAGGATCTCAATACACACACAAGGGCAATATTAGCCTCTGTAGGAAGTGGAAATCTCCTCACAGGAGGTGGGAAGTCTGACTCTTTCAGAAGACTTGACAGTGAGGGTATTTATATTCTGCAGCATACCTTCGCTGCATGACCAGTGTCATATTTTTTTCTTTAATTAAAATTATTTTCGTATTTTTTATGTTCTAGTAATTTGAATTCACCCACCCACAAATTCTGAATGCCTTCATAATTTACATACATTATTTTAATCTACCGAGACTTCATTTTATCAACCTATTTACTGCCCACGTCTATATTTTTAACAGAGCTGTGTATAGGAGTTAAACCAAGGAAGCTATATAAAAGTATTAAAGTTTATATTTAAATTTTGTATGAATAGTTAATTTATACAGAATTAAAATTGCTAAAAGCAGGTTGATTATTTTTGAGTCTTTGACTTTGAAAATTACAGAATTGAATGCCAATTTAGCCTACAGTATGAACATTCACTTTGAATAATCAGTAATGTTCTATAATTGTATATGAAAATTATTTAATGGCAGTTTCAGCTTCCTAGCTGGATAACAATTCATTTTAACCATCCATAATTCAATCAGATTACATCTTGTTTTACATATTTTAATAGATGCTTCCTTCTGGTTATTTTACAAATTATATATGTAAATGATGTATTAAATAATTGATGAAGCACCTTGTTTTGCTTGTAGCTACAAGTGATGCTTTTCTTCACAAATATATTTAGGCAGTAGTTCTTTTCACAGCAAGATTTTTGCATAGTATTTTAAAAGATATTTAAACTCCTGCCGTGATGAGGGCTTATTTAGAAACACCAAGTATAATTTAGTAACCTGATTTATGAAGGAATTTATAAAATATAGTGAAAAATCATTGCAGAAGAATTTCACAGCATAAGATTCCAAAACTCCTTAGCTCTTGGGACACTCTCTATTATTATATTCTATGATAGGATAATGTATATCAGCCTAATTAGCCTTCCTGTTTTATTAATGTTTTATAAAACTGTTAGAGGTTAATGATGCAGTTATTTTTTCCACTGCCCACTTTCATCCTATAATACTCAGTAAAAGGGGAAATAGTGCCATTATTCTCTTACTAGGCATATGGTAAATGCTATAATGGAATATTATGTTATGCATTATTTACAATTGTATATATCTATATCTATATAGACATGTAGACATATACATGTATAGTTAGGTACATAGACATAAATAACAAGAATACTTCTAATATTAAATATTCCAGGATCCATCCCTTAACCTATTGTATAAAAGTGCCAGTTTTAAATATTACTTCCCTCTCTTTATTTTTAACTGAACATTTAACATATGCTCAGTATTTCTGCAAAAAGACTACCTAAAATAAAAGTGGATATTTGTAGATATACTAGGTCCACAAATCTCAGGTTTGTGTTTCCTTACCTTGTAATTATTACATTAGTAAGTTTTAAACAATCTTTTTTCTCATTTGCTGATATGCACAATATAAATGCAAAAAGCTTTCCTTTTCAAGCTGTGAAATTTGAATGAATGAAAAATGAAAAATAGCTATCATGATTGAAAAAGCCAGAGAGTTCATGATACTGTGTAGGCACTTACAAAGTTTCTGATTGGGCACTAACGAATGAAAATCATTTCAGTACCTGTAAATTAATATAACAGGATACAACACAGAGTAACACAAGCACAGAGTAACTTCTTCTGAGGACACTGAGATCTTCAGGCATGGGAATGGGCTACCCAGGGAAGTGGTGGATTCTCTGTCCCTGGAGGTTTTTAAGATGAGACTGAATGTGGCACTTAGTGCCATGGTCTAGTAACCACGGTGGTAGTGGATCAAGGGTTGGACTTGATGATCTCGGAGGTCCCTTCCAACCCAGCTGATTCTATGATTCTGTGATTCAGAGAGGACTATAGAAACTAATGGGAAAGAGATGCCTCCATACAGATCTTAGCACACAACATTCTTCCTCTGAAGAATCTCTATCTCAAAGGTAGGTATTTCAACGTTCTCAGTTTTCCTTATGAGATAAGGGATATATATATCCACAGAAGATGCTGAATTCTCACTGAAGGTCAGGAAAGAGTTGCAGATGAATCCTGTCACTTTTCACCCTTATGTTGCAATGCTTCATGAGGAGCCCCAGAAACAGCAGCCTTTGAAAGGCAGTGATATTTGTAAAAGTATTTGTAAAAGGAAAATGTAAGTTCTGCAATTAGAATTTCCCTTTTTAAAGGGCACAAAGCAGATAACACTATAAAATGCAATGCTAGCGTGTTTCCCTTAAAAAAATTAGTAAAGTATGCCTCTTATGACCCTTGATATGCTGTTGTTCTTTTCTTGTCCTTTTGCTTTTTTTTTTTTTTTTGGGAGTCTATGGCAAACTGATCACCTGAGTGTCAGAACAGGGTAAGCAACACCCCAAAGTCCTGTTCAAAATGCAGATAGTACTGTGTGCCCCAGAACAAAAACGTGAAAGATGGTAGCATTTCTCCATTTGCTTTACTTGTTTTAGCTAACAGTGAGACCAGTTAAAGAGAGAGATTTATGTTACATTTATTTCCGCAGTGCTTTTAAATTTGTGCTTCTTGAAGAGGCACAGGCTTGTGGAATTTCTGCAGAACAAGTCCACTTTCCAACAGATTTTTTTTTTTTTAAATTTCTAAGGTCACTCTATCTTAGTGTTCGCACTTTGGTACCATCTCTTTTTTCTTTAATATAGTTTCTCATAATATTTTAAATAATTACAGTGAAAAACAAACTGCATATTAAGAGCACTTAAGCACAGAGTATCTAAACCTAGAATCATTTGATACACAACTGCCTATAATGGCTTGGATGGTTTGTTTCGCATCATGTTTACTGGTGATCAATCCAATAATGAATGAATTAATTTAATTTCTTAAATTAATGAAGGCTAAAGCATGAGATGTTATATTTGATTAGTGTAGACTAATGTAGATTAGAGTAAAGGTTTGTAGAGTGAGATAGATTTGATGTACAGTTGGGTTTTTTTTTGTTTTTGTTTTTGTTTTTTTAAATTTGAGACTGAACACTCTCAGAACAATAAATATTTAACAGTATCTTTTGATCATGATTTGATCCTGACACAGCATGTGATAGCCTGTGAAAATTCAAATTCAATAAAAAATGGGGGTTTACAGGTGAAGATTCAATAGAATACAAGCACACACAAAAAAAAGAAGGAATTTTTGTTAGAATTTTTTTCCACTACATGAGCATTGAAAAAATAATAGTATGCATTTATTACATAGGTTTTCATTAATCTTAAAATAATTTGGAAAAATGATAAAAAATAGTTAAATAATAAATTATTTTTGGGAAACAATGAACAAGATAATTGAAATATTAAACATAATAATCAGAAATTTATACTTATATGTCAAGTTACAAATTTCAAAACAAAAACGTAGTAATCAGCAATAGTTTTTTCTTTTGTATCTGTATCTTGAGATGACCTTCAGCAGTTGTCATATCAGTTTGTTAAGTTCATTGCACACTGGTTTGCAACTGATTTCTAAGTACTGGTCTTCTCAAAATGTAAAAGTTTTTAAAGAAATTTTTTTTTACTAAGGTATAAGTACAAATCAGTCAGAAAACTGTGCTATTAAATGCAACTATTTAGTCCAATATTTTCCTTCTTAGGGAAACGGTCTTTCATTAACTGAAGAACATTAACTGAAGTCATCATTTTGCTTCTGTCAAGGTAAATTTACCAGTAGTCAAATGTCAAGAAGATGAAATTACCAGTTTATTTGAAATATGAGCAATGTATTCGTAAACATCAAACTTCCATCCTAAAATTTTTAACTTTATTTTACAACGTCCTAAGCCATTTGTACCAGTTACTCAACAACAAAATAAATAATGACTGATGTCATCCATTCTTTCTTACACAGAACTAGCAATGTAATCCTGTTTTGGTATTAATCACTGTAGTTTCAACAGCAGGTGTCATTAATTCAACCTAATGTGCTGCAACCAATTAATACTTTTTCTCTAAAATCATTTGTTCTTTGGCTCCACATTGAATAAATAATTGTTGTAAAGTAGCTCTTTTTATCATCTTCAGTGTGAAGAACTGTTCAGATGAAGTTTGTAACTCAACTTTCAGCAGATGCATTAATCTTACATTAGAATCATGATCTTCAAAGCATTTAATGTGTTTTTTCTGGTATTCTAAAATACATTTTCAAATAATACAACAGAAGCCTGAAATTGCTTTCATGAAGTAAAAGAGGCTTTTACTCAGTGAATACCTACAGATATCTCACTTTTTAAAACCTAGTAGTTCACACACCACTTTGAAAAGTGAGGTAAAGTTACTCGGTATTCAGTAATTAGCACGAAATCTTAACATGGTTCAATATGAATGCCACATTTCTAACAGAATCACTCAGACTTCGTCTGTTAATCTTTGTTGCTATTTCAGGATATGGATGTTCCCTACAGTTTGCTGCATCATGTGAGGAGCCACTTTCCACACTGCATTTTGACAAGAGCAAAGTCAGGAAATCAGTTCTCCCAGGCACTTTATCTTCAATTCTGCTTTCCCCTCCCAGCATTACCGCACTGGCAGATTTGCACTGTATCAGAGGCTACACTTGAAAATATAAACTGCAAGTTTCTTTTGCTTGACTAGAAAATGGGCCTTTTATAAGGACTATGGCTGCCCAGTGATGGTCTGTCCTTGCAGTTCACTTCATTAGGGCTCTACTTCTCTTGGATATACAGGATGCTTCCTGTACAATCTCTGCTGTAGAGATAATACTCAGGTGTTTCAAGATGATAATCACCCTCTGAGAGAGTTGCTAGGCGCAAATATTGCCATGAAAACAGTCATTCAAGAGCCAGCAATCAAAACTGTATTTTTATTTACTCAGTCACAATGCAGACTGTAGTCATAGGACTTTTAGAAAAGGCGAAAACCATTAGGAACACAGTCTGCAAGTTTATTTCATATTAGAATAAGAGTGAGTGATGATAGTAAGATAGGTCAAGTAACTTCCTTTGGGAATATACCATATATATCAAAATGATAAAAAAAGTCGGTAGACTAAACCTACAACTAATCAGATGGACATCAATAGATGTAATTGGATTGGCTTTCCCTAAATAGCTTCAAAAATACAACTCTCTCTTTCTCCTCTGAGAGACTAGCTTCATACAACCAAGGGAAATATGCTGACTGGATTTGGCCAGTGTTTGGGGCAGCTCAGGCACTTAAAGCCATGAGAACTGCCTGTCTATGTACTTTCTCCCAGTTTACTCTTTCTGACCTTTGCCAAGTGTAAGGTACTGACAAACCAGGACCATATTTTAGTTCAATTCCCTTTCACACTCTTTTCCCATTTTCTTCCATAAATTAATCATGATTCAGCCGCATCTGGCTCACTGCTAAAAGGTAATGGCTGGCAAGAGTATAATAACTTATGTTTCCATCAGATGTACCAAAAAAGAGGAGAAAAAAAAAAAAAGGAAAAAAACCAAACCAACCAACCAACCAAAAAAAACCAACCAAAAAACAATCCAACAAAAATCTATTGTTTCCCTGGGGAGTGAGATGATAATGATTTTTTTCCAATAGTAAATCTACCAAGCTACCTATATCCCAAAACAATGCTTTTCTACCTGGTTCTTTCTAAAGGATGGCAGAGCAGCTGAAACAAAGCTTCCAGGAATCCAGGCAGGTCCAGGAAGAGGAGGAGGAGGAGGAGAGTGAGCTATGACTGTACACAACAGAAATACTGAAATAATGTTCTTCATTACACAAGGAATTATCAATAATGTTATTATCATTGGTAACATTTTTTACCTAAATCCTAACAGAGTTTAGTTGTGCCACTGCAAAATGCTTTCTGCAGCTGCTCTCAGGTGCTGCTTGGGAGGAAATGCTGTGGGAAAGCTGCAGGTTGTAGGACACGCAGGGCGTGCTCTCACAGCATTTGCCATGATGGCATTCGAATTCTACCTCAGAAAGAATCGTGTCTTGCCGGTACCATCCAAGGAGTCTTTCTGCTGTGTCTTCTGCAACCAGACTTGTCTATCTCGCATTGGCCTTTTTAGCCACCAGTGCGTTTGTAACAAACGTGGGTAGAGCCCTTCCCAAATCTTCGTTCACGAAGCCCAGCCATGAATTTGAATTCCACCTACACCCCATAAACCAAAATCCAAAAGCAACCTTTCTGCTTTATAGAGAGAGAATTTTAAAAAGATCTAACATGCAAAAATGGTGAGGGGTGTTACTATTTTAGTATTTAATTATCTTTTTTTTTTTTTTAGGTTTGCTAATTGGTATCAAATGATAATATCCACTCTTATCAGTTCTCTAAGTCAAATTCCCAATTACCTTTTCTGTGTACATAATTACTAGTAAGAAAAATGGTTAAATATTAAAGGCTTACATCAGAAAGAGTAGTTAAATACATTTGAATCCAGCTGTTTTTTATTTTAATTTTACCATATATATGAAAGTAATGGTAATAATAATAATGCACTTCTTAGATTTATGTCAAGTCAAAACACAAAAAAGGCAATTTACATTTGAAATAAGCAATTTTAAGACTGCCTTATAATAATTTTTCCATAGCCTGTCTTCCACTTTCTGTAATTACATGTGATGTTTGACAGCATGTGCTCTGGGTGTAAGCAGAGATCACACAGCTTCCAGAGCTAACTTATAAATAATGAAATAATCACCCATTCAGATACAAACACCAAAGAGATGGATCAACTTTTTTGCTACACCTTGCATAAAAAGTTCCTTTTGAGTGCCACACCATCAACGTGCAACATTTAAAGCAGAAAACTGCCATTCCTCTTTTGTTCCAGTGAGCATACCAAAACACTGACTTCGTATTAAACAATTCACTGCAGAAACACAGAGACAAAATCATATTCCCTAGACATCAACTTTCAAGATACTCATTCTCTCTGTACTTGCAGAATAGCACACAATAAGGCAATCACAGCCTAGGTTTCAGTCCACTGAATTCAGTGTTATTTCATGTGGAATTAATTTATCCGAATACATCTTAGTCATTAGATTTACACTTTTAATGAGTTCTGGGTGAACACTGGCTTACCCTCTGGCTTTCTTTTTTTTTTTTCTTTTTTTCTTTTTTTGGAGGGGGTCTAAGAGACTCTCAGTTTTCAAAATTTAAAAATATCGTCTTTTTCTTGTTTCAAGACTGGCCTGATTAATAGAGAAAGAACTCTTAGGATACTACTCAGATTGCCAGTTCAAGGAAAGTGATGCTCAGGAAAACTAACAACCTCATAGTCCCATAGATAGCATGTTGATTTTAGCCTCACACTATACATGGCAGGAAAGGTGTAGAGGGACAGAAGAGATGTCATTCTAGAGTGCACTAGGCATGCAAAGATGGGAAAGTGATGTTGTGATCTCCATCTTCTTCAGAAGCTGGGAATTACAGCATTTCTTAACCTTTTCTGTGCAAGACTGGAAAAAGGCAGTCATCAGGACATAGTTTTGCAAGGAGAGGAAAAATTAGAGCTGTGATATTAAGTGAGGGGAAAAAAAGATCAGAAACTATAAGCAGATACAAATAATGCTAAGATACCTTCACTGTCCCCAGTACTGAATTGCTAAAGTCTACATGGCACTGTCCTGCCTGGATTTCCTAATTTGCCTTACATCTCTGAATTCTAAATATCCTCATATATAAAAATATTGTTCTATATATAATGCAGGGGGTTTTCTACATACATCACCATATTCTGCTTTTTACATCCTGAGTATTACCAGTGGAGTTCTAATAAAGTGATGATTGAAAACGTAATAACCATTTTAGGACCATAGCTTCCCAATGTCTCTCTCTTTGATTTGTACATCTAAAAGGACTCCACAAGATATATGCAGTCACTAAAAATAATGGTATAAACAACTTACAGACAGAATTTTTGTGGTTGCTGTCTTTGCTGGGCAACATCTTGACTCCTCTTGATTTCAGTTCAATTGCTTTTTTCACTGAGAGACAAAGCAAACAAAGAAAAGGTAATCCATTATTAAACATCATAAAATGGACATATAGCAGCAAAATCATACATTACAATAATACAAAGCTACAGAGGACTCCTAGAGAAGATTGAAATAACTGCAGCTTCTGTGGTAATCCAAATAAATTTTTACAAAAATACAACCATTTATCATGTTTCAGAAGATATCCTTTTTAAACAGACATTATCAGGATTGGCAATATTTTGAATTCAAGTTTGCTTAGGTTCAAAGAAAAGAAAACCCTTGTCCTAATTACATGTATGGATTTCCTATGTTTACCACTGCATATGACAAAATCTTAAATATTTTTAAAACTTATTTCATACATAAAATGTACAAAACATTATCTACATGTTTGAGGACCACAAGCTTTAAATGTGAGATTCACATCTGCTTTTATTTGATCCACTCTTCTGCAGTAGGTATGCTTTTAGTTCAGTTTCCTAAGGAGATTAACACAGTGTGTTACATTACTTGACTCACCTAACCTCTTTTGAATCTACAGGGTAATATGAACTGAATTAGAAAGAAGAAAGAGTTCTCAAAGGGGCAAAGTTTTGTGAGACAGAACAGATGTATGAGAGGTTTAATATCTTTTTTCTCTGTTTATTCAGCTGAATGGCTGACAAAGTCTCAGCTTATGCCTACTAAGTAGTTAGGGTACCATAGGAGGGATCAGGAACCAAGTAGGAAGAGACATGAGAAGACACTAGTGCAGTTGCACACTAAGGAACACAGGGGGTAGAATTTTAATTGTAATGGTAAGAGAAAAGGGTAAAAATACAGGACACCATCACAGGATATTAACGATTTTTGTGGCTTGGGAACAAATTGATCATTGCAAAGTAAAATCAGATGTAGAAAACAATTGTGGAACGAACCTGGACAATTCAAAACTATTATGCAAAAAACCAAGTCACAGCAAAATAGCTAGTGCCTGACTTTGTGTATCAGAATGCTAAATATGATGCATGCCAATAACATAAAATACAAAAAGTAGTAATTCTTCCTTGATTCATATTGAATTTTTTTGGTAGATCTTGCAGTGGTTAATAATCTTAAAATGCAGTCATTTATCCAAGATACAAACCGAAACAAGAAATCAACTTAAACATTTCCTAAATGGCAGTATTTAGTACCTCATAGTATATAAATATATAAATTAATACTACAGAATGTCAGTTATACTTTTTGTCAATCAATTTTATGATTACAACACTACACACTGATCTCTATGAAATATTTTTAGGAAGTTAAATGGTTGAAACAGCAAGTTAATGCGTCTTTAAATATTGCATAAAAAAACGATTCCATTGTAATTATTTCCATATTAGAATTCTAATGCTTTTGCAGCCTCAGAATGAGGTTGTTTTTTCTTAACTGCTAAAATTGGGCAAGTTCTGCAGAAAGCACTTTCTGTGCTATGTATGCTGCAAGTGCAGTCATTTACGCCTAAACCTAGAAAACAGGTGTTCAGATGATGAAAGATGATTGAAACACAATTGTAGTTGCATGGTATGAAATGGTTTTGATAGCAGTGTGGTGTTTTCTTTTCTTCTAAGGCAGGAATTGTACATTATATAGACAGATCAATGCAGACAGTAAGGCTAATATTCCCAAGGCCTTATGGAAGGGCAAACCTCGTGGATATGGTGTTCTTAGGATTACTTTCTAGACTTAAGTCCTAAAATTTCCACCAAGTGCCACCTTATGTTCTGGTTTTTTTAGACTGCATAACCAAACCATTAAAATTATTCCATTTAATGTAAAATGGACAGCACAATTCTTGTAGTGAATATTTGGGATATTGTCTGCAGTTGTGGTCCCTCTACCAGCATTAATTTCTAAAATTGTAAGTATATGTGTCATGTAAAACATGTGAGCAGTTCTTGGAGGATTCAAAACCCATACATTCATGAATGAGTGGTAAACCCACTGAGTTATTATGCAGTGGACAGAGAAAAGAACTATATTCTCCTTTTCTTTGCCCTGTGACCCTATTTTATGCCAAAAATTACAATCATCACTCAAATTCCTTGTGACACTTCACTCGTAAAGGTATTTGATAGATGTATTTGAAACATACCCTTATGAATGAGGAAAAATTATACCTACCAGCTGTATTTGAAGCACAGAGAAAACAAATTGAACCTAGAGGTTCTGACCTGACACATGAAAACATTTTGACTCTCATGCATTGAAACTAGTCTTGCAGTTTCTATCCTTGGATTTTTTTCATACGTCAAGAAAAATGCATTTTATATCTCACTGAAAGAACATTAGATAGTAGATTAACAGTACTTACGATCGGTCATCTAAAATGTATGTTTTATGAAGAGAAATACCTAAATCAAGGGGGCGATTCATCCTCTTCTAAGATAGACACAATGAATCCTCCTACACAGATGCTTTTTTCTCTCCACAAAATATAACAGAAACACATACCACTTGCTCAAGCTACATTTTAGATGGCAACGTTAGGTGGAATGATCTTTTATGTCTGGAGAACTTTAACAGTGAAATGTAGATATCTGTGAGATATGTGGATCCATGAGGTTAGTTTGATATATAAATACCAAAATTTTGCCTCTATTATACATATGTGCAAGTTTTCTTATGTAACCTATACAGTATTTTTTTGTAGTTTTAAAAGGTATTAACCAAGTATAGTATTTAAAATAAAAACTGTTCAACCTCTGAGAAAGAAACAGAGACCACTGCACATCATGGTTTCAGTGAAACAGATTGACCCCTTCTGTAAATACAAGAAATATTCTGAATTGCATTTTTATAACAATTTAAATACCATTTGAATACCTTTTCTGAGACACTTATCCTTTACTTTCTCATTTCCCTTTCATTAAAAAAGGTTCTCCTGATTTTAAAGATGATTTACCATTTAGGAGCAGAAAAAGAGGAATGGGTTTACATTAATAATGTCAGAAACGAACAGCACTTTCCACCTTTTAAGTGATTACTTTGAAAATTTGTATGACTTTCTGCTGTCTTCATTTAAACATTCAGTGAAGCTTACTTATTTAACCTTTTCTGGTAATCACAACTTCGAGGGTCTTTTGGTGATGAGTTACTCATTCAGGGAGCAGGGCAGAGCTGAGTACTGGAAGTCTAAGACAACCTTATCAGCCTACTGGAAAGCACTGGTGGTATTCCTCAGACTTTTGCTATAGTTAAAATAAACTCAGCCATGGAAAGATTTAGAGGAGCATTGCTCATGTTCGAAATGAACTCTCCTGTCTTATAAATTTAAAAATCTATTAATCAGCATATTTTCATTAAGGGTGAATGAGATCATCCTTAATTTAACACCCAAATACACATAGAGATCTTTTTCTTTTTTGTCTTAGAGACTCAAAATATAAAAAATTTTTGTAAAAGTCTTATGTCCCTAGTGCAAATTTTTAGAAATAACGCACCTTAAGTGCACCTGAAAATGTTCTTATTTTTCAAAAATATTCTTATTTTTGAAAATTAAAACAGTAGTTGGTAGTATCAGCTTTATTTTCTGAATTCATAAGGCACACAAGCATACTATGCTTTCCCTACATTACCAACTCTCTGTAAATCAAAAGGAAATTTTTCTCCATTTTATTCTTCTTACATTCATTTCTGAGAGAGGGGAACTCACAAAAAAATTTCTCTACTGCTGTTATTATTTTAAAACCATATTATACACAGCAGCTCATTACAGCATGGATGGCTTCCTAAAATTACTACAACGAGGTTTTTTTAAAATGCAATTTATATTCCACAGTTTTGTTTCCCAGAATATGAAGATAGGAGGCAGTCACCTTTCAGATCCAGCTTCTCTAACTATAAAGTGGAGTTTTTTTAATAATTTTTGTTTTGGTTTAAATTGTGTTCCTCCTATCTGACATGCAAGGTTTTGTGGAGAACTTGTAATTTGTGGTTGAAGATTAATTTCAAATTATCTGTATTACAATATCAAAAATCTGTGTGGATTTGTCATACATTTTCAGGGTGGATATGACTTTGAAGTAAAAGGTGGGTTTTTTTGGTTTTGTTTGACTGATTATGAATGAGCTAAAAGCTGTACAAAAGCAAAGTAGTATGTATTCTTTAGCACCAAGAATTTGCAGTCTTATTCTCTGGTTGTGTAATTTTGCTTAGGGGAGACAGGACAGAAATTAGTAAGAAGAAAAGCATGGAGAAGTGAACAGAAAGTGAAGATACTGAGAGGCCCATTTGTAGGGCATCACTGAGAAATAATTTAATCTAGAGAGGGTTTTGAGGTGGTATGATATCCTTTACAGATAAAAAGGAAACTGTAAAGAGGAAAGATACCTCTGCAGTTCCACTAAGACTAGAACAAGAACTTACAGACTTTACAGAAAGGGAAATTTTGCTTACATGAGAAAAAACCCTTTTTAACAGTGAGAGTGATTAAGCCCTGGAATAAATTACCCAGAGAAGCTGTAGAATGTTAGTCATCAACACATTTTAAGATCATGTTAAATTAAGGTCTGAAAACAACAGCCAAATATGTTTGCCTCCTCTTTGATATAGGGTTAGCTTATCAAAATAGGTTTCTTAAACCTATTTTCTTTGATTTCTTAACTGTAATCAATAACCAAAAGTCATTTGGCTGAGAAATAGTAAGTGGCTAAGACCTTGGTGGGGTTTTCTAGGATTGTTAGCATATGAAATTATTTCATTACACCTACACTTAGCTGCATGTGTGCAAGCAGGTAAATGTTGTGTAGTACACAAGTCATATCAAAGCCAGATAAGATAATATACTACTTAGTTTACATAGGGTTATGTTTGATCTAATTTACCCTCTTTTAGTTCTAGTGTAACTTCATAAGAACAGAAGTAACAGTTCCTGTTTGTTCCTAACATTTTCTCTAACAGTCTTTGTGTGTGTCTTGGATGACATAATATGTTTTTCCCCAATTACCCAAATACATGAGTGCCTTGCCAATTTTTCTTACCGCATAAAATAACCTCCAAGACCTCAAATACTGGCTGCCACTCAAAGCTAAAATATTCTGACATCATCTACTGGTACTTTCTCAAGCTGCTCTGCTGCTGCTCTGCTGAGTTCAGCTCTTGGCTGCCTTTCACTGCAGATTTTTCCCAAGTACAGATATGTGAAGGTAAAGAGGAATAACATATTGCCCAGTACCTGGTGATCATAAGAAGCACCTTTCCTGTCCATCCTTAAGCTCTGTATCACCTTAAGTATGTTTGTATCTACTAAAAAGACTGACACTTTGTTTTAAATATTCTTACTGTTTCAGTAAGAAACAGTAATGTGCTTGCAATAACATTCATAGGATTATTCCTGAAGGAAATTAGCAAATTTATCTCAGTACAGCGCAGGATTCATCAACTTCCTTTTGCTTTAGTTTCACTGCTCTAATTTTCTTCAGGCTGAGTAATCTTGTTGCAAAACAAAGTATTTTCTTAATTCAGATTGAAAAGTCCAATTAAGTGCACCATTTGCTTTGCACTAGTACCTAATCCTTTCTGTGCACAATTATGGGAGTACTAGCATTTTTTGGCCTTGGAAGAAATAATCTACATTTTCATATTTGGCAGCATTGGTAATTTCTCTGCATTCTGCTTATAGATCAAACCTTTCTTATTACTCAAAGTCATGTGGGACCAGTAAACAGATTGTTACCTATTTCTAGGTTTTCTTCTGTTTCACTATGGCTGGTTGTACCATGAATTCTTTTAAAAGTTTAGTAGTTGTGAGAATAACAAAAAAACTCAGTCATTCTCAAACTTAATATTCACTTCAGTTTATGAAGGGAATGTTATAATATGAGGGTTTTTTATAAAACAAGGTCCCAGATTCAATAACCTAGGAGGATCCTTGTAAGTTTTCTTCTCAGCTACCCATTTGACTTTTGCTGAGGCATCGCAATTTTCCGTAGGATCTCTAGTTTAAACCAGTGCACTGGAATAGTCCAACCCTCGGCAGTTTCTGTATTCCTTGCCTGAAGAGTATTCTAATACACTATCCTAGTGTTTCTCTCACTAACAGGTTTCAAAATCTCCCCTACTAATCAGTATTATAACTCCAGAGAGCTTCACAGTAGGCATAGATGTTTGTACTATATGGCTAGGTGTAAAAGCTGTAAGTTCATGATCAGTTGCTTTCCTTGTTCCATCAATTTAACAAAGTACTGCCTGTCACTAGCAGATCTTCCACCTGCTTCCTGTGCTGGAAATCTCTGCATGCAGTACTAGTGAATAAATGGCACAGCCTCAAGATAAATTGGTGTCACAATAGATTTTTACACAAATCTTTCTCATTCTATGTGTATAAGCTGATACAGGATCTGCAAGTTTAAAAAGAAACACAGCCATTTGTTATCCATTAACCTTTTCTATGTCACTTAGCTGGCCCCTTGCCCTGATGAACTGCCTTAGCTACTTTGTGCTTTCAATGTATGATATATCATAATAAAACCACTTCAGTAGGCATCAAGTCTTCAATGTCAGCAGGTATCATCCACAGTTCTGGAAAATAATATCAACACAATTTGCTCTATGAATATACTGTTGCAGAACACAGAGAGTAGTAGTTTGTAGAAATTGTCTCTAAAAAAATAAATCATAAAATGAGATCCACTCAGCTCCCTGTTTGAATGTTGCTTCAACTATAGTCTTTTGAATACTTCTAGGGAGGATAACACCATGACAAACAATAGCTGAAGACCGAATAGCTGTTAGATCAGCAACTGCTTAGTGCTGACATTATGAAACAGCTAAGTTTGAGCCTTTTCAGCAATGGAAACTTTACTGGACCCTTAAGAAAGAAGTATGACTTAGCAACCTGACTGTAATCAGGTACAAGCAAATGAGGTACATTTTGTTTCTCTGGAAAATGCCAAAAAATCAAGGTGTAGTGTGTTGACCCTGGTTTGACACTAGGTATCCACAAAAGCCGCTCTATCACTCCCCTCTGCAACTGGACAGACAAGAGAAAATATAGCAAAGGATTCATGGGCTGAGATAATGGTCAGGAGATATCACTCACCAATTACCGTCATGGGCAAAAACCCCTCTAATTTATTGAAGTTATTACTAACAAAATCAGGATAATGGAAGTAAAATAAATCTTAAAAGCACCTTCCCCTCACCCCATCTCCTTCCCAAGTTCTACCTCCTGCCCCCCAGCAGTGCAGGGAGACAAGGAATGTAGGTTATGGTCAGTTCATCACAGGTTGTTTCTGCTGCTGCTCAGGGACAGGAGTCCTTCCCCTGCTACCTATGGGGTGTCTCCCATGGGAGACAGTCCTGTGATGGATGAAAAGACAGAATGGGAGAGATACGTTGCCTGGAGAAGCATAAATGGAATCTAAATGGACTTGTTACTGGTTGGACAATTCACCCACCGGACTGACAGTTTTTCCCCAGTTTATTGTTGTGTACTTATGAATTCTTATGCACCCCAGTTTATTGTCAAAATTTATGAATTCTGTTATACCTCCATGTTGTCCCCATTTCTCCCTCAGACTTTCCCTCCGAAAGTTGTTTGTCCCTTTGTTCTCCCCTGATTTCCCGCTCCTCTACCACTGATTGGCTGTGGTGTACCACAGTGCAGGGAGACCTACCATTGATCAGTTCCCTCAGAGACCCGGGAGTTCCACCCATCTTTCCCCTGTCTCTCTATCACATTTCTCCCTGAACTGTCAATCTCTTGCGCCTCCCCGGTTTGGAATCTGCCCCTCAAACCTTGTTTGTTTAAACCCTTGTACCCCCTGAATAAACGGGCATTGCTGCACACTCTCCAACTGTGCCAAGAACCCTTTTTGCAGTGCCTGGTCCCATCCCCCTTACCACGCGGACCGTGGCACAGTCCTTCATGAACTTTTCCAATGTGAGTCTGTCCCATAGGCAAAGCTCTTCACTAACTGCTGCAACATAGGTCTCTTCCATGGGGTGCACTCCTTCAGGCACAGGCTCCAGGGTCTCCCCCAGGGCCACAAGTCCTACCAGGAAAACCGACTCCAGCGTGAGCTCCTCTATCCATGGTTCATCAGGTCCCTGCCAAGACCCTGCTCCATTATGGACCTCCCATGGGGTCAGCCTCCTTCAGGCATCCACCCACTCCTCTGTGGGTCTGCACCACAGGCTGCAGGGGAATCTCAGCTCCAGTGCCTGGAACACTCCCCCCCTCCTTCTGCACTGACCTTGGTGTCTACAGAGTTGTTCACGTTCTCACTCCACTCTTCTCTGGCTGCAATTTTCATCTGTGCAATAACCTTTTTCTCTTTTTTAGATACATTATCACAGAGGTGTTACTATCGCTTCTGATGGGCTCAGCCTTGCTCAGCAGTGGGACCATCCTGGAGTCGGATGGCATTGGTTCTACTGGACATGGGGGAAACTTCTGGCAGTTTCTCACAGAAACCACCCCTGTAGCCCCCCTGCCACCAAAAGTTAGCCACACAAACCCAATACACAACGGTTCATAATAATATGCTCCTATATGGTGACCTAATAGTAAGACTTTTTACTAGAATGCCCTTGTGTTAAGGCAAATCTGTATGCACTCTTTGTCAAATGTCTCACTCTCTTGGCACTGAGAAATTCCACCTAAACTTTGGACTGAAATTCTTGAGGACAGAACCTTATCATAGGGTCCAATTCTTCTGTACTTTTAGTAAATGTGGTTTCTTTAGATATACATTTTTTTCTTTTTGTCACTCTGTGTCAACTTTTGGGCTTTTCTTAAAATTTTGAGAAAAACAGATATTTTTGTGACATCAAAACAGACAAGAATGCATGTTGACTTTATAAGATGTCAGTCTTAACAATAAAATCAAAGGTAATTTCTAATGCCAAACACTGAAAAAGAAAAGGTTTCGAGGTTTTAAAAATGAGAGGAAGAGAGCCAGTCAAGGATGTGCTGAACTCAATATATATGCCAAATTACTGATTGATATATATTGAATGCATGGGACCATAAGATGTCAAATATTGATTTCATTACTATAGTTTTCATTGGATTAAAATTCTCCTTTTTGATCAAACAATCTAATTTTAGAGATGAGAAAATACAGTCCAGTGCTCGATGGTGTTAGTTATTTTCTATTCTCAGGTATCAATGTAGGATATATTACATGACTGAAGTCAGAGTGTAAAAGGATAGTTTAAGTTGATTTCCAGAGGGAGGGAGCTATTCACTATCAATAGTCACATACAAAGATTTGACCAAAAGAATTTTACTTTTAATAAAGATTTATTCCTTCTGACTTCATAAACAAACATTCTCCAATAACTTACCTCATTGTAGGTTTGTACAGATTTTACCACATAGCTGAATAAATGTTTCCAATCTAAACCAATTATACTAAACAAAAGTTCAAAGAAAATATTTTAATACACTCTTACTGAAATCTAAACAAGTAAAAATAAAAGACTCAAAATAAATTACTTACTGATACCAATACGATGACTGTATTTACAGGATGTAAGAAATACAACGTGACAGAACACAAAAAAAGGAAGAAAAAAAAAATGACAAGCATAGTCTACCTATATTAGCCTTGACAGGCATACAAATAGAGTTAAGAAAAGTTGTGTCTCTAGGGTATATAATTTAGTGTAATATGATTTAGATAATTAATTTCCTAAGTGTTCATGACTTTTTAAAAGAAAAAATAGAACTAGGATAAAAATAAACACATGGAGGGAAAAACGGTAAATGTAGTTTTAGCTGTAGATCCAGTACTACTTATTTTGAGATAGCTAAAATCATATAAGTGGGTCACTGGAAGTTTCAAATAGCACCAACTGCATTAAGTGGTGAAAATTACTTCCAGTGAGAGATTTAAAGAACTCATTCTCCTAAATTTATCTAGGAGACTGAGGGGTGACTTGGTGCTTCAAAAAGCTAACAAAAGACTTTTTACTCTGTTGAGGGAAAATAGCACTACTGGACACAAAAAGACCAACCCAGACTAATACAATTGAGAAGACAGGACTTCATATTTAACCGTGTTTGTGTTAATCACAGAAAAGAATGACCAAGAGAGATGATGGATTACCATCTTATTGACTTTTTCACATCAAGATGGTTTATCCTCTTGATAATAAAATTTAACAAAATACAAATTATTGTCTCAGTACCATTTTAAAGGAAAAATACATATTCAGCATCACTTAAGAGCTAGAAAATAATAGGTTTTTCTGTCTTTCTGATTTTATCAATTGCTTTTACAAATTTTATTTTTCAAATTTACTCTAAATAACAATTATAAATGAAACCCCTGATTAAAAGTACCAAGGAAATACTGCACATTCTTTCTGGGGTTTTACTGAATATGTAGGAAGGATAGACACACATTTATATGCAAACTCAGTGAATTATGAAAAGTCATTGAAAGAAGTAGCAATTGCAAGTTGATTTTACATTACCTCACTCATGGTTTTCCATTAGCGCACGTTTATTTCAGCAGCCTCTATTATATTCATTGTTTGACTTCAGGATTATCTATTTGTTAAATCCTGAATTGTTGAAGGTAGTCAAACACAACAGATAGATAACTTCTGGTACATAATTATCAAAATAGCTAGTACCTTTTTGAACCTCCCTGAAAACTTGCCAAAAATAGCACACTTTATTCCAAGCACCCTACAAGAGAGGCCTGAGTTACTGTGAAACACACGCAGTAATCATGTTTTGGAAACTTTCTATTCTCTTTCTAGGAATTTTGAAATAAATATTTAACTTAAGCAGATTAGTTTTAGCTGTACAGAAAAAAGTATTGTGGTTTTTTTCCCTCTTAAATAGAAACCTAGAAATATTAAAACAACCTACTGTTCTGGAAATAAGCAAAAGCTAAGCAAGCATAGTGTACATACCATAAATATGCAAAAGCAGGGGATTCATTATCACACCTTTTAAGTCATCCTGTGTAAATTGATAAGCTTTGTTTCTGGGAAGTGCTAAGCTTTTGTCTCCTTGTGAGCCTGTTAATATACTTCACCTCTGGGGAATTCATGTATTTGTGAAGCACTGGCATACGACAAATCATAACACTGCTACTCCCACTGAATATGAAAGAATCTTTGTGTATCAGCACACGTGAGGGTAGAGGAATGGGAAAGAAAAAGAAGTTCATAACTAAATGAATTGTAACATCTCTTCCCCCTAGGACAATGCTACTAAGGAACAAGGCAGACAAAGAACTGAATCAGATTGTATCCACTGGGAGTGTTGATTTCGATGGGACCAAAGTTGCTGGTATGGGAGACATGAAGCGGACAAGGCAAATCACATCACTGCACTGCAATTTGTTTTTGTGTTTTTCAGGCCATTTAAAACCACGTCTCCTTCTGACTAGGAACTCTGAAACTATGAAAAAAAATTCCACAGATACACAGAGAAATTGGGAATAAATATTTTTCTTGATGAAATGAACATTAAAAGACCAAAAGTCAGAAGAAAGAAACAAGGTAGGTGGGGTGAGGAAAACCAATAAACACCAAAACAAACTGTTCACTCTATACCCAATTAATTTTAAAAATTTTCTTTAAACTTCTTCCCTAATCTGATGGAAGATGGGACAATAAATATGATGCAAGGGGAAATCCAAATACCCACCATTTAGATACATCTTTTAGATTACATTGTTTTATTTATACATTCAGCTTGCCAAACATTTTAAAACTACGTATAGTTTTAAAACTGCATATAGTTAATGCATTCAAGTGTGCAATTCTTGTACACTGCTTTAAATTTTTTCTTGTCAGTGAGCTGGTTTTCTTGACCATGTTAAAAATGGGGCATTAAATATTGCAAAAAATGCAAACTTAGAAAGATCTGAAAATTTTGCTGAACAAATAATTGACTATACATAGCTTTAAATCAAATTGGTAGTTCCAATATTTTAATGAAATAGATTATAATAATTCTGATTGTCTGATCAAAGACCACACAAAGAAAAGAAAATTAAATTGCCTGCTTGTTGGTATTAGTTTTGACTGACTGGAAAAGGCCAAGTTACAGCTATAATATAGCTATGATAACTTGATTATAAACAAGATATAAATTTGAGTTGAGTTGAAAAGAGTGATTATCTGTATGCTAACTGTATAAAAAGTCTGATAATCTGATATCTTACTAGGAAAAGAAAAAAAAACCTCTTATCCCATCATTGTTCAGAGGTGTGATTGCTGCCTTCAATATTGACTCGCTTTTGAAAAGCCAGTGACGTTGATATGTGTGTTAGGTTAGGTAGTAATAAGCTCACCTGTGCACACACAGAGGAGCACAGGGAGGTGACAGTGGATGGCAGAGACAAAAACCACCTAACCCTGGCTCCTCCAGGACCATCACAGGTCCATCTCCACAAGGGCAGAAGAAATGCAGAGAGTTCTGGGCAAGTAGGGGAACCCCAATACCAATGTAGAACCCAACCTCTACCCTGGCCTTGCCAGGGCTGTCCCTGGTGAGACCCAGCCCACAGGGCTGGGGGATAGTTCACACTAGGAGCTCTCCCATCACTTCAGAGGCTGAGGGGGGTGCCTGCCCAGAAATACAGGGCTCATTGTGGGGTACAAGGGAAGAGCATTTTGGGATTGCACAAGGTTAATTACGGAGTATTTAAGGATAATAATATCAGGGAAAGGGATGGATTCAAGTGCTTTGGGGTAGAACACATATGAAAAGTACAGGAATAAAGTAATGGTAGGGGCTGGTTGCATGTAACATGGGGCTGGTCATTATGCTTATGTGACCAAGCCCTTTGTAGTGGCTGTACCTGTAGTGGCATGGCTGCAGGGGTGGTTTCTGTGAAAAGCTGCTAGAAACTTCTCCCATGTTGGAGCCAATGCTAGCCAGCTCAAGACAGATCTGAAGCTGGCCAAGGCTGATCAGTGATGGGATAACACATTCGAGCAGGAAAAAAGTTGCTGTGCAGCATAAATTGCAGCTGGAGAAAGGAGGGACAACATGTGAGGGTCGAGCCTGTTTTGCCCGTGACAGTAACACAATATGTTTTCTCTTTCCTGTCCTACTGGGGTGTGGAAGTGACTGACTTGGTGGACACCTGGCATCCAGTTAAGGTCAACCTCCCCCCGACTTTATGATGCAATCTGCAAATAGACAAGCTACCACTTTTTGAGGAATATCTTGCGATTTTTTTTTGTGAATAACATTTATATCTGACAGCTATTAAAAAAAAATCTATGTGTTATTAAGACTCAAAAATACAATAATTTACTATCTGGCAAGGCACATTAGGCTGCTTTAATTTAATATCTGAGGACTGCAATCAAAATTATTTTCCCCAAACAATAGAGACTATTGTTCTTGTGTAGCATAATTATACACCTTCATCACACACACATGATTGAACAAAGTAAATAATCACAAAAAGACAGTACAGACTGACTTTTAAGGACTGTTCCTTCTAAAAAGAAGTATAAGGAGAAAGCAGTCTAAGTAATGTTAGAAAGTAGAGTCCTGAGTGCCCTGAGGACAGTTGTCCAATAATTAAAATCTCTGGGAAATTAGAACAATCAAAAAGATCCTCATGATTTGGTCAAACTGGTAATGGGGACTCGTCTATTGGTAAAGTGAGTGTTAAATAGTTACTTCAAAAGAATCTATGTATTTACTATAACTGTCTCAAAGACAAGATAGTTCAACCACGTATCAATCCCAACTACATTTGTGTATTCTGGAACAGTCCATTTAAACTATTGTAAATATTTGCCCATAAGGAAAATGCCTCTTAGAGGTCTCAGCGTCCTAGAGCCTACACTGCAGGATTTGCCCAGACGACAAATATAAGAGTTGTGTCTGGAGGCAGTCAGATATTTGAGGCATCATTTTTCACTGCTAGGTTTTCTTCCAGAAAATTAGGTCATGTATGTCACAGGAGGTTTTTTGGTGATTTGTTTGTTTGTTTTTTTAATGATCAGCTCAAATAATTATTTAACTCAAGAAAAGCACCTAAGATGGAAATATATGTAAAAGTTGTTGAATTTTAGCAGAAAAGAGTTTCTGAGAACAAAAACATGATGGAGAGGCTGAGAGAGCTGGGAAATTTTAGCCTGGAGAAGAGGCGGCTTGGGGGAAGCAGGAGTGAATCTGATTGGTGTGTATTAATATCTGAGATGATGAGAGGGTGTAAAGAAGGTGGAGACAGACTCTTCATGATGATATGCATTGACAAGACATGAAGCAATAAGCAAAAATTGAAACACAGGAAATTCCACTTGCAAATAAGTGAAAGCTTTTTTACTGTGAGGGTAAACATTGGGATAGGTTGCCTAGAGAGGTTGTAGAGTCTCTAATCTTGGAGGTACTCAAAATCCACCAGACACAGTCCTGGGCAGCTTTATTTGGGTGACCTTTCTTTAAGGAGGGCACTGGACTAGACAAGCTCCAGAAGTCTCTTCCAATCTGTATTATGCAATTTGTGGAACTAGTAGACTAGTCTAGCTGTAAATATTGTTACTTCTGCTTAAAATAAAATCCCAAATAATTGCTTAGTTTTCAAATACACATATAATACAAAGAATTACTAGCACTGTGTAACAAAAAGGATGTAATGAAGCTGTTAGATTAACCAGCTTTTTATACGACTCTGAATTTTCATCCTATGTGTCACTTTCTCCCAGGTTTCAATAGAGTTTATATCACTAACATGGGAATTTGTTTAATTGCAATTGAGCCTCATAAGATAGAGGGCTGTGGCTCACCTAATTCATAGATCTTTGTATTTAATACAGTTAATTTGATAAAACTGCATTTCAAAAGAATTAACTTCAGAAAGGAAATTTCTGTAATTGTAAGAATCTGAATTGCAATAAGAAACTTCCACTTGTCATTCACAAGCTATGTTCTACATCAGAGAAGTTTACACTTACACCCAATACTTCATGTATTATGCAGAGCAACAGATATACATCTGAAATAATGATCTCCCCAGATATTTCCTAAAAGCTTTAACTTCACGGTAAGTATTTGTCTAGAGATAAGATATATTCAAAAAGAACAAAAGCTATTTTCCCATGTATGTTACTTTATACCAAACTTCCCTTTTCATCCTGTTGATTCATAGTTTTCTGGTGCATTAGCAAGATGAGTCACATTGTTTTTGTGATCTCCAGTAAATAGGCTTAAGGCACAGAGTTAACATAAGCAGTGCATTTAAATTCATAGTCACCACTAGTGGTGTTATATACGTATCCTTGGTAAACTTTGAAAAAATAAGTTGTAAGTGCAAAAGATCACAGAATACATACTTGTGTTGAGTTGCCACAATGAAATGAAATTTCACAATTTTTTTTTAACCAAAATAGTCAAAATATTTTTAAAACTAAAAGAACTATGTATGTTAAATACTTTTGTTGCACATGTACGTCATAATCACCAGAAACATATATTTGTTGCAGTATGTTTGTCATTTCTAAAATGATAGAGGTCCAAGAGTTTCATGGAAAAAAGAAAGGTCTAAAGTAATAAATGATATGATGGTGTGCGAGGTAAAAGGGTTGAAACAACTTATATAAGTGCAGAATTTAAAAGCACAGATAAATTAAGAATCTCTTTTACTTTCAATATAACTAACATGTCTTTCATCTTGAGTAGTGATTTATGAAGTACAAAAATAAAAAAAGAAACCATTCCAAAAAATTGCATTTAAAAAAGTATCTAGGTTAACATAAGTAGAAATTGACAGCAACACTGACATGCTTTTGTCTTCTTTTAAAGTTTTATATGGAAATCCTTGTAAGAGCCTGAAATATAATTTGTACTATACTATGGTTAAGTCAAATTTCCAAAGGATGAATGTAGCTTTTGAATAAGAGTTAGATTTTGAATAATGAAGGAAGACAATGTTTAGATGGCAGTATACCTTTGTGTGAATTGACTTTCTGCAAGTTGCATTCCAGGCTTGTTTTTAAAGCAAAGATCAGACTGAATGCAATTTATTACAGAAAAAATGAGCAAGCAACTATATACTTAGAGTAAACTGCATTGTGAAGCACACATATTTCTCCCAAAAGTAAATCCCTAGAGATGTCTGATCACACAAGGATAAGAGATACTCAGCGTAAGAGCAGTAGTAGTATGAGTCAGCTGTTTACTACAAGCCTGATATTTAAACATAATTTCCAAATTTACCCAACTTTAGTGATGCTTAAAGATATGGAATTTTTTTGCTGAACTTTTACAGGTTTCCTACCTTGAAACTGAGCATTAAATCCCTTTCGTCGGTGATTGCTGTCCGATGTAAAATGGAGTCGTAACCAGTTCTTACTGCTGATTACAGGAGAAGGTAGATTCATGCCAGTCAACCTGGAAAAAAAGAATCTAGTATTAATGATAAAAAAAAAATCATGTGGACACTACTTAGAAAAAAACCCGCTAGATTCAAAATATGTTGACTGCAGTGATTCACTGTCATCTCATCTCAATGTATTACTAGTTAAGTAACTATTATACTGTAAGAAATGTGAAGATTTTTTTTCCGTTACACCTATCCATTTTATGATCAAAAGTTGTTTTTCCAAACTATTTTTCATGAATTAAAGAGGAAAAGCAGTCTTGTATCAAAATATTAACCAAAAAATAATCATATTCAATTATGACAAAATCTCTTCATTTGACTCCCTGCTGTGGCAGTTACCTCACAGGAAGACAAAGCTCAGGTACTGAGAAATGATAAATAAGGGTTATAGATGCTAGTTAATGTTAAACCTGGATGGCAAATTATTCATATGAACTATCCTGCTAGAACTGATGTTGTGTACAGTAAGTCCTACCCCCATTTAATGAAAAAAAGCGAAGTTTAAGCACAACTGAATGCAGGTCAACCAATTTGCACTAACTGTGGTATTATGAAGAGTGCACACAGGGATTTTGTCTAATACAGGCAACAGGCCTTTGGAACACATTGGATCATTCCAAAGTCATTGATTACACCACACCATTTGTTAATATGAACACATTTGAGTGGCTACTGGGGTGCCTGATATGGTGCAAATTAATATCTTAGTTTACCAGATGGCTTTTTTTGTTTTTCATAACCATGCTCCAGGTTTCAGATTTAGCTTTTCTCTTCTGAATAACTCTGGAGGACTACACAAAATTAAATTTCTCCTTCTCAAAAATGTCGATTACTTGAAACAAAACTCAAACCAATAATTATCAGAAATTCTCAGCTAAAATATAAAATGTGTGAGTTTAGATTTGCCAATACTAGAGTAGACACAGTTCATATTATCGGAGACAAAAAAACTCCAAACTGAAATGAGATTTAGTCTCTCTCTGAAATTAATATGGTGACATAGATGCTTTTTTTCCCTCACAGTACAAAATTCCAGAGTTTTATTAAATACTCCAGGTTACTAGGAAACTCATCATGTGCGGTGGTTTCACTCCTCCCCCAGGTGAGTTTCCAATGCAGGGCCAATTGGAGCTGCATTTTACCCCTGTGAAATTAGCATATTACAACAGCCAGGAGGAAGTTGTTGGCAGAGAGAGAATCAAAGCCAAGAGGTGAGAGACAGGAGAGAGGCCCATGGGCCCCTTGAGGGGACCAAGCCCCTCTTCTCCTCCCCACCCCAGCCAGTCTGCAGAGGGGAACAGTATTAAAACTGGACCGGGTGCTGTGGCCAAATGCTAGGGGTTTTTCCCCCACTGCCCTGGAGAGGCAATGGAGTGGGGCTTGAGAGGCCAGTTGGGGGCTGGAGCCAGCCCCCCCGGCAGGCAGGCACAGCACTGGAGCTGAGCCAGATGGGCTGAGGGGTGGCCCAGAGCAGGTCAGGCCGAAAGTCATGACCTTGGAGAAGCAGTGGTGATCGTGCAGAGCTGGAGGAATTCCAGGCAGAGGAGAGAGAGAACTTCAAGCAGTCTCTCTGCCACCTCCCCCACAATGGCAGGGGAGGGGGAGACCTGGAGCTGAGACTGAGCAACGGAGATGGGTCGAGGGGCTCGGAGGTGCCCTACATGGGTTTGGACGAGGGCAACTGAAAACTGAAGGATGAGGAAGCAGGGGGAAATACCCCCCCACACCACGTGAAGTCGAGCTGAAACTGCAGCTGAAATAGAGAAAAGCCAAACCAAGCAGGTTTTTTCTGGGTAAGGACTTTTGGTGAAAACTATTTGGGGTATAAAAGACTGAGAAAAAAACCAGAAACCCTGCAACCTGGAGAGGAAAAGTGGACATCTTACTCTCTGGGAGGAACCTTCACAAAACAGGGAGAAAGGACTCAGAAGCTGACTCCCTGTAGCTCGTGATGAAGACCTGATGGAGCAAGTGTTCCCTTGCAGCTCAGGAGGAGACCTCAGCAGAGGCCAAGCAGTTGGTAGGGATAAAGAAGACCTCTTTCCTGATACCCCAATGTGAGAGACTTTACCTATTGTCCTGGAGGGTTCTTCTTCTGGATTGATGTGGGAGGACTCCAGGGGTGGTAGAAATTTTATTAATACTGTGTGTTTATTTGCTTTTTAGTTTCTATAGTTTTTATTCTGTTAGTAATAAATTTTGATACAATTCCCCATGCTGAGTTGTGCGTGTCTGAGAATTTCTCTTTCACATAGAGGCAAACTGTGGGGAACTTGGAAATTGGATTTTTGGGAGCTGTGAAACCACCACATCATGTTAAGAAATACTGATGTTGGAAAAGTCTATTTAGAGTTATGGCTGAATCCCTTTTCTTTCTGTAATGGAACAAGATCAACATACTGAAATATAGAAATTCTTACTAGATTTCTTTTTTTCATTAGGACATACAAACTGCATCAGAGAAATTGCATTCTTATTTATGATCTCATTTGCTTTATTTAGCTGTTAACAACATAAGGGACACTCAAATCCTAGTTAAAAACAGCTTTGATTGAAAGAAAGGGAATATTTACACTCTTCATTCAGTGCATGGCATTCAATAGTTCTTAAAGGTGTTGGTCAAAACATTCCATCCTATATGCTTCTACATATCACACAAATGGACTTTTATTTATAATTTATATATTCTTTCATATGCTCTTTAAACCATTTTAGAGCACCACTCTAAATATTACTAAATACCAATTGGCATTTGCTGTTTCAAATCTACTTAGAATTTTAATGTACCTGTAAAAAGTACTAAACAATTAAAAGAAAAAGAAAATACAAAACCATATATGGAAAACCAAAACTATATCTTTGCTAGTACCTCCTAGCTATTGACAAAATGTATACCAAATCTAAAACTTTTTGCTATATATAGGCTGCAGTTCATACCACTGAACTGATAATTCATTTGTCCAAGTATACTAACTTATGTCCTAGAAATACTGTTTTGGTGGTTGGTTTTCTTTTATAAATGAAATATACATGTAGCAACACTCTATCTAGCTTATCCAGAGCTCTGGATTTCAAAGCTGGCAAAACTTTAGGCTGAAATATTAAATTGTAATATGAATTATATGGTACATTAATAAAAGAATAAATGAAGATCATTACAAAAGCATGTTCAGAGCAGACATTTCCTTAGTTACCTTCCTCATTAACAGACACACAATACACAAGTTATTTTCAGATCTATGTGAACTCTGCAAGGTACAGCTAAATAGTCTAAAATCTCCCCATCATATTATGAAAGATAATGATAATGTGATCATGACACAGAGAGAGTATTTTAAGCAACTTATTTTATCAGAGTTCTAATTTAGCTGCGTGATCTCTGTGTTACCGAATTCTAAATAAGAATATGTTCTCTACAAGAAATGCTGTTTGTGCTTTAATTGGAGAAACTGAGAAAGCTAAATAAAGCTCAGTGGTTAATTTAGATGTAAGTCTGGTTTAGAAGCAAGTTATAACCAGTGTATGGCACATTGGTGCTTTTTTTTTTCTGTAAGGTTTTCAAAACCCCTTCACTATAGAACCCAAATTCAGAAATTACAACAAATTCTGGTAGGGTTAGACTAGAATCCTGTGGCCCACATGTGGATATAAAGGTGGTGCCCCTACAGAAATGCCACTCTGTGGCAATCATCACGTGCAGGTGAGATTTCCCATTGAAAATTTCAGAGTTTCCAGTAATGGCAAATCTAAAAGTTTGTGGCTACAGTGTAAAATTTCTCTTTACATGTTAACTGACCATTTACCTGAAAATTCTGGAGGGCAGGAAACCCAAGCTGTGTATGAAAGAGAGAGGTAGGCATGGTTACTGCTGAAAGTGGCAGATTGCCACCTGAATTGGTACAGCAGGCAGATCTCTAACCCACACAGAAGTTGAGACAGCATAAAAAAACCTAGTTTTTTTCCCTTCTTGGTTATTTCTATTTTTGTTGTTGTTGTTGTTTTTGTTTTGTTTTAATCAGGGAATAGGAAACAAATAAACTGTCCATCACACAGCAAAACACAAGAAAAAATTTAATAACATTGCAGGTGTGCTCCTCAGAGAAAAGTAAAAATCAGTACTGTCAAGGAGTGTTTGATTCCAGTCCCACAAAGTGGAATAGTATCTCTGCAGCAAAAGACACAATGTGAGTGAGGGGTCCCTAAAACACATGCTCATTTGTTTTTTTAGTATACAAAATGCAACTCCAACAGTAGGGGGACATGCTTATAGCTGTTGTAGTTCACTACTAGAGAATCTGGACACCACTGCTCAACAAATTCTCAAGATCACACTCAAGAAGGAATGATCCCTCCCAGTCCCACAAAGACCAACACAGTGCTTCATCTGAGGCTGCAGAACGACGAGGAATATTTCCTTTGAGCTTTACTGAGAGGTGCATCACATTCCACAATTTCTAAGTACCCCTGTGCTCTGTGTGCTGGCAGTATTACCAGTGTGCTTCCTCTGACTCACTGAAGCCTTTACTGTTACATGCTAAATTTTTATATTAACTGAATATTCATGGAAAACAAGCAGTTTGGTTACGTCCATACTAGTAAATTGAACAGTGGCGCTTTATATCAATTCCTGTTTGAGAGTCTATACTATTAAAGCTTGCAACAACAAATCATGGAATCTTATAATCATAGAATTGTTTGAGTTGGAAGGAACCTTAAAGCTCATCTGGTTCCAGCACTCCTGCCGTGGGCAGAGACACCTTTCCTTAGACCAGGTTGCTGAAAGCTGCAACCAACCTGGCCTTGAACACTCCAAGGAATGGGAACTCCACAGTTTCTCTGGGCAACCTGTTCCAGTGCCTCACCACCCTTATCACAAAACTATTCTGCCCATGACAGATGAGCGCTCCCTCGACCTTTCATGGGATAAGTGTAGGAAGTAGTCTAAACCACAGGGTCCCAATAGGCACTGGGAATGTGACCACCCCTTCTGAGTTTTTCACGAAACACTAACAGGCATCATGAGGTTAAGTTGTTCTGAAAGCAAAAGTGCTACTGAAGCAAAGTGTTCTTTATTGAAAATCCACACACATAGTATTAATTTCTGATGCATATGAATATAAATAGAGTAATTTTATCTCAGATTAAGTATTAACTCTAAAATCAGATGAAAGCTTGGAACTTCTTTGTATCAGACAAATTATTTAGATAAGGTGAAACACCCATATTTCTTTATATCATTTTCTCCTTAGAAGTATTCATGCTTTGATCTTTATTAAAGATTTCTCCAATGCTGTCTAAAAAGAATATTGAAAATTCCTCAGTTCTTTTTAACTGAAGACATTTATTGTACGGGAAGTAATACAAAAGAAATTAAATTTTTCAGATATGTTTGAATTCTGCCTCTGCCATGAAAAAAGTAATGCTTTTTTGAAACTGATTTTAGGGCCTAGCATAGATAGTTTTAAAAATCTGCCGTAGCCTTGGATAGAAGAAGTGATATCTAATCTAAATTACATTAATCAAGTTTTTAATAAACAAATAGACATATGTATATATAATGTTATTTGGGCAGTTTCTGGAAATTCTTGGTCTGATTTGCAGAGTGTTGAGATTTCATCTTCTGTACTGATGGCAGCCAGGTCCCTAGCTTCTAGGATCGGCGGGTTAAAACTCGATGTGACTTAAAGTGACATGTTTGAATGCTCTGGGCTAAACATGATTTGAGGCCATGGACTGAAGAAGGATTGCAGGAAGCATTAAATAGCTGTTTATTCACTGAGTATCAAACACATAGTGACCTGTTAAAGAGAAATCCCATGGGAGGAAAAAAACAAATAGAAAATAATTTTTCAAATAAAATTGTAAGACAATGCATTTACCTGAGGACTCAGGATTAGACTGCACAGGGAATCTAAAATCTCTAATTTCTGCATACCAAATGTTGCACTGTGCTCTAAGGAACAAGCAGACTTGCGGGGAATTCCTGTGTGTGCTGACTGTTACAGCATCATACAGAATTAAAGGGCAAGGTTTTGAGAGCTTTATAGTTATATTAGTATCATACTACACCTCTGCTGACAAGCACTGCTTCTTATAAGAAACAATGAGAATTAAACCACCCCTGTTGTTCTTCTTCTAGATCTGAACGCAGCTAGGCGGCAGCAGGACCAGAGATAGTAGAGGAAGCTCTCTTTCTGTTTTTCATGTTATATTACTTTAAGTAAAGTTTTAATTTTTATTCTTATTCCATCATTTCCTCACACAGACACTAATCTACTGTTTATACATGTAATAAGACTTTCTGTTTCCATGCAGTAATATTTTCCTTATGTATAGTATGTCAGATAGAGAAGCAAAATGTCCTTTGAAATCTATTACATTATCAAGAGTTTGTGATAAGTTTTATTAAAATTATTAATAACAAGTTTGTCACCAAAATAGTCCTCCTCTGATTAAGATTTTCCAGTAGTTATTCTTTGACACAAATTCAGGTATAGAAAAACTACTTCACATGTAATTAAGAGAACTAACCTACAGAGGAGCAATTTTGATGTTGGATCTGTTAATGAAATAATATAATACTTTTGTCTGAACAAATAAACCAAATCTTGTTTCTTTAACAAGGTTCTTAACATTGTTTTGGATATAACCAAGAGTTAATCTATTCTTGTCTTAGAAAACTACTGACACTTTAGTTTCATGACATTGAAAATGCAGGGAAGAATTAGAGTGGGTTTTGTCAACTCATTTATCCTCCTCCTTCCATTTAGCTATTTTCTCCATTTTGTATTAAGACAAATATATATATGATTGAAGTAAAATTATTTGTTCAAAAATGTAGTAAAATAATAAAAAATAAAATTAAATTAATCAAGTCTAAACAAAATGAGATTTGAAAATACACCTGTATAAGGACTAACTCAGATTAAAAAACTATGTAGAGGTCCTCCAACAAATCTATTATGCATCACATTTGAATACTTCTGCTGTTTCTATATTCACCTAACCAATGAAGTATTTATATTTTCTAGGATGTTTTTATTTATTTATTTATAATTTAATTATTTTGTAAATAATATAAAACATTTAATGAGTTTCCATAACACCTCTCTGGGTTAGGAGATGAAGAATGAAAACTGTACTCTAATTTTCAATTTACAGCTAACTTCCATTTTTATGTTAAAGAATATACATATGAGCATCCCTGCAGATGCATGTCCAAACAACAACTTTCAAGGATCCTCACTTACTACTCAACAAAATAACAGAAGAGAGTTCACAAAGGGGTAAATTATGATGGTTGCAGCAAATAAATAAATAAAGACAATGTGTATGGATGTGTGTGTATATATATTCTGTGTGTTTTACATAGAGTCTATACATAAATATCTATATTTTATATAGATATATGAAAAAAAATGTTAGAGGTTTATTGTCTTAAACTCACTGTAACACCAGGATAACCAAGGCTGTATCTGGTAGCAAACAAAAGCACGAAATGAGCTGCATTAGCTCTAAGTGAACATGTAGCTTTACAAGCTGTGTTTGGGGGTTCATGTGACAGTGAAACACACATACTGTGGCTGCAATTTCACAGAGAGATGCGATACTCTGACAAGCGGTTGCTACCTAAAAGCAGCCACGTGCTGTGCTTTTCTGTTCTTCCTCCTCCTACACTTTACTACTTTTTCCTTAATCCTTTGCTTGTATTGCCCCTCCTCGTATGTATCAACTTTGACTCTTGCTGGAATTTCTGTGATCTTATTTAGACACTGTAATGGTAGAAAATTATCCACTCCTCCCCATCCCTCCAGCTGAGACGTCTGTGTACCATTTTTTAAATTGCTCATGGAAAGGAGAAACAAGTCAGAGCCAGCACAAATTCAGCTTTAGGAGCACGGGAAAAGTAAAGTGACAAGGAGACACTGCACCCTGTGGAGCCACAGATCACCACCTGCGGAAAGGACAAATTTATAGATAAATATAAATTAGGGGACAACTCAACAAAATATAAGAAGGGATAGATAGTATAACAAGAAGACTATTTGCAATACCAATTAAGTGAAACAATACTTATTATGCTTGATAAGTGAGACCAGGCTACCTTTTAAACAAGAACTACCAGTTTAACGGAAAAAGTGTAATCCTCTCTTAATTATGTAGAATTTGAAATAAAAGACTGTTTATAACAGCTAACACAGTCTATAAGGAAATGGTCCAGAAGTGGGGAGAGGAAGAGAGGGCCCATGTGAGATGTTTCTCATTCAAAGTAATTAGATCAAGCCTGAATTTTCTCTCTCTTCTTCACCTGTTTCCATAACCATGTGTTGTTGTGATGCTGTGAATAAATACTTTCATTTGCATTGTACCTCAATACCGCCTGGGACAAGCATGAATTCAAATGAATAGATAAGTTTTTGGGTGAGGTTTTTTTAACTTAAAGAGATAGGAGGACCTTAGCAAATCTTAGCTTGCTAAATGCCCCTAGATGCTCTCCTGAGAATTGTTCAGGAAAACACGGTATGTCCCTGGGAAGCTGAATTAGGCTGACAGAGCTGTTTTCAGGTGAGTTAGGAAAACTAATGACTAAGAGTAATACAGAAGGCTTTTGCTGTACAGGAAAAATTTGACAAACATCTTAAGTCTTGAGGGATCACAAGGAGTTTGCTAGAGAATTTTATATCAAAATACTTTTGTCAATCTGGGTCTAAGAAAATAGCTTGAATGAAACCCAAAATTGATGAATGTAAAAAGGATGAAAGAAAGGAAAACACAGCTGAGTAAGGGAATAAGCCCAAGAATAAGATTTTAGCAAGACATTGTCAACTTCAGTGATTCAGATCCTTTAAATTAAATGGAAGTTTAAGAATGCTGCATTTTTATTTACTCACTTATCCTTCATATTGAGAATAGAAGGTTTGAACATTAATAAATGAGAGCATGTGATGAAAGGTCCTCTTCAAAATGAAATAACCCAAAATTAAATAAAATACTATACTCCATGATCATGTTATATGATGTCACTGTGTAGTTATTACATTCATTAACCTCACTACTAACTTCATTGCAAGGTACTTATTAACTGTTACATTGAAACACAAAAATGACCTATTTAAAACTAAATTATGTAATTTAATATAAAATTCTTTAAGGATTTTTTTTTCATTAAATAAATAAACTTATAAGTGACAAGGTCATAATCAGATAGCTTAAAACAGAAATGTAAACAGAAATATGATATATTTTTAAAAAAAAATATTCAAATCATACCCTTCCAAGGTATAGCTTAAGTTTCTTATGTTGTCTGAACAGTTTACATGTATGCTTAAAAGCCCTTTGGCCTGGTGAAATGAGGAGATACAGGCACATTATTTTGCGATGAATCTCACCTTAGAATGTGAGAGCTATGGTGAAGAGATCAGTAAATATCAACAGCTGAGCATCATCCAAGGCTATTGTAATTCAGCTTTTGGGAGATGACATAACTCAGAACTTTATTCTCCAAAGACAAACCTTTTTATTATAATTTTGTGCAGAAAAGTATCCAACCTCTTTTGTGTATTTTGTTTTACTTCACACTGGACATCATACTTGCAGAGACTTTGAGTTTGGCTGGAGGTTAAAGCCAAAGGCAAGATCTTCTTATGATTTGTAACTGATGTTTGGAAAAGAGCTTTATTAAGAACATCTTGGTTTACTGATTTAACAGTGTTAGCAAATATTTTTCTTGATACTGTTGTGATATTTAGCAAACATCATAAGGACAATATTCCATGGTACTCTGAATAGAATATTCTTCCCTTGGAAGATTATTACTGCTCTCAAACTGATAAATAAAAGAGCATAATTCCTTATATGTCTAGGTTTTTTTCTGATATATGGCTTTCATTGTCCAGCAAAAGTGGAACATTAAGTTCTAGGACACAGCAATCAATTAGATTTTATTGTTTAATACAGTGATATTGAACCCAGGCCCTGAGTTCTGCAAGCCACTCTTCTATACCATTCAAGGCGTTCTTCCATCCAGGGCCAGAGAAGGTAAGTGCAGGGTCCTAAAGTTAAAATGGAAGCTATCCTGACAGAAAACAAAAATTTAAAACAAACTCACAATTGAAAAATATAAAACTAAATTGTAGGCATTTTTACTGCTACAAATATACAATAATTGAACACTTGAGAGATAAAATTCTGCTTTAAAAATTCGTCCCCAGTTAAGTGGAATTATTAATACTTGCAATAATAAAATATAGGTCTTACAACACACATAGTATTCAGTTTAGGACAACTGCAGGTATAGTGTTTTTACTGCAATTGTCCAGATAGGCATTTTTATTGACATTCTGAAAACTCCAGATTTTTTTACTGTGTTCGTATTAATCCCATAACAAATTCTTTAGTGTCCCATACAGGGGAAACTTAAAATTCTTCAATGAAATTTGGAAATTGCTAATCTAAAAAGGAGTTGCCATTTTTTTCCATTACAAGCAAAGACTTTCAGTTATTGTGAGCTGTTAGTATAGGGTTAAGATCTGAAAAGATGCATTCCAAAAAGCAACTGTATGAATCAATGGCCAGTAGCCATCCATCTTATTATAACTGTTCTCAAAAAGTCATTTAAACTTTATAAAACCAATATCTATTGTAGATAGAAAGGGATTCTTTAAGTACATGAGGGACCTACTATACTTCTGCGCTGAAAAAGACTGTTCTGTACCTCTGTGTAATATCTTGTCATTTGTTCCTGGTTCAGTAAGATTTTCAAAATAAACTAAAATGAATATACAAATATAATGAATTGAAAAATGTTTTTCCATTCAGTGCAATTAATTTAATTTCATTACTTTAGTAACTGTTCTCCATTATGCATTTTATTGGGTGAGCTGTTCTTTTTAAGGAAAGATTTCAGATATCTCTTTTGGCTTTGTTATAAAATAACTAAGGAAAAACCAGAAATCCAGGGAAAAAAAACACCTGATTGAAAAAGTCATTGGAAGTAATACCTAAAAATTTATTATTTTTCTTAGGTTTTCATTTGCAGAAGTCACATTGTCTGTTCTAAGAAAACCCCCCACACATTTCTGTATTTAAAAATCTCAGTCCATATGTGGGGATGTTTAGCAACAGTCTCTGAAAGATAAATGTGCGAATATAGACTGTGCCTTTCTGCAGTGATTATTTGGAATGAGTTTAGGATAAATCTATCTGACATATTAGATAATAGCAAATAATGAAAATCTCATAATTGTTTATCTTCTTTTATTATCCCCTATTATTAATTTCTTAGCCTATAAATCAGTGAAATCCTGTTATTTTACAATAAATTTAAAGTATATCTGTTAAAAGAAAATAACCCCAGTTACAGACTGGGAGGGAAAGGAGGTGTTAATAGACAGAATTGCAGGTCTTCCAACGATACATCTGTACACAGCTTAACTCAGTTTCTCGGGGAAAAAAAACAAACAAAAAACCACAACAAAAAAACAACAACAAAACAAAACCAAAAACCAAACCAAAGCAACAAAACCTAACAAAAACAAACAAACAAACAAAAAAAAACACCCTTGTACATTTCCTCTTAAGAACTTTTTCAGACTACAACCAGATCTGGGGCCCCCAGCACAAAAAAGACATAGACCTGCTAGAGTATCCACGAATATTATCAGAGGGTTGGAACACCTCTCCTGTGAAGACAAGCTGAGACGGCTGGGGTTGTTCAATCTGGAGAAGGGAAGGCTTCAGGAAGACCTGAAGCCTTTCAGCAAGACAGCATACAAGAATGACAAGGTCAAACTTTTTAGCAGGGCCTGTTGCAATAGGACAAGGGGTAATGGTTGTAAATTAAGGAGGGTCAATTTAGATTAGATACAAGACAGAAGTTTTTTGCAATAAGGGTGGTGAAACACTGGCACAGGTGTCCCAGAGAAGTGTTGGATGCTTTATTCCTAGAAACATTCTAAGATAGGATGGGGCTCTGAGCAACCTTATCTAGTTGAAGATGTCCCGGTTTATTGCAGAGGGGTTGCACTAGATGTCCTTTGAAGGTCCCTTCCAACTCAAACTATTCTATGATTTGGAAAAAAACCCCACAAAAACCAACAAACAAACACAGAAAAACCCCAAACTCTACATACTATGCGCTGAAATTGAATTTAATTTGTGTCCAGGATTTTCCTACCTTAACTCTCCATTATCTGATAATTATATAATTTATCTCTTAACTCTTTTACTTTCAAAACTTGCTGAATGAAAGGTTATTTATTCATCCTTCTTCCTATTGAAGGAATAGAGTTAGTAGAAAATATTCTCTATCAAAAATGACTCACAGATACAGCTCTGTCCCAACAGAAAAATTAACTTACTTTTAGACCATGATATTCTATATTAGTATTAAAGCATTATGTCTATATTTAAGGAAAAATAGAGACCATTAAAACAAGAAATGATATCTCAATTGAACGCTTCTTTATAGAACTACTACAAATAATAGTTTATTTCCAGGTGCACTCTATGTTGAATATATCAATGTAAATAAACAGTCCAGCCTTCATCTGACTGAAAAGACAAGGCAACTTCAGATCAGATTATATGGAGTGATTATTACTAAATTAGGATGCAATTCTAAAAATCTCTGATCTATACTGAATTCCTGATGAAGTCTATAAGAAAAGCTCGTGCAGTGAACTTGCAACATTAGCTGTATCTGGCACTAGGAGATTCTTCATGTTTATAAAAAAGACTATGAAATGTTTCTGTCTGAGAACACTGAAAATAGAAAGGTTTTTGTGTGTAAAGTTTTAATGTTTCATCAATTCACTGTGTAACACAATGAGGTTGCTAAGATGCTGTCTCTTAGTATCTTTGAAAGTATTGTTTTGTTACTTCGTGTAGACATAGTTCAGAATTCAAGTTAATAATTTGAAAATTTGAGGGTGATCAGCAAATACACCACTTGGATGAAATACTGGCATGACTGCAGCCAAGTAGTGATAACATTTGTAACATTAAAAAATACAAGTAAACTAGCCCACCATGTAGGTGTAAGCCTAAATACATGTCCAAACTGTATGCTTAGTATTTCTAAAATGTAGGTTTTTCCTTGGGATCAAAGCTTTGTGCAGGTCTATCACTTTTTTCTTAAGGATGTTAAGCACTTAGACAAATAACACTGTATGTACTCATTTCAGTGATGGAATGTGTTTCATTGATACTCTCAAGTGGTAAAAATTGCCCTTCCTGGTTTTTGCTGATATTTGGATAAACCTTTAAATTAAAGCTTTTTCTGCCAATTCTAAAATGTATCTTGATTTAGAGCTAAGGTAAATGTTTACATCCATAGTATATCTTGACAAGCAAGGTGACTTACCTTCATTTTTAACACACATTTTTCCTTATATTGACCATATTACTTTGTACTTCTGGTGGATCATTAAGTAAAAGCCTCTGACTTTTTCGTTTTGTTAGGCTATTCTTAAGTGGCAAAACTATTTCCATTTGAAACACAAAGTTTTGTCGCAGTAATAAAGGTAGTGGGGAATAACAATTTTCTAGTAATATAATCCCAACTGGGTTGTTTGGGTTTTTTACCTGTTGGTCTGGTCACAGCAATTTAAGATACTGGTTGCAAACAGTAAAACTTATTGTTCCCCCACAAATACTGTTTGGTAACTATCAGAAAATAACAGTAAACAGGAAGGACCATGCAACCCCCATACTTAATAGGAATTGGCATTTAGGTATCCACCTTCATAAAACTTGTCTCCCTTCTTTGAAATTATAATATAATGAAATACAATTTCTGGGCTATACCAACAGTAGAATGTGACAAAAAGTACCTATGACATTTTGACAGAATATGTTGAATGCATCTTATTAGGAAAAAAAAAATTCAACCTAACAATGAAGAATTGAAAAAAACCCCAGAACTTCCCCAAACTGATGTAAAACTTTTCCATTCTATTCTATTAAGCAGCTATATTTTACTTTAAAATATTGTTACTATGCAAAGAAAGGAACTACATATTTTCCAGAGGTTCTGGATTTACTACTTGGTAGCTTGTTAGTCAGGAGTAATATGTGTCGGTTTACTAGAAAAAATATCTCCGAAATGTCATAGAAGACAAAATAAACAGTAGAGTAAGTATTTGCTCAAATAATACATATTAATTCCAAAACAAAAAGACATCCCCTCAAAAAAACCCCCAAATTAGTTCGGTATAGGTTGTTAATGACTGTCTTCAATAGCCTGTTAATACGTGGCCTCATAGAGTATCAGGCAGTAAATACATTCTATTTTTGTTGATATGATTCTGCTGAATTATATGTCTGTTGTATTTGCAAATAAAAACAAACAAACAAACAAACAAACTCCAACAAACCCAGTCATAGAAAAGCTAAAATGCCAGAGAAAATTGGGAAAAAGAAAGCTTCCTAAGAGATGTTTTCCAAAGAAATACCATGGACATTCTGATTCTAGATTCTAGACATAATTAAAACAGTATTAATTTCAAGTGGTCTATTGCTCATTCCAATAGAAAAATATTTGCCATATTGGTTCTCTTGAGTGAGTAGTGGGATGGGAGAGAGAAAACCTCTTTCAACAAATTGTAATCAGAGTGCAGGCACACAATAGCTGTTTTTAATAATGTATATTTTGGAAGCCAGGTGAATTTTTATTTATTTTTAAATTTGAGCACAGAATGTGTTTAATTTCCTTACTGCTTAATGATATAACTGTCGTGAACTATATTCTTGTCTCAGTAACACTATTCAACTACACCACTTCCACTAGGAGGTAAGTTGCTTCTGTATTCTCTTTCAATAGTAAATGTTTATTTTCAATTTATCCAAATGTAGTCCTGTTCCTTCAGTCAACCAGTCTTGGTCTGTGCTAAATAAGCATGGAGTTTGATAAGCAATATTGCCTGAATCAAGCCTGCTCCCAAGCTCCTTCAGGGATATTTTAGAGTTCCCAGTGAAAGTAACAATGTTTTGCTTATCTCTTTCTAACAACCAAATGTCTTCTGGCAGGAAAAAAAGTACTAGCAACAATGAACACTGTGACATAGCTATTTTAATTGTGGTTAAGAGGCAAAACCTTTAAGGCTACCACACTGAATAGCTTAGCTAGATAGAAAGCCTGTTATTTTTAATTGCTGACATGATGAGTAATTTACTGTTCTATCAAGTTTTCCTGTATTTTGAAACTGCTTTGTGAGGTTCATTGCTTACACTACACATACTACATTCAGAGAACTTACTTTACTAATACAAGTAAACACAATTCTTTCTGAAAGAAGATACAGAATTCTAAAAGTAATATTTATATTGCAGAAGAGCCAGACATTTATTATTAAAAAAAAAAGATTTCATTGTGTATAGATGGTGTTTAGCATAATATATGCAAGAGTTTTTTCTTTAGTGCACATACATGAGACTGTTACCTCTTGACTCGAGAAAAATAAATTCAGATTTTTTTTTTTAAGAATCAGGATACAAAGGATTTTTTGTGTAGAGTTATCCTTCATTCTGCATCAGGCTACATCAACTGCATTCTCAAGAATTTTAAGTTTGTGTGTCATTGGTTCACTTGCAGTGCAAAGTTTAACTGTATTAAAGCATTACTACAGTGTCTCACAAAAAAAATAGTTTTTTCAAAGGAGTCCTTAGTTTCTAACTCTTATAAAATGTCAATAAATTTTATTAAGTAACATCTACAGACCATTTTAAAAGTGTCAGCAGTGTGCAAAAGTACATTATTGCACATGTTGCTGCCATTGGTTCCTTATCACTGCTGAAATTTTTAAGTTAGATATTCTGTTGCCCTTCTGTGCATGTCTTCTTCACCAAACACCTCATTTTCATCAGTGTAGTTTCACATATTTTGTTACTTCTTCACAGCAGGAAAAAATATATGAATTATGTATTCTTCTCTCCTTCCTGCAACCTTGAACATTTCATTCTAATTTCTTGCAATTAAACCAGGTTCAGATTCTAGATTAACCAAAAATAGCAGCCTCAAATTGTTTGCAGCTATGCGAATAGAGTGCTAAGTTTACAGAAAGCTTTGACAGACAGGTCAGCAAAGGAGACAAGGGAACAGTGGGACAGCCCATTAAAGTTAATTAGCTTGTTAAAGTAATTACTTTACATATTGGGCACAATACTATCATGAACTTGTTCTGATTTACTTTACATTTATTCCTTCCCTGGGAAATTTTTTCTTCACTTGTGAAAAGCTCCGCCATCCACCCCCATGCAGAGAAGAAAGCATCCTTAATTCCTTTCAAAGACAAAATGTGATATTTTAAATTTTCTTTTCCCTTAAAGATTGAATTTACTTTTGACAGATAGAACTTCCATGTGGGACATTAGGCTGTGGTTCAATTCAAGCCTAGAGAAACCTGCTTGTCTCATGAAAAAGGTTTCACTGCTGCAATCAATAGCATTCCAGTTTCTGTATTCTGTGGAGTAAAGATGGTATTGCTACTGCAGCAGAAATTGTGATCAAAATGCACGTGGTACATTTTGTGGTCTACAGTGTATACGGCAGAGAGAAAGCCATAGTTGAGAAGTAATGGCAACTCAAGAAGTGTTTCAATATGGCTTTTAAGAGTCCTAAAAGAAAGTTAGGAAAGCATTAAAAAACTTCAGCCAACAACAACAAAAAATCCCATAAAGACACTCAGGTCACTTCAAAGTGGGAAAGACAAATCTCATGCAGTTCTTAAGATTCTTTCTGCTTTGTGTGAAGGAATGCAACTTAATCTGACTGATTTTTTGATCCAGGTGGGGGGAAAGTTTTAAATTTAAGTGGAAAGATTTGATTAGAAGGTACGCAACAGATCAAAATCTGCAAAAGCCCAAAAATATAAAGATACTTTTCCAGAACCTTACAGTAGCAGATACAATGACAAAAGCTACAGAAGGGGTGAAAGGACACAAGGAAGAAAATCTCAAAATTGCCTGAGTATGTGAATATTGCTAGCCAGGAGCTGATAAAAAAACAATTTAAAATAAAATGTGTAAAAAATATTCAGGAACACAAGACAGTTACCACTCAGAGATGTCAGCATTAATGATGACTTTTGAAACAGCAACAAAAAATTATTTTTCATTAGGAGCAAGTTACTTTAAGATAGAGTTTAACACTTGCAATAGCGATTACACATACACATACCAATAGACAACTATGACAATGAAATTAAAGATCAGTTCAAAAAGTATAGGAAGCTGTAAACTAAAAGGCTAAACCTCTGGAGCTCTGTGCTGAAAACACATCTAAAACCACAGGTATTTTCTGTTGACAGAATGTATCTTTGACAAATACAGAACCACAAAAGGCCTTCAAAACAGTGAAAAAATAGCAAAGACTGGTGATTTATACATTAGGAACAATTGATAGGTTGTACTTCTCTCACAATTGGAGTTACCTTTTGCAATATCATCATTTGTTAAAGGAATAAAGGACTATGATTAGGCTACATTTTACTTACTGAAAAGATTTTTGCTAAAAGAATAATTACCTTGAAGGAAATCCTAATGGCAGCATTCATTCACCATAGATTTTCATTAAAGAATTTGTCCGGTTTCATCAGGATTCAGTACAGGGTATTTCAAAATGTTATGAGATTATAAAAAAATGAGATGACACTGAAACCTGGTATGTCAAAATAAAAGCAGCTAGGTTTCAATCATTCAACATAATCACCATTGCCAAACATTTTCTTAACTCCTTTTGCCTCTTTTTTATCATGGATATCCCTTTATAGAGGTAGATAAAATGTCAGCTCTTCTAACATGACATAACGAAAAGAAAACAGAAGACTTCCCCATTTCTAAAAAGAAATAGTTCATGAAAAAAAATCTCACTATTCTAATCAGACCTTTAGAAATTCTCAGTAGGTAAAATAGCGCAAGGAGAAATAGCTTTGTATATCTTGACAGTCAGCAAGACTAAAGGGAACTACCACAAATACAGAAGACATCAGCTACTGAATTTGACTACCTAAACAAGATTTGGTTATGAAGAACAATATACAATTTAAAAAACAAACTATGGCTTCAACTATAATAATTATAGTCTTAACATGTGTAGGTGAAAGCTGGAAAACTAATGAGTCAGGACAGTTTGACAGCAAAAGCTTCATGGAAATGCTAGGTTGAAAGGAATTAATTTGTAAACAGATTTATTTATTCAGAGAAGTCTACAGCTCCTAATCTGTGACGTTTTTTAAGAAAAGAATATTGAAATATCTAGGGCATGAGCTAGTGATGACTCCAAATTCTTTATTCACTAGATATGTCAGTACATTGCAAGAAAAACCAGCAGCCAACTGAGGGAAAGCACCATGTCAAACAGTGCTTGTGCCTGTGCTGGATGGACTACTGGAATTCAACAAGAGTTCAGCGTGTCCTGAGTAACATCTAAAGGTAGATGAAGGGTTTATTCTTTCCTCCAGTTAAGTTTTCAGAACACCAAAATGAAGTGCTGACACACTGCTCAAATACTTGATATTTTAGTTTTTCAGTGATTTTCTTCACAGTAAAGTTTCAAGTTTCTGCTAAAGGTGATGGTGGTATCTTAACTTCAGCAAAGACAGTAGTAGAACTGTATTAGTCAACTGAAACTCCAGTCACCTGACACTGCTGTATCAACATGCTATCTTGCTACAAGAACAATTGTCTTCCACACCACTGAATGTTTACTTCCCTACTATTATATGGCTGTCTGATTTTAATTTTCAGTCTGAGAAGATCTTTTCTGAAAAAATTAACTATGGATTAATTAGACATGATGCAAGTTAGCACTTTGTCTAATTCACTGCAATGCTAAAACTCACGAGTAATGTTAAACGTCAATTTTAGAATTAACTGAGTCAGATTTTTACGGATATTTCTTCCTGGAAACAACTATATTCCAATTTTAAGTAAAATCAAATACTTCAGACTTTATTCTACAGTAGAATATCATTTCAGTGGTTCATTAGACTAAAGCTTGTGAAAGATTATAGTGTTACAAGAGGCCTTATGAAGTTTAATTAGCTTCTTTAAGTACGTTTTACAAAACACTGGTGACACACTAGTAAAGTGTGGATTTGTTATCATTCATGATAGTAAATTACATCCCAAAGCTGTTACAACACTACTAGTCTCTTAATTTCTGTAGTAATATTAAATTACAGCAGTAATGAACACTCACAAAATGCTATTATCAAGTTCGCAAATCCTAAAATGCTTTTAACAATTAACTGAGATTGAATTTACACTGGACCATTTCCCAGGTTCTAAGGATAATGCTAAAGCACCTTACCTATTATCAACCAACTATTTCAGATGACAAGTGGTAGAATGCAGAATTGTGATATATGTACATGGTGCTTTACACATAAACCAGATTTAATTCTTTTTGGTGATGTCCTTACAGACAGATCAATCTAAAACAAAGTAGTTCAATCGATTGGTCTTTGTGTTTTTCCATGGAACAATTTCCCCAATAAATAGAGTTTGAATTGGATATTTGCAGACTGTGCAAAAGGCTCTAGTAACTTAAAAAATGAAGTGAAGATTATAAAGATACTTGCATTGCAAATAGTGGGGAACACTGGAATATCAGCTCCTACACCTGAAAAAAAAAAAAACTGAGATTTTTTCAAAATGTTAATGATTACTTCAAAAAAGCAGTGCTCACTAATTAGTTTCTAAGTGTGTGGTATCACAAAATCATTTGCTATCTCAAACCTGTTATCTTATTATAATTTTCAGTAGAAGAATTGAGATATTATGTGTAATAAAAATAAACAATACAAAATAAATGCATTTGATTATGAAAACTTATCACTATGATTAGGTTTTTGCATTTCCTCCAATTACTCAGTTCCCCAAATTGAGAAATGGGTAATTGCCCCTCTTTGCACACATGTAAAGAGAAAGATTGATGAAGAAAGGGGTGCAAGTTCTAGGCTGACTTGATGTTCCTTACTTTCTACCTGTAAGGAGTCTATGCTGTGTTGTTGTTGTGTGTATGTATGAACATAGCTGTGACCTTATTAGGTTTAGATGTGCATGACTATTTACTATTTTCATTTTAACATTTGCTTATATGATTTAATTTTGGACAAAAGGTCCAAATCCTAAATGATGTGATGAGAAGCTGTACAAACAGTAATTTCATTTTCTTCCCCATGAAATTTTCAAATCAGCTTTGCAAATGTAATAAATAGTACAGAAGGTTTACACAGTTTCCAAGCAATAAGCCAGGCAAGGAAATTGTATGAAATTCATAATCTCATTAGCATAGCTAAGAGTTACATTTAATAATTTCTACAGATATAACATTTTTAAATTTCCACATCTAGTTAAAAGAATATTATCTTGAAAAAATAAAAAATAGTAATTATTTTCAATATACTCATGGCTTCTTAGGAAAAATCAGTAGAATGATACACTTCAGTTTCCTGTTTTGGTATGTTTGTTGTAAAGTAAAGCCTTCAGTAATATGAATCTGATTATTCAAACAAATATATATTATCATAATAATGACATTTTTCTGTTTACAGGATCAATTATTATTCAAAAATATTCAAAAACATGAGTAGTTATCACAATCTAAAAGCACTGAATGAACTTTTAAAACCATATGCTTAAAATTATAATTATTTTCTTCACTTCTTTAAAAATATATTTAAATACAATGTACATGTTTATATAAAAAGTTTCTTGCTGCAGAAGTGTCCCTGAATAAACAACACAGATTCTGTGACAGAATCACACTCTGCAAATGCTCATAATAAGCAGATTGAGAAAGCTTCCAAGCTCCACAACTAAAAAAGGCAAACTAGGTTGTGGTTTGTTTGATCCAAATGTAGTGGAAAATTAAGGGTGGATTTTAATCCTTGTGCTAAATCTATTTTAGGAATTTAACTATGATAACCTGCTAGAAAGAAATTCTAGGCTCCATCAGAAATCTCAGTTCTCCTACACACCATTTTTTTTTTTTTAATGTTGAGACATAATATAAAATATTTAATTTTTTCATGTAAATTAGGTGTCTACAAAATTATTTCATAGGTGTTAAATTATAATACACTGAGAGATGAAATCCTGTTCTTTTTTTTTTTACATTTCCGGAAACAACAATCTTGTGTTCATGATTTTAATTGTGTACCCTCATACTGATTGCAAGTTTGACGCTGTATTCAGGTTCCCAAACTTAATAGGAGGAAACATTTTAGCTATCTGATAATCAGAATTCAAGCTTGCTTCTTTTCTGTATTAAAAATTTAGAATTTTAAAAGAATGAGTAGAGCTGTACGTGTAATTTACTGTTTATTTCTCTTTTATCTGTGTCTTATGCATTTAAAAAGCAAAGAAACAAAGGTAAAGGAAAAGTAATTTTTGAAAGACAGACATGGTGAATATATACAATCTGTCAAAAAAAAATCTAAAGAATTTAGTGGTACTTTCAAAACTACTTAATTAAATGACTACATTAGTACAATGACAATCTGTGCATTCTCTGTATAGAAAGGAATACAAGGTTATATTTGTTATTTATTTTATCATGTTGTAATAAAAATTTTTCTGCATATACAGGAATAAATTTATATTTATAGAACCTGAAATTACAATGTTCCAACTCAGATTTGCAACGTCAGAGAATACATACAATTTTGTGTCCTGTCGATAAGTTACCACTGCACTTAGATTCTCCTCATGTGTGATAAACAACTAAACCAAACAGAACATTATTCTTGTTTCACTGATGTTAGTAGGGACTGCTTGAATACACTCAGACCTAGTATAATTTTACAAGGTAACTCCTGCTGTAATTTGTTATATCCATTTCTGTTATAATGATTCAAATGTTAAAAGTATAAGGTTTAGTCAAATAAATGAAAAGAGATGAAATGTTATTCAATGAAAAGGAGTCAAAGAAGATAAACAAAGATTTGTATGATGCTGTTATTAGGTTTGGAAGAAGCCACATAGGAGCAGATAGATGTTGTGATCTGATCTTTAGAAATGACAAAAAAGAAATAAGAACAACTACTAAGATTTAAATGGACAGTTTCTGAGAAGTAGGAGTACAAAAGCTGTAAATTCGTCACAGGTAATTTAATGTCTGGGTATGGTTTTCTCATGTTATTTAGTTAGTTAGAGAAGAAAGCAGAACTGTGATTCAAAATAGAAGCATTGGAATAAAGCAAATACGTACTTCAACAAAGAAGATGACATGACGACCTGGAGATATCATATATGAGCCAAACAAAGTAGTTTTAGATGTGAAACTGTCTATAATAAGTGAACATGTCAAAATTGTAAGTGTCCTCAAGTAATGGACAGGACTTGCTCCCTCAGCAAAAAAATAGAAAAATTATTCAACTGCTTAAAAAGAGAAAGTTTTCTGAAGATGAGTTATAAATTCACCTGAAAATATACCAAAATAAGATTAATAATTCAAAAAGTTTATTTAATATATTCCAGATGTGTTTATAATTTTTAATAGAAAAATGTTAATAAAATATATTTTTAAATTGGTAGAATTTACTTTATATAGAAGTGTAATTCACATATTTTCTAGGTAGAATCTCCAGGTCTTCTCCTTACAGAAATGAATTTTTTTAATGAAAAATTACTTAACCTGTCACTCAGCAGTCTGTTGTCCACCAGATAAACTCAAACCCTAGAATTTGTGGGCTGATTCACACTGTCAAAGAAGAGGAACACAAGTCTCATTTCTCTCTGGAAAGAAAGGAAATTAAGTCACCTGTATCTTGGAAGAGTAGCCAAACTGAGCTGATAATGAGCAAAGAGGAAAAGAACAGAAAGAGCTGGAGCATTCAGAAGAGGGCTCCAGTTCATAATGGAAAAAGGGAGAACCATTGGCTCTGCTGAGCAGCCAGTTCACAGGCTGAGGCTGTTTTAAAGTCTTCCTCTTCCACAGTGTCTCCCACTCACTAGTTCATAGTGGCTCCTAACTCGGCATGTGGCTCTTGTGCTTTTCATTTGGAGCAACCTTTCATCTCAGAAATGGCAATCCTTCCTGGAGAGTGTTCAATGCAATGCATGCTGTCACTGTAGTAGCAGCAGATAGTTTGTTAAACTGAATTTGCAAGGTCAAAGTGGGATGATCTATAGCAACCTAGTGGCCAACAGAGTTTATACTATGAGCTTTTTTTAACTGATGATAATGCTTCTGATGAAGTGAACTGAGATGGATTCTACATTCCAACTTCTGTCTGTTGAGCCGGCAGGCATTAAAAGAAATAAGGTATTTTTAAAAAAGTTCAATGATATGGACATTGTAGGCACAATCATAAACACATGTTTATAAACTCCTTTTTAAATGTGAAGAACCAGCAGCATATCAAATAGAAACAATTAGTGGGAAATATTGAAACTGTATTTTGATGTATATAAACAAGTACTGATGACATTATAAAAAATTCAAGACTGCAAAACACTAAGAATGGGGATAAAAACATAGATGTGCCTAAATCTTAAATCATAGAATTGTAGAATGGTTTGGGTTGTAAGAGAGTTTAAAAATCATCTAGTTCCAACATGCCTGCCATGGGCAGGGATGCCACCCTGCCCATTGCCACCTGCCACCTGCCATCAGGTTGCTCAGAGCACTATCCTACCTGGCCTTGGACATTTCCAGGGATGAGACAACCACAGATTCTCTAGGCAACCTGTTCCAGTGCCTTACCACTCTCATGGAAGTATTTCTTCCCAATAGCACTGGCAATTAAAACCCACTGAGATGATTTTGGCTGAGATAGAGTTAATTTTCTTCACAGTGGCTGGTATGGGGCTGTGTTTTAGATTTGTGCTGAACACAGAGTTGATAATATAGAGATTTTTTTGGTATTGCTGAAAAGGGCTTACACAGAGCCAAGACCTTTTCTGCTTCTCACATTGCCATACTGGCAAGGAGGGGCTGGGGGTTCATGGGAGACTGGGAGGAGACACAGATGGGACAGGTGACCTAAACTGACCACAGGGATATTCCGTAACACCTGACATCATGCTCATTATAAAAAGTGGGGGGAAGAAGAAGGAAGGGTGAGACATTTGGAGTGTTGGGTTTTGTCTTCCCAAGAAGCTGTCACATGTGATGGGGACCTGCTCTCCTGGAGATGGCGGAACACCTTCTGGCCATGGGAATTCCTTGTTTTTCTTTGCTTGTCTGTGTGACTTTTGTTTTTCTTATTAAACTGTCTTTAATCTCAACCTACAAGTTTTCCAGCTTTTACCCTTCCAAATATATCTGCCCCATCCCACTGGTGGGGGATTGAGCAAGTGACTGTGTGGGGCTTGTGTGCTGGCTGGGGCTAAACCATAACACCCACCTAAAGCAAGAAGAGATGGAAAGCTAAATGTCACATAAAGTGCTCTGAAAATATTTTTCACCTGACTGCAAGCAAATTCATCAAATTAAATATTTTATTAATATTAGCAAATTTTTCAGCTGAAAACAAACAAAAAAGTTTAGAAATTCTGTACCTTTAACATCTGGTAAATGTTTTTTTCTTATTCTTTCATCATGTGAAAATATGTCTTTGTGAACAGTTGTTCTATGTGGCAAATGTTCTGTGTGACATAACTTGTCCAACCTGCTGCCCCGTGCCTGACACAGCTGGTTCCAGCTGGCTCCAACCCACCCACTGCAGGGCACAGCTGAGCCCACAGCTGAGGCAGGGAGTACTTCAGAGAAAATGTGTTTCAAAAAGGACAAAATGCTGTATTGTAATGTGAGGAGTGAGGTCAGAAAGTGTTAGAAACAGCCCTATGAACAACGTGGGAGGTAGCGCTCCAGATGCTGGGGCAGAGATTCCCCACATGTGAGCAGATTTACCCTGAAGGACTGAAGCCCAGTCTACCAGTTGCATACATCTACCTATAAGGATGTTCATTTTTGATTTTATCTGACTATATTTTGTACTCAAGAACAAAGAGGGGAAAAAAGTGTGTTTCCTAGAGTATAATAGTAAGTCCAGGGATTTGTGATCTGCTTAAATCACACAAATGAAAGGTTGTATTTGAAAAACTGCAGGACTGAGATGAGCAGACACCTCAGGTGACACACCAAGAGCTGCACAAAACATTCAGCTCTTGAAGAACTTAGAATGTAATACAGCTCTTCAGATAACCATGTCCCAAATGCCATTATGCATGGGGATGCCCTGAAGTAAACTAGAATTCTCCTAGAATATACAAAGGCTTTGCACACAGGTTAGTGCAAGGACTGACAAACAGGTACTTACAGATGAAACTCAAGACTGATAATATATAGCCATTTGAATTCTTAGAGTAGCTTGTCTACTATTGATAAAATAGGAATCTGAAAATTTACAATTTATTAAGAAATTAGTATTTCTCTTTCCTATGAAAAGGTTTCCACTGCACAACTTGAAATCTCAGGGATGGTTAACTACTATCCCCAAAATTATTGTAATAGATCAGCTTTGAAATCACATATTAATGATAGTATATTTTTAAAATTAACTATTTTTATTCATGGATGACTAAATGAAACTAATTCTTACTTAGCATTGCTTCTGCAGATTCCAGATGTGACCAAAGATAAGGATTTTATCATGAGATATGTTGCTGAATCCATCTATTTGTTGTAATTTGGAAAGTGATATAAGCTTACTGATCAGATAATTTCAAGCTGCAGACAAACATTACTTATATGTAAAAATAGAATTAATTAATCAAGAAACTTTGGCAGCCACTGAGATACGAAACTTTAAAAAAAAATGCATAAGCTATTCCACATTTATCAAGCAACCTCCTTTGATTTTGATTGCATAGTATTTATTTAAATCCAGGAGGAGAAATTGAGGATAGAGACAGAAATACTTTGTCAGCCTTAGATTTCCCTGTTATTTCACAACAGTGAAATGCTTAAAGAAACCAAGCACAAACACTATAGAACTGTTTAGAAAAAAATGTCAGTGAATCAAAGAATACTTATTTACCTACTTTTGAAACTGAGAAAAGATTCTGTTAGCAAATAACTGCAACTATTCTTCATTCAGGCTTCAAAAAGAAACCAAATAATGGAAATTGATCAAATTACTTTTTAGTCAAAAAAAATACAGATTTTTTGCTATTTTGACTTTTCAGTTCATGTTTATTTGACTTTAGTGTATCTGAAAAGGGAAAAAACCCTTCTTTGATTGTCTTTCTGATTTCTCTAAGCATCCATACTGTGTTCTGTGCAGAATTCATTATTTGAGACTTACGTTCTCGGATGGTGGGGGAGGGATTTGCTAGTTCTAGTAGTACAAGCAACACTGTCCTTACAAACTAAAAACTAGTTTATAGAAATATTTTCTAAAATGTTTTACTTGAGTTTATTCATCTTCCTTCAGTAGTAAAATGAACCTTTACTTTTAACTTCTAGGAATATTGCATTTCATATCAAATATGACTGAGGATAAACTTCCTTTACCATTATTTTTTATTGAACTTTATTATTATCTGCCTCTGGAGTAACACCTTGTCATATTTATGAGAAACATTCTGGGGAGCAGCTCCCATAATGGCAAGACACACAACTAGTAGTAAGGGAAAAGTTGTAGTTAACAAGATCACCCCAGGTATGCCTACTGCTTCTGCACCATGAAGTAATAGAGAACTTCTAAAACTTGCAATAACAAAATCTTCTGCAACAGAAAGACTCTTTTCTTGATCTTACAACAGCCTACATTCTATTGGTCTAGATAAAAATAACTCTTTGGCGTTTGGGTTTTTTTCCTTATTTAAATGCACAGAAAATATACAGAAAATTGCAAAGGAAAGTGGTTTCCTTGCTATCTGTTTTATGAGTAGTGTTGGTCCTTCTATCTTCTTGAGCAAGTAAATTTTGACCAAGGAACTATACCCAGACATTTAATTTTGGAACACTTTGGGGCATGTAGGGTATGATTCAGTTGGCCATACTGCATAGTGTCATTTGAGATATCCTATCCAGCAGGCAATCCAGCTGCTGATCCAGTAATGCCTTGATGCCTGCACTTGATGCCTACAAGTAGACAGCTAGATTGAACCCAAGGATTCAGTTAGTGTGACACTTATAGTAACACTTATACATCTTAAACCAGTCTACCTCATTTCAGAAGGGAATAATTTTCTATAGCTTTTATGAGTTAGGTTTGCCAAGCATTTGTTGGAGTTGTTTGTAAATCCTAGGATATCTCATATGCCCAGAGGCACTTATATTTAAGCAGCTGAAATGCTGAATTGAGCCTCAACACTTGGCTGAAGATCAGGAGGAGACCAAGACACCTAAATAATGTATATGCAGGCAGCATAGCCATCTCACTCAGTTAATTCACCTCATGCTGCAAAAGGGGGTGACTTTCAACAGGTCTTTTGCCATATCTGACAATTCCATTCTCAGATACCTCAGGATATGTTTAAGCAAGTGAATTACGTTGCTACTGGCGAGTTGATGAACTAGATGGGTTTCTAGGCTCAATTTAGTGTATTGCCTCACATTTTATTGACCTAAGGGAAGCTCAGTCATCTTCCACAAGTAGACATTAACATACAGACTTTTGAGTTCAAGTACTTTAATCTCTTGCCAAATTCTACTCTAAGGAATTTGTACAGCTAACCTATAGACTAATCAATTATTACCCTTATACTCTGGGAAGCAACAAGAAAAAATTTCATTTCTATTTTTAAATAATTAGAGGATGCTTAAACATATTTATAGATAGGCTTACTCAGAGAGAGTATCTCTAGTTATACATAGCTACTCATTTATTTCACTTTTTAATATGTCAAAGTAATAAGATTGAAACTTTCAATTTTAATAAAGTGAAACTGATTACAATTTCTCTATTAAAAAATTCATGCAAAGAAGTTGAGAGACTTCTGTGACTACTCCGACAAAGAATCTATCATTTTTAATGTAAAAATATACCCATTCCTAGTCAGATGTTATAACTGGTACTTTTCCTTCCCAAATTGCATTTTTATTTTATTATTTTTTACATCTAACAGAACTAAAAGCAATTTCTGATTTTCCATGTCATCATAAACAAAAAATAAAATCTGTTAATTCTTAACGATCAGGATCTCACAAGTTTTCAAATAAGGTATGCAATTCTGTTCCCTTGTGATTTGAATGTTTTCTGAAATAGCCAAAATTTAAGATGTATTCTTAAATTGCCTTTCCTGCATAAATTATAGGAGAAAATAATTTAAGACAGGAACTGTAGCCCACAGTGACTTGATGCTCAGCAGTTTGTCACTGTTTCATTTTATTTAAACAACTTTCCCCAAACACATTTGAAATTTGGTATTTATATGTATTTTAAATAAAAAAAATCTGTCAAAATACAATACATAATGCATGTATTCCTACCTGGTCCTGCTTTTCTTAACAGAAAGAAGGACTAGATGGGGTTCTTAATTCTTCAAGAAAATGAAATTTCCAAAGCTTCTTTAACAAAGCTTTTGGGGTAAAATATGAGATTTCCTCTTCACTTGTTCGGCAGTTTCAGTTTGCTTTGAGTTCTTTCATATTTGCACAATATAGTTTTTCTTTTTGGGCTTAACTATTTCAGAAAAATATAGAACAATACCAGTAGCATTGGAATGTCAATAAACTGATTGACGTTTCTATCAGTGGATAACCCTTGGTTTCGAATACTATCTCAGAACATTAGGGGTAGAAGTGTGTGGGGGGAGCAACCTGGGAAAAAACTCGATTCAACTTCTACTACAAATATTTCTATATGAGAAATTTTTATTTAATAGAATAAGAAGTTAAAAATCTAAGAGAAGACAATTTGATCCTCTTTTCTCCTCAAATACCTCTCTTTCAATACCATCACACTGACTGGTCTACCAGTGCACACATCAGAGGTAGCTATATAGGAAATAGTTTTGAAAAGAATAAGTTATATTCTTAAATGGGTATCTGTGGTTTCATGTGGTTTTGCTTCTTGCTCTAAAACTTATTCACTTCTAGTCAAAGCTACAAACAGAGATCACTTTCCCGTGAAAGACAATCACAGAGGGAAAAAAGTGCTCTATGTTTGCAGCCCAGGTGAGGGAGCATCTGTCGTGAACATACCCGAATCTGAAATGCCAAATATATGAAAGGTCCTGGGCACATTAAACTGGCACATATGTAAAGTTTGACATCCACTTGGAATGTGATCCTGAATACCCTGCTTTGGAACTACCAGTATGCAATACCTGAGTCAATCAGTATCTGACTTAAAAAGTCCCACAAATTTCTAAGTCCAGAAAAATAGTGCTCTTTTATGAATACTTCTTGAGGAAACTTTATCTATTGGATATTTTGGAAAGCCATCTAACATATTATAAAAGGTTGAGGTTTCCCATTCTCTCCAAACCCCCCTCAAAAAAAAAAGGTTAAGACACAATTCCTTTCTATATCAGCCTAGGGTGTAGAAAACTCAATGACTCTGAATCGACCTTAATTTTGGTGACAGTTCTCAATATGTAAAATCAATCTACAGGGTTGCCATTACAGTAAAGGTGAATATGTGAAGAAAGAAAACCCCTGAAAGAAATTAAAATGCAACCTCAAGTATCCAAAAAGATGTACTATAATACTGTGGAGATGATAACATGAGACAGTAAACACAAAGAACTTACGACCAACTGTATAGGCCCTCACCAGCCAACACGTCTATGTACTGATACAGATGAGAAATTACTGCAGAAAGAGAGATTGGCATGGCTTGAAAATGACAATATAAAAGCTGCTTTTATCTCAGTAGGCTCTATGAAACAGCACACCTGATCATTATTGCCTATTCCAATTAGTCATGAGTCCATCAACAGTAGCTGTAGAATTAACTTTCCTTCCTTTGAGGTGGAAAAGATTTTTGCAGCATTTATTCAATCAGTTCCCAAATTAGCTGATGAGGAGCAGTTTAATGACATGCCAGTTCTGTTGTACCCATGATAATGTGTTTTGTCCTTTCTGATAACTTCAGGTATCTATCAATATAAAGCAAAGAGGCAGTGCAATTTTTCAGGCGAAAATACAGAATTAACTCTTGGGTAACTTAACAGGTTATTTCAACTGTGCTAAGTAAAATAGGGTTTTAATTAATTTTAGATTATGATTATGTGCATAAAGGTTTGTGTACAGAATACAGATCAATACCATCCTTTGCGATATGAATTTTAAACTGAAGTTCATAGTGTGAGTTATTTATTCTCATATATGTGTCATTAATGTGGACGTTTATTCCATAACTATATCATTAAACAATTTGATAAAAGCTTGAGAAGAATTTATTGTAGTAAAATGGGATTTTTGATGAGCAATCTCAAACCAGGGCATTCTGATCCCACCTTGAAATAGTAAGTGATCTAGATTATGTACTGATAACCCATTTCCTTTAAATTAGACTATGAGGGTCATGAAGTTTTACCGAAGATGCAATTGCGATGATTCACGGTTAAAATCTGTCTCATGATATATTAAAAAAAAACCACTCTATCATTCCTATCTGGTACTTTGCTTCTTCAGTAATATACAGAATAGTAAGAAGAAGAAATATACCAAAAAATAACATTGTAAAACTCTTAAGAAAGGATCAAGGGAAGACAACTGTTAGTAAATTGAAAGATGTTACTCTAGTCTTATTTTACTAGTACGCTTAATTGCTAACAACTGATTAGCATAAAGACTTGTAGTCTAGCTTTGTGTCAGAGTAAATAGTTATTTGTAATTTTTTTCTGATACTGCCTGATGATCAGTTATAAGACCTCTTATTGAAGGAAAATACTAATATTTACTTAATTAAAATCCCCCATGGCCATAATTTTTCAGGAGTATTGCAGCATCTTTCTTTACAAAATTAAAAAGACTATAAGACTTTACAACATCAATTCCACTGACATCATATTTAAAACACCGAAAGGTGTTAAAAGGATTAAAAGCCCACACAATTTTGCCATATAAATGAATAAACAATGATACACAAATTCTGGAAAATTATGACTTTGGAGGGGACAATACAGAAAGGATCCTGGCCCCTGAAATGAATCACTTCTGCAGAACTTGAGAGAATATAATTTTTACCTGTCATTTTTTAGAATACTAAGATGATTCAGTTTTTAAAACCATCATTATTTTTCTTACCTACTTTGTGCATATCATAGACAATTTTGCACTAATTTCTACTTATTGTCCTATTTGCATGCCAACAACATGATAATGCTAAGTTGAATCAGAAAGTTCCATTTGTAAAGGGAGTCTACAATATTAGGGGCATGCCAGACAAAGTATCCTCAACAGAAAACTATCGTAAGATGTAATCCTACCTAAAATATAGGCAAATAAAAACTGTGAAAGGAAAGCTGTGGGCTATTTCTCCATAATTTGTTTTGTGTTATAAGCAGTTCCATATGCAAGAACGTGCTAAAGGTACATAATTATACATGCTCAATATAAAAGGAAAGTCAGGCACTGATGAAGTTCATGGAAGTAAAAAGGCACAGCTGAAAAACATCCAGCTTGAAACTACATTTTCTTCATACATAAGAACTACAAGAAATCTTGGTAGTTTTTATTTCCATATCCTGTTCTCCCATTTTTTCACTCATATATTGCAATGCCTGTTTTGTCTCCCAGGACGTTGTAAATAAACACAGTTAGTTATCTCTTTGTATTATATGTATGTACAAGTCCTAGGGCAGTACACAGTCTATAATTTGAGCATCAGCATGCTATTGCAATACAATGATATAGAAAAAAACAGTCAAATAATACACTGCTTAGTAGAACATTTTAATATACAAAGGAAATTTCAAAATAGTAAAATAATAGAAATATTGCAGGATAAGCAGTACTTAGCATCCTCAAGCCCCTACAACTAACAGTGATTATTTTTTGAAAAATGGTAGAAAAAGTAGAAATAATGTGGCAGATTTGGAACTCTATTTGTGACATTATTAGCAAAATTTGAAAGCATACTTCTGTACATGTATGGTACATGATGTTGAAAGATTCCTTTTCAGAAAGATCTCTTCTCATAAATTTTACCACGCACTGCTCTGTGTAGGGCTTCTATTATTAAGCAGAATCTAAATAAAAAAAATCAATATTTTACTGAGAACATAATATTACTTGTACATTTTAATGACCTCAAGGTTTGGAAGTCTCTCTCTATCAGCTACTCGGATACCATAAAATACTTTAGTAGGAGTGTACAAGGCACACAGACAGCCTGCAGGAGACCTGTGATAATGACAGTGTGAAATAAGAGGAAAAATCTAGTAATGAAAAAAAAAATCTTTTTAGATATTCCACTAGTAGAATTCCTGTCAGGGACTTTTTATTACAATATTAAATAGACATTTTTAGGGAGGGAAAGACTTGGAAGCAAAATGAGAACCTCCTGAAAGCGTCAAAACCTCTCTTTTGGCTCTGTAGTCAGACAAAAGATTTATGAAGCTTTTAACAGGAGACAATATTCTAAATAGCAGACTAATTTTGCATTAAATTGCTATCATTTCTGTGTTTGCAAGCCCTATACAAAAATGATCAGAGCTGAACAAGAGTCTTTGGAGACTGATCTCATATAAAGGGGCCTATATTTTTAACCACATATTATAATTTATGAAGCAATAAATCAAGAAGTGTTAGTAGTACAAAAACATCTCTTTGAAGAAAAAGAGCTTAGGGAGAACTGAGGGTAAGACTGTAGTAACATAATTTTCATCTTCTGCTAATCATGGTATCTAGATTACAGATATACTGAGTCATTAGTTCTTTGTGTAGACTCTTGATTAAACTTGTCTTTATTCTTTCTTTAAACATAGAGCTTCCTACGCAGAAATTAGATGAGGTTAGAGACAAGCATTGTTCCTGTGATCTGTGACAGCTAGTTAGTGGGAACAATCTTGTGGGATAAATTTTAGCCTTTGAAACACAGTATGTTGCAAAAAAATTAAAGCAAATTCTGCTTCATTTTGATTAAATTAAATCATTGTCATAAATAAATAGATGAGAAGAAAAGGAAATAATTTACTCACTAAAAAATTGCATTTCTTTCTCCATTGCACTTTCTTGATAAGACTACTGTGAAGTATATCAAAATGAAACATGGAATCACATTGATATTCTCTGGTATTTGATCTCAGTAGGGTATCTCTTTTCTCTCAGACATATAATCCATTTCTTACATACAAGATACAAATACTAGCATACTGTAGGACCCAATTCCACAATCAAGTGACAAATACTGCATTTTTAAATCACAATTTTGCAGCTCAAAATTGACAGAAACAGGTAAAGTTGATGTATTTATATAGGATGATGCAGAACAGGATCACCCCATCGTAAAAAATAGCCTAAACCCTGAGTATTAGGCCACCTCCAGCATCTTTACCCCAGCAGCTACAGGGATGGTTCCTACTTTCCTGAAACCAGTCACACAGGCCCACTTTCTAAGCTTATCAAGGTTCTTCTGGACTGCATCCATTCTCACCAGCCTTAACAGGTTAAGTTTCAGAAGTTAGCTTTAAGTCTATTAGGACATATCACTTTCAGAATTGTATGAACCCAGTCAAGAGTCATCTGGATTAAGTCGTAATTTTATATTGAAATGAATTTAAAATGTGGTGTAGAATCATTAGTCCTCACTTACTTGGGATATTCATTACTTTATATAGAAAGTCAAGCATTATTTCAATGATGGAGAAAACCTAATTTATGTTTTCTGATTCATTGTGGTGGTTATAGACAAGATAGAGTCAGATGCTTTCAGGTGTGCATTGAAGAGACTGGTTGCTCCACAAGATAAATTCCAATTATGAAGAAAATATCACGAGGAGAGTGGTTAAACATTGAAACTAGCTGCTGTGGAATTTCCACTCCTGGAGACGTTAAAAGTCAGCAGAAAGGATTGAGCAACCTGACATAGATTCAGAGTCAGCCTTGCTGAGCTGGAGCTTGGACCAAGTGACTTCAAAGAACTCTTCTTAAATTTCTCTAGCAGTCTATTATTCCTTAATCATTATCAGACCACAACCAATATTGTTTATAAAAGAAAAATTACAATATATCACAGTCTTCTTGCAATTATGTTCTTCTTAATTAAATTCTAGTCCTGAAAATCATAGAGCACTGACCTTAACAGGTCAGCTATTGCATTTCCTTAGTCCATGGCAAGAATGTGATTTGTTCCATATTTCTGATAATTTTGAGTCTTATTTAAAAGACAATAACAGAGACCTTATAACTGCTTAGAGAAACGTATCTGTTTGTTTCCTCATTTGTACTATTAGAAAGATTATGTAATATATAACCTTAGTCTGCTTTGCTTGAATTTAAGCCTATTATGTATTTATCTACTCATCCTAGATATGACAAATAAAAAATTACAACAAATAGAAACCCATTCCTTTCAGAAACCTTTCTTACAAAGTAACTAAAACCTCATTTTGCCTTTTCTTATAGTTCTCATATATATCCATAAGGATTTTCCTTTATAAATTAATAAAGGCTGTGGAGAGCCTGAACAATCTGACCAGCGCAAGCCCACACCACTAAATTAGCTTCCCTTAAGTCCAAGAAGGAGAATTATTAAAATATTGACCTTGGTGTGAAAACTGCCAACAGGAGGCCTTGCAAAGAGAAACAGAGATGGAATTCTGTCTACTGTAAAACCATGAAAAACACAGGAGCTTATTTCCTACGAGGATAGACGCTAACTTATGTGATGCGGGAGAAAGAACATTCTAGGATTATTTTAAAGGAACTATAGCCATGTGTCAAATTTGTTACGAGATCTTTAGGAGAAGGGTCAACGGCAAAGAAAGAGAAGGACCAGAGTGTAGTGGGGAGTAAGAAGCATGGGAGAAAGACATGCAAATGATCCCTTTTAGGGGCCATATATAAGAACTGTTGAACATAGGTTATTGATTTGTTAGCTAGATTTACAGACAGGAATACTAAGTAATGCATTTTAATGCCAAGATGGAAATAATTTCAGAAAATGTGCATTAGACGTCTGAAAGCAGTTAAGCCCTTTATTTCAAATAGTGAGAGAAAAATAGATTTCAAAATGTTTAATTGAAGGAACTTGACTCTAATTTACATGATGAAAAATTAGAGTACCAGCAGCAAATTCAACAAATTTTACTCTAAAAGCAGTGTCTAGTCTTACAGTTTCAACTCACAACAAAATTTGGAATTGTCATATAATTTGAACTCTGCTAACATTTGAAGCTATAATTCTTAGACCTTGCCTCTTCCTTGACATTAAACACAAATAAAATGTTAAAAATTGCTCAATGTCAAGAATATGGTGACATGCTTACGTTATTATTAAGGAAGTAACGAAACAACATTATGAGTCATATATAAGGATTGAGGGGAAAAAGAAAATCAAAAGAAGAAAGAAAGGTTCTGTAAATAAACATCAATTTTTAATATTATTATTTTTTTAAACCTGAAAGTCACGGGATTTTGTCAGTTGTTTGCTTAGAATTTTTCTGCAGGCATTTAACTTAGCATTCACTTATTTTAAATGAAAATTAACTTGTTTTAATTTAACCAGAATCTTAATAAAATTATTACAACTCGTTAAGTAACATCACCATCCAAATAAATCATCAACATGTGCTTCACTTGGATTTTTATGGTCTTAACCACTTGGTGGTCTGTGAACCCTTCATGAATCAGAGATGAATGCAGTGAAAATTATCCAATAGAACCCAAAGACATTGTTAAATTTATAACATGGTCTTCTTGTTTTTTTTCAAAATATGCTTGTTTTATACAAATATTTAACACTTTAGGCAAAAGACAGATGGTTTAGATACTAAATTTTACAATAATTGGGTTTGTATCCCCAAATAAGCTATGAAAGACAGGACATGACCTTCATGTTATTTCGAATTCACAAGCATGGAGGCCTTATATTCTAATTTCAAATTAATTTGTCTACATAAATCAAACACTGAAAGCCAATATGTTTTCTCACTGTTAAAACTGTTTGGTATGTAAGAGTTTTTTCTCCATATGTTAGATAAATAAAAAATAGCATGTTTCATTGTATAGCCAAATTCTGGAAATGCTAATATGCAAAACTACATTTAGACCAGAGTTAAAACAAAGTTTAGTGGAGTCTTCTTAGATGTTCTTCTTCATATTTACTGCAATTGTTGCAGCTAATATTTTATATTTTTTTTTGTTATGCATATGAGCACATTGCTGACAAATACTTCTGTGTACTCATGGTATGAATATGTCATTTTTCCCTGTTTTATGCCACTCATTTATATGGTAAAAATCAGCTACCTGATCTATTGCTTTGTTCTCCTGACCTGATCTGTGGGGATGAATCAGAAGTTCTGGGCAAATCTAGATGCCATAGTATGCAGTGTTGTCAGAGATTTACTGGATCAGGCATAATGACGTTGGAAAATAGCTATGCTGTTTTAAGGATCATCTTGGATATGAAAAAAGTGCAGTTTTTATTATGTATCAGACCAAGCCAAAAAGCAGATCCACAACAGAAACCCCTATATCACACATCTGAAAACTGTGGATTAATGAAGAGTTTGATGTGATTTAGAGCACAGCAGGGTTTAAATTGCTATGACTGATTTTTTTTTTTTTTAATTTACCACTGCTTACATAATTTTCATATCAGTATATACAAACTGTTTCTGTTACCTTGGGCAGATGGAGCATGGAATAGTTGGATGATCAGGCACCCAGGTAGGAGGACCAAAAAAGCCCCAAAAAACAGCTAGAAAACTTTCAAGAGAGCACACAGAGCTCATGATTGCAAACAGATGGGATGCTTCTCATGGTCTTTCTCATTTCATATGCATAAAAGCATCAGCCTTATTTTATGTTTGCTTAGAACATTTATTTATAGCAAATTACAGCTTTTGCAGAGATTGTCAGTGTTGTTCTTGGGTGCTATTTTCTGTAAATTGGTAAGTTGTGTGTAATCTCATCATACTCATGTTACTTGGGGTTTTGTGGCTTTTCCTAGAACAGTCTCACATAATATGGAAAACAGGATACTGGACTGAATGGGCCATGTGATGGATTCAGTTATGCTGTATTTAATGTCCTTTTGTTCAGTAAAATTTAATCCTTTGTATTTCCAAGCACTCTCGCTTCTAACATTTATTTTGAAAATATATCAAGGGAAGACAATATTTAATTCTGATATATCCTGGGTATCACACTTTTTTTATTTAAATTGTGTTCTGTCAAAAAAAAAGGTCATGATTGTTTATCTTTCCTTTTTGTTTCCAGATGAATGCAAACAAGAGAAATGCGGGTTTTGCCATATTTCTTTGTGTGACTTGAGAATAGAAGAGTGACAAAGGATTCTTTCCTGCATTAATGTGAAACTGGACCAATTAGAGCCATCCACCTAGTACATTCCTGACAAAAATGTCTCATTCACCAACAGCATAAGTGTTCCAATTGAAATTTCTGAAGTTCAGGATGGGTTGCCTAATTTACTCTGACAGAGTTGATTTACCTGAAAACAAATTCTATCAAATCTACAGATTTCTCTCCTTAATTACATTTTAACAAACAAGCACTACAAGATCCTATGAATACTAAGAGTTTTTAAGATATTCAGGAGAGAGATTCTCCAAAGGACAATAATAAATGGTTTTCCCAAAAATTCAGGGAAGTGAAAATATCTGGAGTAAAAATAAATGAAGCAAAGTAGAAGAAATACCCTGTTTTTTGGGTTTTGGTCTAAATTGGTTAAGAAGAATTGATGTAAAAGGACAAAAAATTCACAAAACATTCAAATATAATTTCAATGGGTCTATTCACAGGGTAAAATTAAGCTTGTAACAGCTAACTTTTTTTTTTTTTTTTTTTTTTTTTTTTTTTTTTAATTTCAAATGTCATTATTTATTGCTTCTTTACACGGTAGTTTAAATGTTCCATTGAAAAAGTATTCAAAACTGAGCTGTGAAATCCATGGAGATTTGCTTGAATGATGAAACAAAGATTTCAAATTTAACCAGATTTTTGCTGAAAAATACCAGTACTATCTTTTCCCATGTTTTTAGGAAAATATCTTCAAAGATCATTCTTGTTAGTATGTCAATAACATGTATTTCAAAATATTAAAGAAATAGCAGAGCACAGAGTAGGAGTGCTATGGGCTTAAAAAGCTCACAGCAGCTGTGCTAGGAGTGTTAAGGGTCATAGAGACATTAAAAAAATTGATAGGATACACACAGAAATTAAAGAATCCTATATGTAGGAAATAAAAAAGTTCAAGTGTTCTGACAAGCCTTACCATATACTTTACAATAGTACTCAAAATTTATAGTAGTAGTAGAATCTGAATGATTCAAACAGGGATAAAAATGAAATGTGCATTTTCAATGAAGTTTGCAGTTTAAAGAGCTGCAAAACCCATGAATGTTTTCCTTAGTGATCTTGTCATTTTTCCTTGAATGTCATCACAATATGTATTTACCTATTTTCATCAACTGTGTTTCTGAACAAGGTTTGTTATGAATCTCACACAAGATGCTCTTTTCTAGTCTACCAAAGTGAACCAAAGTTATACAATGCTAAGTCAACTTACATTGACACATCGCTGTTCAACAAATGTTCTTTATGTATTATAAAGAATATTGTAAATTTTCTTTATAAATTTTCTTAATGGTTTGAAAAGTTTGGAATTATTAAGGAATTTAGTAACGATTTGACTAGTACATATAACATTCTTGGCCTGAGAACTCAAACCCAACTCATTAAACTATTCCTTTGTCAGCATGAAAGCACACTTTTCCCTTAAGAAATTTACCTTGACTTGTAATATCACCATGATACTAGATTTCCCTAAGGTGCTGTCATCTTTTTGAAAGCTTTCTGCTAGATCAAAGTACAAGATAAAACTGAAATTACATCAATGAATGGAACTATTCATATGGAACTAATCTTTTCAGCAAAACTTTCATGAATAAAACTGCTCTTTGAAAGGCTTGTGAAAACAATGTATTGATTTTTGTTGAAATTTGCCAAAGTTTATGCTGTGAACACATTTAGTCTCCTCTTGCAACATATGGTAAATGTAAAAATTGTCTAAAATATGACAAAATAAAACTTTTGTTCATAATATATGCTTAGAACACTTTGAGGTTTGTACAATAATGATATCAAATATTTATGCTCAAAAGTTACAGGAAAAAGTATCACTAAAAGCAAATACTACATTGCCAGAACCCTTTATGGTAAACTTCCATTTTTTTGCCCTCATTGTGCAGCCAGGTGTTATTATTTTTATTCATTTTTTTTAACATCACATAACAAGCCTCGATATTTTTACCACTCCTTGTGACACTTCTCATTACAGTAAATGAGAAACACTGACATTTTAATTTCATTTAATATGCCTGTTAATAGATCCACAGGATCATCTAACTGTCAGTCATTTCACAGTTTAAGTGCACACTGATTTTACTTGAGATTATGCTCTAACACTTCAGATATAATTGGATACCAAAGACTGTCTCACTTTTATGAAAATAAGTTAAATGGTATAAACAAATTATTTGGAACATATAAGTTTCTTTATAGCTTTACAAATAAGTTATTTGACAGTTGTCACTGTGTTTTACCTAGGTGTATAAATCTGTTATAATTCTTGTGCAGGAAGTATTCTAGTTACAAATGTTGCATTCATTATTATTTCCAGTTGCATCTACTTTTCCATCTACCTACTAAACAGTATAAAGCATCTCTGTTTGTAAATCACAGTATGAAGATTAACTGTAGTTCAGGTGTAAAACTTAGAAAAGAGTCACATTTTCTCTTTTTAACCTGCTAGCATTTGGAAACAAAATCAGGAAAAAACAAAAAAGTAATTTATTCACTCTAAAGGTAGATACCTAATTGAAACGTCTGACTTAGATGAATTCTTCTCTGGGTCCATATTAGTGAATGGAGAGATCTATCTGTAGTCATTCAAAAGATGCTATATGAGCATCTAGTTTTTCTGTTTTCTGAAGGATCCTCCACTCTACAATAAAGAAAGGCTAGGATTAATTACCCCAAAGTGTTATGACAGTAATTTTCTGCTTTTTTGCCTGCCTAGTCCCAAGCCATAACACTATTTTGATATACTATGCATTCAAAATCTGGAATGACAAAGGAGTTTGGGTGGGTGTCATGTTTATAGCAAACACGAGAGAGAAGAATTACACATGTAATTCTATACACAGATCTCTCAGTCTGTCCTCATACAAGTGATGTTCCAGTCCCTTAAATATCTTTGTGGCTCTCTCCAGCACGTCCATGTGTATTTGGCACTGAGGGGCCCAGAACTGGACACAGTGCTTCAGGTGTGGCACCACCATGGCTGATTACATGGGAAGGATCGTCTCTGTCAACCTGACATCATTATTTTGTTCAATGCAGCCTATTCAATCCTTCCTAACCAGCAAACATGAAACTGTCTTATCATTATTATTCATGTACCATAAGTAAACATTAAATCATCAAAAAATATTAATTTCATGTACAAACTCTTTAGAATATTTGATAAAGTGTGAAAAAATTGTCAAGAGAACTAAAAACTGCAACAAATTTCACAAATAATTTTCAACAGTTTTAAATGCTATCTATATTCTTTGTTATGATAAAGTGAAAGCTAAAAAACCCCTCAAAATTAATAAACCGGTAATGTCACTATAATTCTCAGAGTAGTAAAGTGAGTACAGTTTAAACAGCATAATGTGTTTTAAACAGCATAAATGAAACTTAGTGTCTTCATTACATTAAAAAAGAGATTTAATCGTTTAGAATCTCTTTCATGTGGCTTTCTCATCTTGTCTTTTTTTAATTCTTAAAATATTTGAAGTAAATATATTTTTTTCCACTGATGTGTGTAAAGCAATGATCATACAACCTTTAAACAATAACCTAGCTCTTTATTGTGAGTCTTGGATGTTTTGAATGGAGTAATCATTTTCATTTTGACAGAAACCAAGAAAAATATTACAGATTAAGTAGTCCAATATCTAAAAAGCAATACAAACCAGAGTAGGATCCAAAAAAAACCCTCAAAACCTTAGATTCTGAGAATTGAGATCTACTGCATGTATAGTTTTCAGAACATTTCTTATTATTCAAATAAAGTTTTGTATTTGTCACTGGACTTGCTCTATTTTAAATCTCAGTCCTCAAACATAGAATGCTTTGCAGCTGTAAGCTTTTCACCAAAAATGGCTTACTCTGTGCAATACTCCATGACAGATCCAAAATGCTTCATAACAATGAATACAAAAATAAATGGAAAGGCATTTACTGCTTGAAGCTCAGAAGAGGAGTAAGTACAAGCCCTGAAAAATTGGAACTTAAAAGTTCTGACTTTAATAGTAAACGGTGGCACAAACTTACTGGATGTGTACTTAAAAAAAACCAAAAAAACAAAACAAAACAAAATAAAACAAAACAAAAACAAACAAAAAAAAAAAAAAAAAACAAAGAAAAAACAAAACAAAACAAACCACAGAAAAACCCAAACCAAAACATATTTTATAATTTACTCACTCAAGTACAGCATCAGTGCATCAACTGAATCCCAATGACACTAAGACAGATTGACAATGTTCAGTATCTTCAACTGAATTGTGATTTCTGATTGCAGAAGCTGAGCTTTCTATTTTGTTCACATATTTTTATAATTTTTATTAATAACAATAAAGTCTCAGAAATATCCTTTTCTCACAGTACACCCCATAATGAAGTAGCAGGTTAATTTTTTTCTAGTCAAAGGTCATAGCTACCTAAATCAATGACAAAACTTACCATATATGACCCAGAAGGACATATATGGCCCAGAAGGCCCAGAAGGATGGATCTTAGTTTCAGACTGTGAAACCTGAATATCTGTGACTTAGTGTAGGTAAATCAGCTTCTAAACTTTGTTTTTAGTACATGATGATTTAGTCAGAACAGCCTTGAAAAAGATTCAGATCAGTTTGAAGTAGACATCTTGGATGGGATTCAGCTGATTAAACACAGATATATATTGCCATTTGAGATACCAGGGGGCATCAAGGACATCTACAAAGAGCTGATACATCAACTCTTGCCATAAATTGGAGAGTCTAAGCGAGTTATGACAACTGTCTCAGGATGTTATCTGAATTGGTTCACATGCAGTCAGTCTGACAACTCACTTGTAATTGTGTCTGCAACTACTTTCATTGAGGATAATGGCTCACAAAAGGTCACCAGCTGATGAATCATCAGCAAGTGTTCAGTTTGCACAACTGGTAGAGGTTATTAGTAGCTTAGATGAAGAACTCATGAGCACATAAAAGCCTGGAATCAGTTGAAAAATATATACACATTACACTGCTCCTGGCTCTCTTGGTGCTGTTGCTTCACCTGCGGTACTTAGACTTTAGTCCACTCCTGAGAGCACTTCATGGCGTGAAAAATCAGATTTTCTAATGGTCATCTTTGCCTTGTTCCCTGTTGTATATCTTCTGTCCATTCCCTCCACATTCCCTAACTTTTGCTTTTGACTTAGATGCTAGCCTGAGATCAGACCCTTTGGGACTACTGCACTGTGACACATATTGCGCAGTGACTGGAACAAAGAGAGCATCTCAGGTAACTCCAGTGCTAATCCTGGTGAACTGTCTGAGTGCCTATTCTAGCCTGAAGATTTGATACAATCAACCAGGCAGACAGACTCAGAGTCAGCCACTCGAGTCACAGGCTGGAGAAATTAATAATTTTTGTTATTCTTTATATTTGTATAATGGCTACTTTTCACTGGATTTTTGATTACTTCAATTGTTTACATACTTTGATGTATAAGATTCCTTTAAGAACAAAATATAAATCATATGGCTGTGATCTGCAAGAAATAAATTGAACACAGGAAAAATATCCTGCAGTTATTCTGCCTCTCAGTTCTTTGGTTACCAAAGTTGTTCCAAAAAATTTATATAAAACCTTTCTACATTGAATTACAGTGCAAAACAAAGTTTTCCAAGAGGCACTCTACCTGTAAAGGGACATTTACTTTAATAACATTGACATAGGTGGGAGTTTTTTGGTGCGGTTTTCTTTTTGTTTGTTCGTTTTGTGTTTTTGTTTGTTGTGAGTTTTTTGTTGTCGTTGTTGTTTTTACTTTACAGAACTTTTTGTTCTCCCATACTCTTCCTGGACACGAGACAAATTCTGAGTTGCAGTCCATCAGCAGAAAACAACCTGAAGAAGCTCATATAGTTTAAGAGCTCACTAATCAGCTGTTCTACATGTAGTCTGCTGTCACTATTCTCCCTCTTCCTGAAGTACATAAAAAATTAGATTAAAAAGAAATGCACTTTGCCTCTATTTTATTACTACTCACAGTAAATATCAGGCCATTTTTGAAACCCCTGTTTTTTCACAAGTTTGTTCTCTACCGTCATCTGAAACACATTATTACATACCCCAAGTCCATTTTCATTCATTTCAAGTGAAGTCAAATACATGCCAATTAAAAGATATCAACTAGAGAGATTAATGCTTGAGATGTTTTCAATGATCTTCAATCACAATTTGAGGTTTTTATGGTGAATGCTCATCTGTAGTGCAAAGGAAATGGGATTCAGCATTCCTCTCTGAGAAAAAATACTTTTTAAAATGAAAGCAACTATACTAGCCACTTTATTTTCAGAATTGTTAGAGAATTTTTTATTTCTTATACCTGTTTTTGATGTTTGTCATAACAAGCCCTGATAAATTCATACTAATCAACAGCTGTAATGTAGGAAAAGTACTATTATATATTTCACTTTATGCCAATGATAGATGGAATTTTTGGAATCTTTTTAAAATATTATTTTCCAAAATGCATGCCCTGGATAAATGACATTGAATAAAAATTTAAAATTTATTTAATTTACTTGCCTTGTTCGCAATTAATGCAGTAGCTAAAAAATATCATCATTAAATTTTAAAATATTTGAACTTTTGGTTTTTCTAACTGTATTTATTATGTACTTTTAATATCCATATACATAGTGTTCTGTGTGAAAACAAAGTGGTTAATGATTGATATGTTCAAGAGTTTCCATAGTCAATCAAAGGAAGTTTATAATACCCAACTCAACATGGTCATTGATGAACACTAGGAAATACTGAATTTTCACATATAAACCAGAAGTGAGTAAAAAGGAAAAGTAGAAATCAAATAATTCAAAATAGTGTGATACAGAAGAAGCTTTTATTCCTGTTAGTGAAAGTGGTTTAAGTTCAAACATTTTTTTAATAACTATTTTGATTTCAGAACCTGACATCTTCATTTGTCTCCCATTTTGTATGCAAAACTGATTTAGATAATTTTAGAAAATCTTACTATTGAATGTTTAAATGTTATTTATAAAATAAAGGAGATATTCTTCTTACTTATTTTTAGCACCTAACTTAAAAAGTCTACTCTTGACAGTGACTCAGAACCTGGGAATTTCCCTGTTTTGATAATACGGGAAACAGAAGTAAAAATAACCTCTACTTTAAACACTTAAATTAGGTGCCTAAACTTAGTTCCTATTTGTTAGTATTTCTCTGAATAATGAACAATTAACCCAGAATATATTTACCATTTATGGAGAACATTCTGCTCACTTTTATAGATATTTCTGTTCACCTTATTTAGACTGCTCCATGATTAGTCATAGGAGAACTGAAGTGTGAGTAAAATCTGTTAGACGCTATATCATTCACCACGTTATCTACACAATGACAACAAAAATCAGCAAACAGCTGTGTAAAAAAAGTACCTCTGATTCTTTGGTTGAGGCAAGCCCCTATTTATAAAAACGTTAAAAGAGTTATATATTGGTATTTGTAAAAATTCCTTAAATAATTTATTTTCAGAAAGCATAATATTTATTGCAACATATAGAAATACTTAAATTTGTCATATGTTAGGATTCTGCATTTTGGAATTATGTTCTGTGAATAACATGACCTAATCAGTGCTTTGGAAACGGAATGAGAAAGATCATCGCTTGAATTGAAATGGATAAAACAGGCTTAAGATGCACTTTTAAATTCTTTTATTTTTCTGTGGTTATGGCCAACTCTGTTGAATTTCCGTCTTTATGGCACAGTTTATTTTGCATGCTATCCTTTGGTTGATATAGAATAGCCTGAAGGAGTAACTCTCTGTTGCATATATATATATATATATATATTGTCACTCCAAGTTATCTTTCAGCATTTCTCACAAGCCTGCTGTACTGCAATCTGTCTTCATGTCAGCTGGACACTGCTTCCCCTAAGCACTGCATCAGTCCTTCTTCTACCATTCTGTTATTTTTTAAACATAAACCATAAGACTAACAGCCATGATAAAATTCATATGGACAGGTGGCACTTCTCTCTTCACACTGGCAGGAAGAGGAGACTCATTACAAAAAAGAGCATTATGGCCAGTATTTCAGAGTGGCCATATCTGTTCTTTTGTATCATGTACCTGTGACTCGTATGACAATATTGTCAGGAATTTATGTAATCACAAAGATGAACAGAGATGCTATGTGTGGTCTGACACCGACGCGACTGATGTGCAGGTATAACCTTCTGTGGTAAAATCAAAAGAGAAGATCTGTGAGAGTGTATGGAGAGAAACCTTGCAATCTCCTCTCCCCAAACACTCATTCAAATTCTTCATTAGAGAAACTCTAAGACATAAAAATAGGCTTCTCAAATCTTAGGGATCATTTGATATAAAAGCAATAATTTACAGTTCTGACAGTGACACAATGCTATCAAACTTAACTTCACAAGGAAAAAAAACCCGGACATGTCTATTAACACTTATAATTCAGGAGCTACCCTGTCTTGGGAGGAAAAAGAAAATCCTGGTGATTCAGCACAAGTGCAGGTTATGCCTCCATAATAAAATTGTGGGTTTTTTTCCATAACTCCTGTTTAAATGATTCATTTAAACTCTTTACAACTTCTCCCCTCTCTCCCTGCCCCCCACCTCCAACCTTTTGTTAGTTTACAGTTTCACAGACTTCTATTATGTCTATTCTCTGTCATCTAATTTCCAGACTAAAGAGTTTCTCTCTCCAAGGTTACTCATTCCTTATATGAAAGCATTCCATTACTTTGATCCTCAAATTACATAAATAAGTGCATTTACATTTGGTTTCCAGTATTCTTTGGAGTTCATGGAAGGGTGCATTACATTTTCCTTTGCTCTTTTGGTTAAGAACTTCACATATTACATGCTTTGGGTATTTTGGGGGGAAATTAATTTTTTTTTTTTTGAAAAGAATATGCTACAAAATCAAGTTTGGCTTTTTTAATAAAGATTTTAATTTGGTGCTGCTTATTCATTAGAATAAGTTCAAGAAATTGTTCAAAACCAATTTTATGCTATATCACAGTTAAAATGAATTACTGAAACCATTGTTTAAAGACAAACATTTTCAAACAAAAGTAGGAATTTATTTATTTGTTTGTATTATAGAGATAATTTATATCTAAAACACTCATCCAATATATAACAATTTCAAGCAGCAAATTCCAAAAATAAGTCACAAAACATAGAAAAAACCCCCCTGCATTTATACAATGATGTGGACATATAAAAACAAATAGAGATATATAAAAAGATTTCATATCTATTTAATCCTACCAGTTTCAAACTACTGAAGAATGACTAACATTTATATTATTTTATACTGCTTCTAACACTGAACTAAGCATTTAAAACCAAACAGAAAATGAAGAGGCACTATATAAATTAAGGATTCTATTGGGTATCTTTCAAAGACATTATGCTAATTTTCCCAAGAAGAAAGACAGAGAAGGATGTGCCAGACTGAAAACATCAGTTCAAATAAATGATTGTCCTGACACATAAAACTTCAAGCAAAATTGCACATTCACGACTAAGGAAGGATGTTTAAGGAGTAATGATACTCATGTAAGATTTAGAAAGCCCTAGGTGAACTTTCTCTTTTGAAAGATTGCATTAGTAGGACAGCTACATAAATTTGAAGTCCGATTAAAAAACAAGAAAAAGGAATGAAGTACCCAAAGTGTGACTTCAGTGGAATTTAAATACCCAGTGCCCAAACTGTAATATTAAAAATCTTTGTAAACTAATGCTGACAATAGAAGTACTAAAAGGGTTCTTAGTTAGTTAGTTAGTTAATTGTTTAATTTTACTTGAGTGTTCACCTGAATCCTGCTCCTGCATGTGTCCTCTGTCCTGAAAACCCATTAACAATTTGTTATTCAGATCATTCAATGATGATTCAAGAGCTGGTTTTTCTACCATTTAGATCATATCATACCTGTGTAGGAATTGCAGTTAGACCTACAACTTTCCTTCAAAACATGGAAAGAGTAAGACATGGTTGCTTTTATGCAACAACACTGTGATGTAGCAAAACTGAATAAATCCTCTTTTGTGCCTGAGGGAAGCCTACATTTGCAATCTCCTCCAGAATATTTTAACAGTTTTGATGTAAGGAGAGTTTCAACCTTTCCTGATGAATTTTTATGAATTTATACAGAAGAACTCAAGTTTATTTGGTTAAAAATAGACATAAAGCAAGACTGAAACCTAGTACACCCGAAAATAGGATTTGGTTTTGAGTCCCTGCTCCACAGCCTGTTCAGATGTTTTACAAGAGACAGTCATTGAATGAAATACGTAAGCAATTCTGAAATCCCTGAACAGACCTAAATGCAAAACATAACGTTTACATTTGAGACAAGTAACAGTATGAAGTTGACCTACTGAGTAGGTAAAATGAGTATTTCTAGAAATAAGTCTCCTCAGAGGCTGCTCTGAAAATCCACTCAGTCAATATGATTGCAAGAAAAAGAAAAGTCTTTTGTCCAGATTAATGAGCAGTGACCACTAGAAAGCCCAGTATAAATGCAACAAGTTCTTTCCAGTAAAAATATTAAATTTTTTGTGGTTTTTTTCTTATTAAAAATTGTATTTAAATAAATTTATTAATGATTTTGACATCCTAGATTGATTTTAAGAACATTTCTAACCTGAAATTCTTTTTATAAAGTTGGGATTTACCACATAAACAAATGCCAATATTGCAATCTGAATCTGATCAATGTGTGCTAAGAAACTGATGTTATATTCTCAACAATATACAAAGTAGAAGGAAAACATCAATTAGATATGCTGAATGTGTCTAACTTTAGAATGTAAAACTGTAGAAGATTCTATTTGAAATTCTAGACATAGTCTTAATTTTCTCATAATTATTCTCTTACAGATCTGTAAAATTGTAATTAATGTTCCCAGTCTTTGAGAGATATCTTACTTTAATGTATTTTTGTTCCTAATAGATGGACCAAAGATCATTTACTCTGTATCTCTGTATATACTAATATCTAATATCTGCTATAGGCAGCCTACTTATCCTGTACTTAAAGCTTTCTAAACATATCTGTCTCTTCAAGTGTAATTTCACCAGTTACTAAAAATTCCTTATAAAACCAATATATAAAAATAATAGAAGTTAATAGCAAAATATATGTAATAATACTGAAGTCAAAGTGGGTATTAGTAAATTGTCATTAAATTGTTCTGTGTAATTGAGCACTTTAACAATAACTATATCATTCAATCTTTTTCTCTGTCTATCTGTAACATTTAAAGTATGCTAGAAACATTTGTCTGTGGATGCTTCACTTTTTGCTGATCATAGGTATATTAAAGCTTGGTGCCTGCCAAAATTAGTTAACTCAGTTTCCTCTCTGTGAAAGGAAACAGAGGAGGTAGTTGTCCTAGTGTCCCCACACAACTGTAAAGAGAATGAAATGTCCTTTGCTCAATTTGAGATTTAGCTAACTAACTGTAGTTTTCTGCATACAGGTGGTCTATGAAGAGGTGCTTAAGATCCCATTTGCATTTAGAGAAGATCTAGGGCTCATTTCCATTTCCTACATATCCTTAAGCATTTAGGGACATTTTAGATATTCTAAGCTATCCAAAACTTCCACATGTATTTTCCAGCACTGACATGGAAACCCTATTACCTTCTAGAGCATCAGCTTGCTCACATCTATGTGTTAGCAAATAAATTAACCTGTTAGTGTCATTTTCAGAAGATTAAAGTATCCCTGAGAGGCTGCAGTAGCCACTCCAGGGAGTTTGGGGGTCTTCTGTAAGTCTAAGCAACATACATAGAAAGCAAACAAAATGCCAGTAGATGGCATTATATCCCAAGATCTTATATAGTGCTTTGCATCAAGAAATACCAAAGTCAAGCACTCAGTGAACCACTTAGTTACTGCAAGTCCTGTGCGCATGGAATTTTATTTGCTTACATTCAGAAGCATGATTCAAGAACCTTTAAGTTGAGATTATACTCTCTGTTTTCACTGTTTGAGACAAAAACTTCACCTTAACAGGGGGACACACATAGGACTGGACACACTCTGCATTATTTCCAGCTTTCTGACTAATTAGACACCTGTTGCAAAGCTCTGCCTGACCTGATTTCAAGAAAGTGATATCTACCACAGAGACTGCTTTGATCAAGCTTTTCAGACCATGTTAAATCTACATGGATCTGGCTTTGGCTATGCATTTCTGTTTCCCAGAGGTTAGCAGCTACAGGCATGAAAAATAACTAAAATATGTAGAAGCCAGTTCCTTGACTTTTCTTTGCATTGAATTTGACATCTAGAGTACAGCACCAGTCTGAGATTCAGTCTAAAGTCAAAATTTCCTACCAATCTATTCCAAGTAGTCAGTGTATTCTGTAGTCAGCCTCACAAACCTCACTTGAGCAGGTGAGTGCTAAAATAAAGACCTCGGTATTGCCTAAGCTGTTTTTCTGAATGCCTGTCCAGTGTTGTTGCCAATGGGATACAATTAATTTCAAGAGTTAGTGAACAGTTCTAAGCTTGGCAGGATTGATACATTTGTCACTTCTATAAAGAATCGCTCACAGAATGTGACCTTGTCTCTATAGATCTTTACTTGAAGCAATTAACTGCAATCCCAGGGGATGTTCTACCCTTTACTGAAATAAGTAAAAACAGAATTATGATCTAAAAATATTGTTGCAGAAGGTAGCTCACATGAGAAAGTGCAAGACAATAGACACTGAGATAAGAAAGACTTCATTCAGTGATAGACTGAGAACAGCATTAATACCTCATAAATAGACCCAAACTGACACATGACACAGATGGTGAACAGCATCTCAATCCTGCCAGGGCTCCTCTGGCTGCTGGCTCCAAGTACCCTCCAGTGACTGGTTGTGGTGGATGCAGTATAACTCCCAGTAGGGCAACCTGGGCTTCTGGATCCCCCAACTACTGCTGCTCTGGGAAGTAATGGCTGGTGACAGGCAGCCACATAAAGGTGAAATGTATCTCCTGCTCCAGAAATTACCTCTTGCTGTGCTAAAAGTCTTCTTCCTACTTCCTCTTCTCCAACCCACCCAATTACCTACCTCTTTTTTTGAAATATCTCCTTTTTTTCCTTGGTGAAGCCCCACAGAGTCTCCCTTAGAGGTATGCTTCCTGTTTTTGATAAATACCATCAATTATTAAAAGAATTTTCATGTCAAAAAAACCTACTCTATTTCCAGAAGAGCAATGCTAAACTTAAACATCTAAGGAAGCAGTGCCACTTGCTGAGACTGTTGGTAGAAACGCTGCCAGTAGTAAAGAAAACACAGAGGAATCACTGTTGTTCATAAATAATACACAGAAGATGAAAGCAAGAACTAAAAAACCACCTGTGTAAGACATACCAAGCAAAAATACATTTTATTATAGAAGTTCATGAAAAACAAAAGCTCAGTAATTAGGAACAGAAAAACCATTTTAAGTTGGATCTTCTGTTAGTATGGTAAAGGTAATGTGTGGGTTTTTGTTTTGGGGGTTTTTTGGGGTATTTTTGACAAGTGGGAAAAATATGAGTGGTTTACTACATAAATGAGATAAATACATGGAAACAAAGCACAGAAACTGAGAAACTGAGAGAAAACAAACAAACAAAAAATACAACCTCCCCCAAAAAAAGAAAAAAGATGAACACAAACAAAAAAAAATAATCAGAAGAAAAATAAGCAGTTGCTAAGGACAAGGATATGTCCTTGCCAGTAAAAAGGTTTATTAAAAAATAATATACATATTTAAAAATAAGGCAGAAAGACAGAATTTTTCAAAATCACTGTTCTAACTCTAATTACATTATCATAAATACAAATAAATCCCATCGACTTCAATAGCTTACTGTCATTATCTAATGGTTAATTTTGTACCTTTTTCTTCTGTAATATATAAATATGTAAATTCTTTAGTCTTTACAGGTATAAAACCATATATAAATCAAAAATAGGATACCCTTTAGGAAAGAGAGGAAGAATAGAGATATATGATAGACATTATGGTCATTCCTTAATGCACTAAATGATACCTTAAATTTATGAAAGTATGCATGTGTGATATTAGAATTTTTATAGAGTATTCTATAACGATGAAAAGAAGCATCTAAGCCAAAAAGGTGTGCCAAATTTGTTTAATAGCTTTGAAATCTGTGAGGACCAAACACTGGATGAATTTATAAGCTATAGATTTTGTGCTCTTCCATGATGGTATAAACTCATCTTCATACAACATAAACAATTTTTTATTGAAAACAGACTGAACAGCAGTAGCTACTTTACTTTTTCGGACAAAGCTTTGTTCTTGATTTCTGTGAGTTCTGTAATCAGAGAAAAAAATCCAAATAATTTAATTTATTAATTTATTAATTTATTTATTTAAAGTGGATAAGCACGCTAAGTAAAAATATTCTATGGTCTGGTATGACACAGATCTCAACTACTTCCTTCAACCGAAAAATTAGTTCAATTGACACCCTACTGCCTTTCTTAGATGAAGCCACAACCCAAATTAAAATGTCTTTAAGCCACACCTCTCCATTTCCAGAGTAGAGTAATGTATATAAGTGATAGAAATCCAGGTATTAATTATGAATTCTACATCCCAATACCTACACAGGCACAAATGTATCTATGTATATATTACTAAGATAATAGAATATTCACCTAATTTAGATTATTCTAAAATATTTCAGCTATTACCCTACATCTATTTTTTTATTGCTTTTGGAACTAACACCATTTATCTAAAATACCTACTCACTTCTGTCATCTGTCTCTATTACTGCAAGATGAGTCACTTTTTAGGCATTGACCTTCAAGTAAGCCACATGGGTTGGGAAAGACTTAAGTTGTGTTATCTGAAGTAAGACCTGGTCCATCAATGTGAAATAAACCAACTTTCTGCTCTCGTGTCATGGTTATATATTCTTGGTTCATCTTTTCTCCTCCCTGGTCTGGTTCTTCAAGTCTATTTCTGCCCCTTTTTTTTCTGTTTTGCCTCTTTTATTTTTTGCCAATCCCTTCCCTCTTCTGTCGTAACTACCCCCAAAACCTCTGGACTTCCCTCTCTCTCATTCTTAATTTATGTAATTTTAATTATTTTTGCTTATTATTCTCTGAGTTTACACCAGTAAATATTAGTCATTTAGCAATCTGTCCTGTGTTTGGCGATGGGGAGGAGGATAAGAGTAGAGCAGAGCATCTGCTTTCAGAGACTGGTCACACATGATGCAAAGCTACAATAAGTCTCTCACCATCCACCCATTACTTGAAAACTTTTCAAATTCTGTTCGGTGTGTATACATCTGATTACTATACACATTTAAATTGAGAGCAATTCCTAGGCAACTCATACAAAGGTGAAAAATATTACTTTCATAAAGAATATTACTCAAAATCCAGTTCCATGGACAACCAGGGTAGGAAAGGTTTTGAAACATCGGGAAAGTATCAAATAGAATACATAAAATTTATTTTGAACCAGTATGAAATCTTATTATTGAACAGTATGTTATGAAGGCTACAAACGCTTAGGAAAATAGTAAATGCTGATGACAGTAGAATACATTGAAATATACTTTGGTAATAACTATATATTTTATAATTAAAATATTTTTTAAAACTCTTTTCAGGCAAATCTTATGACACTCAAAATCTGTAAACATAGAAATGATACATGAAAGCATCTACCGCAAATTGCATCCCACATATTTTAGCATATAAACAGATTTAACAGTGTGGAAGTTTTTCATTCATGTTTTGTATTCTTCAGATTTACACCGAACAAACTCTTAAAATATTTCAGGGACCATATTAGTGGTCATGCTGAAGGAGACTGCAGGCAATGGAATCACCAGGTCACCTTCATGAGTCTCCTGTGACCCCCTTCACCCACAGGTTTGGGTACTTACGAGGGAGAAGCCAAGCAAAGGCAAGGCACAAGTGGTGTCACACTGGAACATGCACCTTGCTAGTGCAATTCAATTTGTGTGCACATAAACATAGACATAGTGTAAGGCTCACAAGGGATCTGTGCCACAGCGTATGAATAGTTGTAAGACATAATTTGTTCTCAGCGACAGACTTCACTGGGAATTGAAAGTGCTCAGCATCTTGCAGGTCTGGACACGGAGGCTGTTTTTGTTAGAAGACATGTAACATCAGAAGGAGGAGCAACAAACTGTGTACAGTGTTTTACCACAAAATGTACACAAATCCAGTAGTGTTTTCAGTTATTCTGTGGTTGGCCTTAAGTAGATCATGTATAAAATGTGCACAGAGTATATGGATGTCTGAAGTGCTGGCATTTCACTACTGTTAGACATTAATAGATCAATTTGCCTGCATGTTTCCTGACAAAAGAATACAGAATTATTTTAGCCAGAATCTGCTACTGTAGCATGGTATCATGGAATTAATAGAGAGTGAAGCTGTAACACTTCCTAGAGCTAGCCAAAGGCATGCCATATGGAATAGTAAAGCAACACAACAAATACTGTAATGCTGCGGGGGAAAAAATATCTATCTGAGCTAGAAAAACGATACATTGCTTGGTTGTATCTGGAAGTTAATTTCATATTTATGAAGCAAAATATTTAGAAATGTGTAGGATAATGATGAGGATACTGTGTGTTTGTACATTCGTCTTCAAACTGGTAAGAAGTTTTGAGATATTTCTGCAAAATTCTGGGGCAAGACTTCTTTTGGAATGACAAGTAGTCAGCATAAATTGTAACTGCAGGTTTTTTTTAGAGTTGGTGTTCTAAACCAGGAATTCTCCAAAACCAGTATTATTGGCAGCAACAGGAATGGAAGGTTTTGACTTGGCTATGGAGAAGGGTGTTGCAGGGGAAGCAGAGGGTGGCACATTCCCCTCTGTGTCACTACAGCAGCCTCCAGTGGGCTCCTCAGTCACCTCGGACCAGAGGCAGACAGTCCCCTTCCAGTAAATAGGAGACACCCCTACAAACATATCCACGACACAGAAACAGCAACTGGGGCCCAAAGTGGCGGTTTAGTATAGGGGTTTCCTGATTAATGCTGCTCATTAAAAAGTAAGTAAAAATCCTGTAAAATGCTGTTTCCTAGCACAAGGAACCTTGTTTCTGCACATCATATGGCAGCTTTTCCAGGAAAAGATGTTTCATATGTGCAACATTTCATTTAATTGTGCACAGCACACGCAATATTTATGTCTCATATCACACTATTAAGGAATCATTAAGTTTGGAAAAGACCTCCAAGATTATCAAGTCCAACCATTAACCTAACACTGCCAGGTCCACTACTAAACTAAACTAGAACATCCTCAAGCACCACATCTTGATGTACTAAATGTCGTTCAACAGAAACCAGTAGAATAAACTTTCAAAAACTTATCTAAAACAAAATCAATCACAGTAATATTTTGTTACACTGCATGTCATTTATGTTTCATCCTGATGACACCACGTAGCAAAATAAAAGGTAAAATAAACAAATTGTCAGATCTTTGTATATAAAAGACATACATTTGAAGTTATGTATATGGTAGAGCCACACCAATTCAAACTTCTTAAGAAAATAAATGTATTTATATGTATGGTATTTCCAATCATATACTCATTGGAAATTATAGTAGTAAATCTTTATCTGGCTTAATGGGTGCTTACTTTTTTGTATTGAAAAAATAAGGTATACAGCTGCTCAGAGCAATTATGTAAACAAGAAAGAATGTTCTCAGTTGTACTCTTTAGACCTCTCTTACCAAGAAGTAGCATATATAATAACATTAATTAGGAAATGTCAGATTGTTTTAATGCTAACAAAAATGAAATCGTATAACAGAATTACACTGTGCTATAAATAATCTTACTAGAGCATTTTCATTTTTGTTTATACGTCATTTTTTTCCAGTGAAACTGGTGGGGGGGCAAACATCTGATCAGTACTTTCTGCTGACTTGTCTTTCAGACTGCACAACCATGGATATCTGAAAAACTAACAGTTATACATACAAACAAAAAATCAGCAGAAGAATTGATTGAAAGATAGATCCTTTTCAGACTCTTTTATTTAAATTTAAAACTTACAGGCTGTCCTATTGCAATTTTAAAAGGATTGTACTACCACCCTTTCAACGTCTTATGTTGAAAAAAATGCAGCAAAAAAACATTTAGCTTAGTTTCATATTTAATACATAAATGTACTAACGAGTAAGCCCAGTTCATTAAGGCTAATATCTCTTGAATTTTTAAGAGTTTTTTTAATGTGTATATACATATATATAGGTATATAATGTGCATGTAATGCCGCACCCTGTAATGTTACAGCATGTAGCATGTGCATTTAATACTACAGCAAGTGATGGCAACCCACCTATTTGTTTAGCTATTACAGTATGGTAGTAATTTCTAACTCCTTGAAATGAAAATACAGTATATTTTTTATATATTAATTTCCTTCTCTCCTTATCCTTCCTTGAAAAAAGTCAGTCTTTATTTGTTTATCATATGATAGGTTTTTGACAGATTAATATGTAGGAATTGGAAAACAATTCATTCCTTGTGTATAAGGAGAAATTAGAAGATTAAACCGTCTATTTACAGTATAAGAAGCGGTATTTTTTTATGAAGTCCTAATCACTAAAGCTCTTGATCATATGAGAAAGATGTGATGAGGAATTTATTTATAGAAGGAGAAGAGATTTCAGTGGATTTGGTCCAGAAGCTCAGAATAATCTGTCAGTAAAACCAGCAGATATACTGTCATGACTGTGATACTCCACAGTTATAAATCAAGAGAGATTATGCAAAGAATTATATTCTCTTTTATGACATAGAATATGTTGGAACAAGAACTTTTGGGTTCTTTTTTTACTTCAAAAGCAAAATTTGATATGACATAGAAGTTACGAACAACTGGCCCAAGTTTACCTTCATTATATCAATTGGTTCAACAATTTGAAAGAAAAGGGTGGTCAGTAGGTGTGAAAGAGAATAGGAGGCTAAGAAGGAGTGAGGTGATTGCTCCTTAACTTCTGCAGGACAGAAGGGTAGATAAATGCTAGCTCCTAAATTTGAAGATGTAATGTTCTAATGGAAATGTATCCAAATGATACTTATTAATTATGTGAATACTCAAGCTTATTCCAAAATTTTTATGCACCTGCTCAATTTGATACTGCCTGTACAGTTGTTAAGCTTTTTACAAGAAAGTCAAATTTATGCTTTCGTGCTTACTGAAAATACGCATTTTAAGGTGAAATACACATACTATGTTTCATTATGTAAACTGTAAATTTGGGTAAATGATGTACAAATTCACTAATTGTCCCATATGGCCCTTCAGCTGCCCGCTCATTGTATCATTCTGATCTGTCACTTTACAGAAGAATTCAGAATGCTTTTGGCATTTGTAATCAAAATGAAAATACTTAACACCAGTATAATTGGTCTGTAGAAATCTAAGGGGCTGGAATCAAAATAAATTACTTTTTCATATGAACTGCAAGAAAGATTTACCCCAGTATGTGCTGAACTGTGAAATTACTTTGCCAATATTAGAACTTTTATTCCTCCCCACATTTTAAATTATTTTACATTTAGATTATTAAATTTATAAATGTACGTTAATTGCTTAATCTAACATTTTATTTCAGGAATCCATCTGCATTGTATGCGAAACGCATCATGAAAATGTCAATTTGAACTAGTTTTCTTATGGTAAATATTTAACACAACAATATATTCTGTGCTTTCAGAAGAAAATGGTGCAAAGACAAATTTTTAAACAGCATTTATAATGTTTATATACTAATTTTTCTGATAGCTGTAAAGCACTGTAACAAACAGTATGAAGAGGTTTTGTCTAGAATTCTAGTGATAAAAAACCCTCAAATTTAAAATCTCTTCCTACTCTAAAAATTGTTCAAGTGGAGGGCAGCAAAAAAGGAGGTTTGCATGCAGTGTAGTTATTTTTTAAGAAACCAGTGCCTGCTCTTTAAAGTAACACAAAATAGAAAACAGCATAAGGATGCTCTTAAACACCACTGGCTCAAATAAAAAGTATAAAGGTTGACTAGCACCTCTATATTAATAATACTGCAATTGTAAGGAGACTCAATAAAAGGACACAGACATGGAATGATTTTATCAAGGAAAAAATAGTTCTTCAACTCATAGTGGTTCTTAGACTGTCTCAGACCAATACAGAATATAGTGGAAAACATTTTGTGTCCACTCCTGCTCCTGTAACTATGGTCAGCTTTTCTTAAGTTAATCAACCTGCATCCAAAAAGTAATAATATTTCCCCCCTCTCTTTATCTTAATATTACAGTACTTTCTTTATTTGGTGGCTCCATGACTTACACTGATTTCTAGCAAAAACTTAATTACAGTATGCTTATGTACAGTTCTTCTTAAGTTGCAGATTTTTGGTTAAATATATTATTTTTCTCTATGAATGTTTTACCTCTAATGCATTTAATGAGACAAATTACAATTTATGCTTAAATTTGCAGTGTTCCATGGTAAGATCTATTACCTTGATCCCTCTAGTAGTCTTCTAGAACTTCTGGAAATAAATAGCAAGAAATAATCTGCACTAATTTGACTTCCTTTTTCTTAACCGTATGAGAACCAAAATGTAACACACATTCTAGACTGTTACCAGTGCATTTTTTGGTGATTGAGCTTTTCCACTGGCTATCCCAATTGCAATCATCATCATCATCAACATGAAATTTGCTCTGAGGATAAGACATCTCAGGTAGGTATCTTCCTGCATGCTTTGACTTTACTTCCATTATACACAAGGATCTCAAGTCACTGATGGCTACAGACTTTTTCGGCTGTTGCAGGTAGAGTTTATCCACTGAAACATACTGGTCTAATTAATTTAGGTTTGTCAACATTGGCATGTAATCTGCCAAATCTGACACAAGACTGATAGGAAAACTTGTTCTTTTGAAAGGTTGCTTCAGTCACCTAAATGTAGACATTTAGGACTACTTCAGATGCATGGGGTTGACAGGATATTATAAAGAACCTATCAGACCCAGCATGTGCTGGAGTGGCACCTGGAGGCCAACGAGGATATCCCAGCATATCTCTGACAGTACAGTGCATACTACCCCTCAGTGACTGATAATCTAAATATTCAAATATTTTATTCTGCATGGCTATTTTCAGTTTTCACTTTAAGGCTAATAAAGTATCTGACCTTGAACATTTATTATTAAAATTATCCCATTTCTATTAGTTCAGTCTGCAAGGTCATGTAATTGTTCCTTTAGGGTTTTTTTTTTTGATATTTCTGTGCTTTAATATGCCTCCTGATTTTTGTAACATGAACATATATCAACAGCATACTGATGCATTTTGTGCCAAGGTCCTTACTGGAACCCATAAACAAGATTAGGCTTCAGTTCTTTCAGGATTTAATTAGTCATACATCCTCATACAGACAGTTCACTCTGAGTACTGCAGTGGGCTAACCCTGGCTGGGTGCTAGGTACCTGTCAAAGCTGCTCTATCACTGCCCTCTACAACTGGACAAGATAGAGAAAATATAACAAAGGTTCATGAGTTGAGACAAGGTCTGGGAGAGATCATTCACCAATACTGTCACAGGCAAGGTAGAGTTCAATTGGGAATAATAATTGAATTTATTACTAACAAAATCAGAGCAGAATAAAAATAAATTTTAAAAATGTGTTTCCTTCCCCTCATCCTCAGCTTCAGTCTCCCACGAACATCTCCAATGGAGTCCATCCCACAGGCAACAAACAGAAGTTCAGCACAAACTTTTGCAATGTTGGTCACTTTTCTACGGGGTACAGTACTTCAGGCACAGGCTGTGAGCTCCTCTCTCCATGGGTCAGCAGGTCCTTGCCAGGACCCTGCCTCATCATGGGCCTCCCACAGGTATCATGGGGTCACAGCCTCCTTCAGGTATCTATGTACTGCAGCATGGGTCTCCTCCGCAGGCTGCAGGGGAATCTCAGCTCTGGTACCTGGAGCACCTCCTGCCCCTCCTTCTCCACTGACCTTGGTGTCTGTAGAGTTGTTCCTCTCATATATTCTCACTCCTCTCTTTTCTGACTGCAATCACATCTGCCCAATAACTGGTTTGTTGGGGTTTTTTTTCCTTCTTAAAAGGAAGAAGCCTTTCCCAGCAGCACATCTGTCTTGGAGTTGGTTGGCATTGGCTCTGTTGGATGTAGAGGAAGCTTCTACCAGTTTCTACCAGAAGCCACATCTGTAGCACCCAAACCTGGCCCTGCAAACCCAATAGAAGTACCAAATTTGCTGGGTCCGTTGTACATACACCATATGTGTATGGTGTCCACTTAGTTAAAATCAGAAGCCCTTAAAAAGCATAGAGAAATGGAAAAAAATCTTGGTTTTATAATACTTCTGCCCCAAAGAGTGTTGTTTAATATGTTATTATTTGTAGTCCAGTAAAGATGCACCGTTTTTTATTTTATTTTCTATTTATTTGATTATGTTTTCCTTCAACATGTGTTCATGCAATTTAAATAGGACTCAGAAGTAATCATCACTAAAGACACTTCTCTGCCTGACCCTAAATATGGATACTGCATTTCCTACTATTAATTATTTAATTCCCATGTTAATAAGTTAATTGCCCTTGTTGCCCACACAGAAGTAGCCCTGCAGCGTTTAACATCCTGCTTTGCAGATGCTGCTGAGCTCTTTGGGTTGGAAGTCAGCTTAAAGAAGACAGAGGTCCTCCATCAACCTGCACCTCAGGAAGTCCCCCATCATCCCCACATCACCATTGGCCAATCAGAGCTCAAATCAGTCCAACAGTTTAATTACCTCGGTAGCCTCATCTCCTCAGATGGTAAGATCGATGGAGAGATAGACAACAGGTTAGCTAAAGCATGTAGTGCATTTGGAAAACTTCACAAAAGAGTATGGCGTAATAAACACTTGAAGAAAAACACCAAGATCAGTGTTTACAAAGCCATAGTGCTGTCTACTCTCTTATACGGTTCCGAATCATGGGTCATCTACCGCCACCACCTGCATCTCCTAGAACGTTTCCATCAACGCTGCCTCCGTACAATCCTTAACATCCGCTGGTCAGATTATGTGACCAATACATCTGTTCTAGAGCAAGCAGCTGTCACAAGTATTGAGGCCATGTTACTGAGAATGCAGCTGCGATGGACTGGGCACATCTCAAGGATGAAGGACCACCGCCTCCCTAAGATCCTGCTTTATGGTGAACTTGCCACTGGCTGCCGCATGAGAGGAGCCCCGAAGAAAAGATACAAGGACTCCCTGAAACAACATCTCAGCCTTGGCCATATTGATCACCATAACTGGTCTACTCTGGCCTCAAATCGGGAGACCTGGAGACACGCCATCTATAACGCAGCTGTCTCCTTCGAGAACACACGCAGGATCACTCTCGAGGAAAAAAGGCAACGCAGAAAGAACCGTGCCTTGCAGAATACACCATCTAAGGAGTCTTTCTGCTGTGCCTTTTGCAATCGGATATGTCCGTCACATATTGGCCTCATAAGCCACCAGCGTGACTGTAGCAAATGTGGATAGTGCCTTCCCAAATCTTCGTTCGCGAAGCCTAACCATGATAATAAGTTAATTAGACATCCATTTTATTTGACATGAGATTTCACTGCATGATTGTAGGTTGGAGATTACCTTGCCCCATCCTACTTTGGAAACATTAAATTCAATATAAGTAAACAAAATTCAAAGTAATTTCCATGTACACATTCTCATTAGCCATCTTGTATTTGTTTCCATGCTCACTAGCACGTGAAACAGAAAAATGTTGTTTAAAGTCCTAGGTTGTATCTAAATTCTCAGTAAGAACCTTACTTATTAAGGATTTTTTTTTTTAAATTTCTCATTTCACTTTTAATAAGTTCATATTGGAAAAAAAAATTCTGCTCATTCTGATAATTTTGATTTTGGCTCTGTTCTGCCCAACCTCAGTACCACTTGGAACCACAAACAACCAAAAATATTATAATTTGCATTGAAGCATATAGCAAAGTAATTGAAGTTCATGGAAATGTGATGACGATTTTATCTTCTATTCTTTAAATACTTCTAGTATGACTCAAAGAGTTTATTGCAGTGTGAGAATAAGTTACAAGAAAATAACCTAGTTAGCTCCACCATCTTTGAAGTCAAAATTTATAGATACTTTCTTTTAAGGTGTTTGTTTTCCTTCAATTCATATTGCTCACTGAAAATACATGTTTTATAACAACTAAAGTTTTAGTGGTTCATTCAATGGCTTGCCTAAATTATTCTACTGTGAATTTTTTTATTATTTCTTTTGTGGGTTTTTTTCCTATTTCTTTTTGTCTTTTTTTTTTTCTTTTTATCTTTGGTTTTGTTTCTTTGTTTTTTTTTCTCTTCCTCTTCCCTCCTTTTAAAGTATAATGAGCTCTGAGAGACTGAAATGTTAATGTTTAATGACTCAAACAACCGGTCATTTGCAAAAGCACCAGAGTGCTTTGCTGAGGCCAGGTTTGCACTCCCCAACAGAAAGGGAGGAGGAGAGTTTTTGGGTGTGTGGTGGCAAAACCTCTGATCTGCCTAAGACAGAGGGGGTGTGCACCACCATGAGAGGATGACCATGACAAACTGACCTTTGTTTAGCAACAAGCTGTTTTTGGAGCTGAATAAGGGAAAAGGCCAATAAGAAGCAGATCCTACCAGGTGGGATAACGCTTTTTATCATACCAATGTCCTCCCCACTCCCTCATCCCCTTTCCTTCCCTGAGGAGGTATCCTGTAAGCCTGAAGGTATTCATCTCTTCTGATAAGGCATAACTGGCTCAACTAAGCAGGGTCAAACAGCCATCATGTCATTAGAAGGGGTCAGAAACCATCAAAGAATCTTCAAGTAACCCCAGACTCATTTCTGGGGCCTTCCACCAGAGGAAGATGAGCATGATCCATAGCGTTATATCAGACAGTGTAAAACTTTCCCTCTCCACCCCCACAGGAGGTACCTGGGTGTTCCAACCTGAACATATATTAACCCATTACACTTTATTTTGCAGGAGTTTCCCCCACCTTCGACAGATCCAGTCTGAGACCATCACTTTGACCAATGCACATCAAAATTGCAACAAACAAGTCTTGTTGGATCCATGGATGGTGATATCTTTCCTCTTCACTACCTACTCTTATCCTTTCTTTCTCTTTCTTTTCATTACATATTTTCTTAAGTGATATCTATATCATTTTATATTGGTACATTTTTATAGATAATAACCAAAATATATAGATAATAACCAAAACAGCTACATAACTCCTTTCAACCGAATTTCAACCAAATTGTTCTAAAATAAACCCTTCGTATCTATTTATAAACACTGATCATTCAGCGTTGATTCATTCTAATCTGTCCCATGGGACCTATTAACAAGAACCTCAGTTACTCCATCTCAGAGGTGAGTCATAACATGAGCATTGTCAATCTGTTTTCTCAGAGGGATTATACTGGACACCTACTTTCATAGGCAACTTTAAAATACTTAAGTACAGTTTTTATGTATATAGAAAAATTGTAATAGATCCTTCCCGTTAAGTTAATAGGACTTACATGGAAAGATTCATACCATTAGTTTACTGAAAAATAAAACAGTATGTGTCCCACACTGGGACAATAGAGATCCATAGAGAGTATCCTTTGTGTTTAGCCTCACTAAAGTAAGATTTCCCCTCCTCCCTTGAGTAAGAACAAATATTTCAGATGTAAAAGAAATAAAAAAGAAAAAAAAAAACAAACACAAATTTGCATATTTTCTGATGAGAAAAACAGAAGAAACCTAAATTGTTGTTGTTGGGGTTTTTTTTCCCAATTTTTCCCAAAGGAAATGTGTCTTCTAAAATAGAATATCGCTTTGGTTTATACATATGATTAGCCACAGAACTGTTTTAGAGTCTCCAGCTTACAAAATGCCATTGTTCCCTAACTGCATCACCAGTGTTTTCTTTCTGAAAACATTATGCATTGACATGTTGAAACCAAATCTCTCCTACTGGTTCAACGATACCAGTATAAGCCTTTTCAGTTAACAAACATACCCAGCTTATTCCACTGAGAAAAAACCTGTTCCTTTTTTCCATTCTTTTAGAATTTGCCTATATTCAATTAGTGTAACCCTGCCTGGGAGGGAAATGGAACTAGGATAGGTCACCTGATGTATATTTTACCAATAAGCTATTCCATACCATGTTATATCAGCTCAGATATAAAGAGATGAGAAGGAAACAACTCCCTCTCTTCTCTTTCAGGACAGTTGCGCAGGATAGATGGCTGGTTTTGGAGGAGGAAAACACCTTTTGTGGGGAAGTAGTCTTTATTGTTAGTTTCCCCTGTGTGTATAGTGCTTATAGTTCTCTTTTTCTTCTCTGTGTAAATATAAAACCACCTTTCTCAGCAGCCTCGGTTTTGCAAGTTTTTTTTCCTGTCCACCCTTCCCTCTTCCTTCTCCCTCTGGGGGAGTTGGGTGGAGTCTTGGTGGACACCAGGTGTTCAGCCAAAGTAACCGATAACGATTTGAAACATTCTCCTAGTTTAAAAACTCTACAACTGAGCGTACAGATCTTACAGTAATGAATGATTTCACTCACCCAAGTAAATTCTCTATTAATATAGTTTCTCCCTTATTTCCCTTTTAGCTCTTTTGTAAAAAAAAGGTTTTTCAATGGTAACTGACACTTTTGGGAAAGGAGTGGATGTGATTAGAGGAGAGTATTTTAATTAGTTTACTTTAAATTGCAATATAGCTGCCTTAATTGATTTCAAATAGCATGGCAAAACATTAGGAGCAAGAGAAATAGCACTCTCATTTAACGTTCATTTAATAGGAATTACTGATTCCTATTAAAGAAAGTAACACTGCTTTCATGGAGTCTCTTACACCCATGCCTGAAGAAGTTTCATTTTGAAACAAATCTAGTTACCACAATGAAAACTCTTCAGTGAAAATGTTCTTAAAAACATTTCAACTTTGTTGCAAGGCTTACATTTCAGACTCTAAGCTAAGTAACAAGATCAGATCTTTCTCTATAAGCAGAGATCTACTTTTTAACAAGTGTTCTTTTATTTATGCCTTTCAGGTTGGCAAAATTGGATTAATCTCTGATGAAAGCATGTCCCACAGTGATGGATTCAAACTATGTCTTTGGTGTCTAAATTAATCCAGACTTTTGTTACTTGAACTGTGTTTTCTGTGAAGAACAAAAGAGTTCCCATAATAGCTAGACACTAGTCGTCAAACACTGCATACATAGAGGCAAAAGCAAGACTTAAAACTGCAGAAGTATTCTGACATTTGTCTAATTTTAAATATTCTCCCATATTATAGCCACTCATATATTTCATATATACCCAGTCATTAAATAGACTTGCTGAATGCACTACTTACCAAATGGGATAACCTTAAAGTGTGAATTAATGTATTTCCAGAGAAATTAAACAGAATATTTTTTAAAATAGTATAAATCTGTGTGATCAGAAGTGCTAGTATGGATACAAAAAATAACTCCTATTTCAGAGTGTAGTAGTTTGAACCAGGTTTTCCCCCTGCAGTTGAAAGTGGTAAAACCCCAGGGGGTGGTGGCCCTAGAAGTTTTGAAGTTTTGTCCAGTGAGTGCTTCTGCAAAATATAAACATATCACAACCAAACGGAAGAGAAAAGTTGTAGTTAGGGGTTGAAGAAGAAGTAGCCATGTTCTGAAGCCATGAGCTGAAGGGGTAAGAGCCCCTCTGGGGGGCCACGGTCCCCCAGCCCCCGGTTGGGGTCGTAGAAACTCAGAAACATAGCTGGACTATATGTCTGTAGCTATGAAGGCTGGGAGTTTTCTCTCCACCGTGGGCAGGAGCAGGAGTAGCGACAGACCAGCACTGACCGGAGAAATGGTGGCACAGAGTCAGAAGAGATAAGATGAAGCAACAGAGACATGCAGCACACAGAGAGAACTCCTCGAAGGAGACAGAGAGCCAAGAGAGAGCCAACAGCAGCAGATGAGAGCAGAACTGGCTCTACAGAGAGAATTGGGGTAAGAACTGAACCAAAAGACCTCAGACTCCTTTGAGACCTCTCTTAAGTCGGGGTGGTGGACTCTTACTGATTAGAAGTCCTACATGGAGTAAAGGAGCTAAGAAGCTCGGTTGTCCTGAGAGCTTAGCCAGGACGGTGTGTGGAGGTTGACCTTGAGGCCCTCCCTTGCTGCAAGCTACAAAGAAGCTCGCAGCCATCTTGAAGCAGGGCACAGAAGTTCTGCAAAGGGGAATTTCAATCCCCTGAGGAAAGGGATTGCCACGAAGACCCCTGAGTTTTGCGGTATGACGTGGTGACGCGAGCTTGTCCCTGCTACGCAGTCCACGGAAGAGACCCTCACTTGGAAGACGAGTGGTCGAGGGCTTGGATATCCCCTTGTGTGTGCTGGCAGAGATCCAGCAACAGCTGCATGCATGAGAGAGAGATAGACTGCTACTCTGAAGAAGCTGCTGCCCTGAGAGTTAGAAGGGATCCGTCCTTCTTCCCTCCTGGACTTTTATTTGGAGGGGAGAAGAGATTTGATCCATTGTAAATACTTATGTCATGGTAGAGATAATTAATATTGTATATAATGTATTGTAGTATTTATTTATGTGTACAGTCATTGTAATATATTCCCTTTTCCCCATTTTGAGTCCGTGTGATTGTCTGGAAAACACAACTTATACCAGGTTGAGATGTAGGAGGGGGTTTAGACTAGGGAATTAGATTTTGGGGTATCTCAAACCATGGCAAAGAGATATTTCTCTAGCAACATCTTTCAACTCTAAAGATTCTCAGGTTGCAGAATTTTTGGCCTTTAAGTCTACACCTGGGTGTTTGTTCTCATTCTGCCAAGTCTGAGGAAAACTTAGGTCAATACAATAGAAAGCAATACTTAGTGACATTTATTATCATTATTTTGGTATACTTGCTGAAGTTTGTGTTTGAGTAATTTGTGTAATTCCATCAAACTTAAAACTGGCATCTCATTCACTTTTTTCACATCATCAAATATGAAGGTGGAAAGGAGATCAATGTTCCTAATAGAGCTTGAAATGAATTTGACTTTTTGGTTTGTGTCCATATTTTTTGTACTAAAATCCTCAATGCACGCTAATGAAATAAAGACAGAACAACTTTCTATTGTGGCAATAGAATTTGTTACATGTCACAGAATCAGATCAAGGAGATGAGGAAAAAGCTAACAAAATGTATGATGGGTTACAGGTTCATTCTGTTTACCCTTTTACAAACTTTAGTTTTTCTTCAGATTTATAAAAGCAGGCAAGAATGAGAGAGGAAAAAAGTTGTAGGACAAACATTGCAAGTGAAAAATTTGTTCTTAAAAATATTGTATATAGGATGTTCTACAAACAGCTTGTTGCATAATCAAAGAAGGCTACATATTTGTAATGTATGAATGCACAGTCACAGCCCAAGCTTCTCAAAGACTGGGACTGCTCAGGCTGGCCAGTGCTGAGAATCCCAGATACAACAGGCAGGCTGCATAGAGCTACAGATATCTTAGGAAAAGTGGTATGCCTGCCTGTCACAGGATGAAGACTTGTGGCCAGATTTCAAAGGTGACAGAACAGGTAGATTTTGTTTTTCAAGAAGGAATTTTCAAGAATTTTTTCAATCCAAGGAAACACTGAAAAAATAGTGGACTGAAAAGTATGGTAAAGAACACCTTGCTAAGAAAAAAGGGAGTGGATTTGTTCTCAGGACTTAATCTTCTTAATTTAAAAGTTTTCCCTTTTAACAAGTCTGATTTTATTCTATTTTACTACTTTATATTCCAAAGTAACTAAGAAATTCTTAGCCTTCAGTGTAATTTAATATGCTAATTTGGAAAAAAAAAAGTACATCATCGAACTGACTTGGAGGGTCTTTGTAGTGTAAAACCCTTTCATGAGCAGTTCACAATTATCTAGAATTGCATGCTTTAGATCAGTAGCAACTCAATACTATTTCAATCACTGTGTTACAGTATTTACAGAATATTTCATCATATATTCTCTGCTATTCTCTGAAAAATATCTGATACTTCCTCTATTGTACCCTCATAATAATTCTCAAATCATGAAGCAGGAAATCCATCATTAGGTATGAATGACTAAACCACAGGAGAAAAAGGGGTTTGCTACGATATATTTGAACGTTTATATTCACAAGCAAATTAATAAATTAGTAAATGTGTAGTTTTGTAAATATATTTACGAAAAAACGTAGCAGTTTGTTTATAAATGCAGTGTATATTTAGCATGGTTATGACAGTTATCTGACATACAGGGTTAAAAAAAAATAATCCCTGCATGTTATTTAGCATTGCTGTTTCTAATGTACAGAACACTTATTCTACAGAATTGCTTTGCAGGATAAGGAGTCAGCAGTGCATACATAGACCTTGGAAAACAATATGCTTTCAAGTAACTGCTTCAAGTAACTTTTCAGCAAATATAATACAGAATAAACAATAGAATAATACAGAATAAACACATAAGACCTTCTCTCATAACCTTCTCTCTGTCTTTTCCAGGTCTGAGAGAAATGTATCAACTGACATAGCTACTGGGTTCAGATAAATTAACATAAAAAAAAAAAAAGTGCAAATCTCTGCTCAGTACATGACTTCTGATTCTAAGACTGTATTAAAAAAATACACTCTCATCCTGAAATGTTCTGCAACATCTAAATTAAAAGATTCTGAAATTGGTCAATAACCATTTTTCTTACATTTTCAAGTTGGACTTCAAGGATTTTTGTGGTTCTTTTTGACTCAGGAAGTTGGATCCTTTAGAATTTCATTAAAATTCTGTGGTGGGAACTGCCAAGACAACTGCTAATAAGAAACAGTTCAGAACATTTTAATTTTTTAAATGTTTATTTCTATGCATCAGAAATTAAATTAATATCAGAAAATTACTCTTTTTTAATTTTTTTTCTTTCAAAAAGTTTTTTTAAAGTAAAATTGTCCATTAAAATCAATGTAATGGCAATGTGTTGTTTCCCATTAAAAAGTGATATTGCAACTAAAATTTTAATAGGAAACATTAATATTTTCAATTTACTAAACCTAAGGCTTGGAATACATGAAATAATCTATTTCACTTGCTTTTAAAATGTAATTTTCTAACACTTATATTCTTTAAATTACAAGTAAATTCTTTTTTAAGGAAAATGGTTTCAGCTTTCTACTCTCCTTCAGTGTACACAAAAATGTTAATAATTAAATTCTATACCTACCTCAGCTAAATATCTCATATGATTATTAAAAAATCATAAAAACACCACCTATTTGATAGGGTTATTTCAAATAACATTCAAATAAAGAATGAAAGTAGAACAACATATGATGCTATGTATTCCTCCCCTTAAATATATTTTGATTTAAATAAATAGATAAACAGATAAATAAATAAACAAATACATTCAGACCAAAATAGGTATTTCTTCCACACACCTAGCTAGCTAACTAGCTATTCAAAATACATGGGTTGTCATTTAGCAAAAACGTTTTCAAGAACGACACTGCAGTCCCAAGGATATAAAAGTAATTTATAAGCTTGCATATGTGTAAATAAAGGAGTTTTAATAGAAACTAAGAAATTAAATTTCTATTGAACAAAGATAATAATTGTCTTTGTCAATATTAATTTTTACATAACTGCTCCAATATGGTGGGACAAGTATTCCTAGATAATTTCTTCTTTCAAGTAGATTTGTAATCAGTGATCAAAAATCACAGCTTCCAGAGAATTCAAGAGAATCAAAAAACATCTCGCTGGTTTTATATTTTGCTACAAACAATGTAGGTTGTATTAAATAGTTAATGAAAGGCGACTAACCACACAAACCATTGGTGGGTGTGATGAGGAAGATACTATCTTTCCAGTTTTCTGTGGAACAAGTAAGTTCCTAACCTAGAGTACTTTATCATGCAGTGTCAACACCAACGGACTTCACAGAAAAAGAGTCCTTAAAAGGCTTTAGTCATGCACAAGTTGTAGGATGGTGCATCTGTGTTCCTCTTGGACATTGAGGAACAATGCTTAGTGCCATAAAAGGCCATCACACCTCCCCTGACCTGTGTACCACAACTGAGTTCTTAGGAAGGGGCTTTTACGCAGCAAATCCCCCAACTACCTAAAGAAAAACAGGAACACAGGCTGTGCACAGGTTTCTGTAGTCTGAATGAAAAGGATTAAAATCAGCTTTACCACTGAGCAGATCATCATTCAGATGTTGCAAACAGATGTTGTCAGGGCAGTAATAAGCATCATGTTACTGCGCAATAGACAAAAAGTTGATCTTAATTATTTTGTTTTCTCTGACTGTAGTAAGGCTGCTGAAGAGGACAAGTTTTCACTTCCATTTTCCTTCTTTTTTTTTTTTTTTTTCTTCCCATCAGGTTTTAGTACTGCTTCATTATTAAATGGTGTGTCTTACAAAGTAATCAGTACAAGACCAGAGACTTCCAGTTATTATAGTACCATATTCTGAAAAGCCCTTGATCATTTGCTTTTGCAGTACTTTTCTTGTAGCATTTCACAGTGTTGCTAGGCTGGAAATGCAGAAATAATTGATTGCATTGAACTCTGGCACCTATGTGAGTTTTTAATCCTGGCAGTCAAGAACACTAAGATAAAAGTTTCATAATTACACTGCATATCTAAGCAACACTGTTATTTCAAATGAACACACTGAATTACAGAAAAAAGAAGTATACACTAAAATACACAAAAAGTGTAATTGCTGAAATATGATACTTTGAACTAGAACATACATTCAGCACATTAATATAGATAGTGAAAGAACAACAAGATCACTATTTTCCACCACCTCAACGGACTTTGCCTTTTAAGCTTAAACTGAAGAATTTTAATCTTTCTCCATTTCTTAAAAAGCAGAAAAACAATCTTTTTGTTGTTAAATGTAGAAATAACAGGTTTTGTTTTGGTTTTAATCTAAATTTATTTATCTCTAGAAAAGAACATCCCAAGCTAATTTTACTGAGAAACAATATTGAGAATTAATAACATCTTTCAGTTCATGACACTGGACACTTCCAGAGGCAATTTTAATTTATAGGTTTAATCAAACAGAAAGATGCTCACTGAACCCTGGTGAAACAGAGACTAGAGTTAAAAAAAAATTCTTTGTTCAAGGTATTTTTTACTATCTTTTCCTTGCCTTCATCCATTTTCCAGGTCTTCTTAAAGATGTTTTGCAATTTATAGTAACAATTAGCAAAGGAAAAAGGTGCGTATTAAAGAGCAAAGAAAAGTTGATCTGAGATGCTTAGTCTTCAAAGAAAGGGAAGTATAGAAGAAAGAGAAGAAAAAAGGAGCACTCCATCCTTATATGTTACAGTCCATTCACCATTTTTTTTTCCATTGTAGAGGTATGAAAATAGCATATCTTACTACAGTCAGTTTGCAACCTACCACTCTTTAGCACTGTTGCAAATTTAGTGACTTTGGCCTGTCTGTGACCAGTACAAGAGGGCATACTCGGGTCATGTCTTCTACAAAGGTTAAAAGAAAAGTGGAAGAAGATGCTACTGCTGGACTTCACACCCATTAACCTCCATGGTAGAAGCATGTAACTATGTGCAGAGCCACCCTCTGCAACTGTAAAGACTAGACCACCTTCATTTAAATCTCCGCAATTGTAAGACATGGCTTTAGATAGGACAGTTATTCTAAAGGTATACTAAGGAAGAAAAATACAAATATTAGACTGGGCCATTTAAACAATTAGGGGAAAAGTAATCACTAACCTCACGAAATGCTACTTACACCAAACAGAGAGTCTGAAAAATAACTCTTAAATTAGCTCCAACATTAAAAAAAGCCTCATCAACATTAATTTAAATAAAAGCTTAGCAACATGACAAAGTGCCAAAACCAAGTGCAAGAAGAAAGAAACTAGCACTGAAATAAAACCCCAACAAACCACCACATGTGCATTTGAAACCCAAAATTTCAGCTCAACAGATACAGGAAGGCAGGGCTTCAGATCACTTAACACAGGGAATAGCACTCACTTTTCAAGTAATTTGTAAAAATTCTGGTAGACATTAGATAGGCACTTGGGACAGAACAAAATCACACTGGATTTAAATCTTTTTAAGTGAATACCTAGTCTGTTCTTGCAGCATATATACCTGAAATGTTAGACTTGAGAACCTGAAAGATGACATATAATTGCTATCTCTTACTGAAAGTAGTATGGTGAATGAATCAGCTCAACGTTTGAGCGATTTTATTCTCCCCAGGGTAGATGGAGCTGTGTTGACATATTAAGGGAAAGCTTGTAGGTACTTCATCTGTCTTTTCTAGTCTGATATAAAATTCGTAATGAACCAAACATGGAAACAAGTATCCTTTTGAATATCTACTTATTTTCCTGAATTGATGCATCCTCACTAACCATGTAATCATTGATTAAATAAAAGCTACCAAGTGAAGAGATGCTTTAGCTATATATACCTTAGAAGAGGTATTTTTAGAAAAACATAAACTGCAACTGCTGGCTAATTTCTGAACTGTGTTAAGGATGGTGTTCTTTTCTTCTAATTTAAATTAACTTCCAATGTACTTATAAGCTAACTAAAAGCTATGCCCATATATTCTTTTAGAAATGCAGTTAGGAAGGGCAAGAAAAGCATGGAAGATTATGTGTGTGCTCATTTTACAGTAGGTTACTATCTATTGTCTTTAAATTTTTTGGTATTTTCTATATACATGTGATGTTTAGCTTCAAGACTCATAAATTGTTTTATATTTATAATATGTATGTTTAATATGTATTTATATAATTTAGCTTGTATTTAATGTGTCTGGATGTCCATTTATCCTCTTCTGATGGAAAGAACAAGAAAAAATGAAACTTAGACAATTCAGACTAAGGCAACAAAAGGATTTAAAGATTAAGTCTTAACATGCTATTTCCAACTCCAGCATGGAGCATGGACCAGTAAAAATTGTGGAAGGATGTCGTGGAAGGATTTCTATTTCTAGAGTGACAGGAGGATCTCAAGAGTTGTCAGTAGTAGAAGCCGACATAAACTTGACAGGAGACCAATGGGAAAAACATTCCATTGTGATGAGGCCAGAAGCCCCTTGCATTCTCGGCATGGACTACCTAAGAAGAGGATACTTCAAGGACCCGACGGGCTACTGGTGGGTTTTTGATGTAGCCACAGTGACTGAAGAGGAGTCCAAGCAATTGTCTGCCCTTCCTGGCCTCTCAGAAGATCCTTCCATTGTAGGACTACCGCGAGTTAAAGATCAAGAAGTGCCAATATCCACGACAACCATACACAGACGACAGTATCAGACGAACTGAGATTCTGTGATCCTGATTCACAAAATGATCCAAAAGTTGGAGAGCCAAGGGGTGGTCAGCAGAACCCATTCACCCTTCAACAGCCCCATCTGGCCTGTGCATAAGTCCGATGGAGAATGGAGACTGACTGTAGACTATTGTGGTTTAAATGAAGTCATGCCACCGTTGAGTGCTACCGTGCCAGATATGTTGGAGCTCCAGTACGAGCTGGAGTCCAAGACAGTAAAGTGATATGCCTCCATTGACATTGCCAATGCATTTTTCTCCATTCCCTTAGCAGCAGAGTGCAGTCCACAGTTTGCTTTCACCTGGAGGGGCGTTCAATACACCTGGAATCAACTGCCCCAGCAGCGGAAGCACAGTCCAACCATCTGTCATGGACTGATCCAGGCCACACTAGAGAAGGATAAGGCTCCAGAAAACATCCAGTACATCGATGACATCATTGTATGAGGGGGCACAGCAGAAGAAGTTTTCAAGAAAGGACAGAAGATCATCCAGATTCTCCTTGAGGTTGGTTTTGCCATCAAGAAGAGAAAGGTCAAGGGACCTGCCTGAGAGACCCAGTTCCTAGGGGTGAAATGGCAAGATGGACAACGCCAGATACCAACAAATGTAATCAACAAGATTGTAGCAATGGTTCCACCAACAAACAAGAAAGAAACCCACCACAAAGGACTAGCTCAAAGCCAGGAGGTGATGATGAATCTCTGTGTCAGAAAAAAAAAAAAAAAAGAACAAATTTCTGCAGCAGTACAGAGGGTGTTGTCTGGGCAAGAGATATTCAGCTTCTAATTTGCTAGATCAGCCCTTTTTATTTTATCTTCCCAGCTTTTCATGGTGTTTTTTTTTTTTTTTTAGCATAATGAAAGAATATAACAGGTATTTATTATATAAGTACTAGTATTTATCAGCACTCCAAATGGCATTTATATTGTTAAATGACAAGCTAAATGCCTGAACCTTCCAATGGCATAGTTTGGAGGACAACCACTGATCACAGAATACTATAAATTACTTGACCATAGCTAAACTGCCAAATTCAGGATCTCTTGATTATCACACTAAAAACCTGTTTAGTCTCTACAGTCAATTCATAGAAACTCTGCACTGAAAATACCTTTGTCCAACTAATTATAAAACTAATTTGTTCAGTATTATTTAATCTCCAATGATGATTCTTCTGCAAAGCCTTAAAGAGAAAATCACCATTGCAACAAACTTCAACCATTAATCTATAAGTCACTGATCTCAAGATTATAAGATGTTAATGTTTTTTAGTCTTAAAAATATAATTTATAATTATAAATTACATCCATTTATATGTTTGTATTTTATTAAGTGCAAATTAAAACATTTTATAAATTTATTTTAAATAGTATGTTAAGCATAGTAAATAAAAAATATTTAATATTAAATTTAAAAGCTTTAACATCACATTTAAAATCTGACCCTACAAATTTTTAAGGCTATAATGCACAAGTTCACAAAGGTTCCTGACTGCACATCTTATGTACATATATGTTAATGAGGGATTACTTTCAGCATCCTCATGGTTTGACATCAGTCAGCAGAGGACTGATTCAGACAGTGACACATGAAGATATAACAGAGGGAATTCCAAAGTTCTCCTCTTCTGAAATATAGTGATTTTGTAAAACAACTTAAGTTGAAAGTTTATTAACTCAACAACTTTAAAACGGCAACAATTCTTAATGTTATGAAAACAAGGGAAACTAAGCTATGATCTACCTTCTGAAAAGCATGCCATTTTCACATGCTAGAAACAAAAACCTCTTTAAATACAGACAACTTCAACGTCTTGTCCAATTTGTCCATCATGAAGCAAGCCTAGCAACATCAATTCCTCTCAAATTTTGCATTATTATACATTAAGAAGACTTTTTCCCCCTAAGGATATGTTTTTATTTAACTATAGCCCAAGAAAATAAAGTGACTGCATTTGTTTTGGGACTTAGAGCTTGGGGCTTGAAAAAAACAGTCAAACAGAGGAAATATTTGTATAGTTGAAATATTATCCACATTTACAACAAATTCATTATTCATACACATACACAGATTAGCTAACACTATTTCTTTTCTAGACCATGTATTTCTTTTTTATTACTGGAAAGTAATTCACTACCATGAGAATCAGGTATGTTCTTCCTCCTTATTTTTTTTGTAAGTTACTGTAGAACAAGCCTAAGATGAAGTAATATTACATCAGCTAAATGATATTTTTAATAAATCATATTTCTCCCTTTCATTTTCTGTGTTTCTCCATTTTATCAAGGTCTCCAAATGAAAATTCCACACTTATGGAAGTATGTCAGTCCTTGTATTATCTCCAGGAAGATCCAGACTTGTCAAGGGAGTATCTGCTCCATGCAATTTCAAAACCAATATTTGTTTAGATTCAGAAAGTTCACCAGTTTCAGTAATAGAATTCCATAATCAGACAAAAGTAGAAGTTTAACAAGGTACTGGCAATCAGACTCAGTAAAAATCATGGCCCAGAAAATTCTTCCATTTCTTCTCAATTTAAAAACTAGTCTAATAAAAATTCTCTCTCTTTTAAGACAAAATTAAAACAAAATGTGATGAGCTGATGGTATGGTTTCAGCAACAGAAGTTATACTGTCTGAATTAATGGATAAGCCCTTAATTAATCAATTCACTTCAACCAAAAAGAAGGCAGTCTTCCACCCACATCTGGGATATGTTTGTGTTTTGGTTTTTTTTTCCGATTTTCTCCAAATGCTAGCAGATTAAATACAAATGAAATGCTAGAATTGGAAAAAAAAATACAGCTGATGAGGAGGCAATAAGAATTAACAATAAATACCTAGGCACATATTTGCTGCCAGCTAACTGCTCTCATTAAGGAACAATACTCAAAATAAAGAAGAGACAAAATTCATTATCAGTGATAATGGACAATATGTTAATAAAGCTAAAATTATGTATTAATGATGGGTTAAACCTTTTTCACATAATAGGGTTTTTGCATAACCAAGTTAGCTAAATCTTTTTTTTCTTTAAAAAAGGCACATCCATTCACTAACCAGTAATGTGTCATCCAGCAGTGTTTCACTTTGCTTTTTGTGTATCAATTATGTGCAGATCAAGAAAAATGCAACGCCCACCTAGTATTTGCCCTGTTGATTAAATAATATCCTGTGTTTAACAAATTGCTCAGATTTCTAGATAAATCAGAAGGAAACCACAGGCAAAGCTGTTTACACTTGCTTTCTCTGTAGGGAGACTAAACAAAAACACCTGCAACAAGAACAACAGATTTTATTGACCCAGTCTGACACAATAAAGCCTAATGTCAGCTCTAACAGACAATTTAAAATCTAACAGAAACATAAAAGAGAAGCAAAGGTAATATACTGAAAAAAATACACAAAATAAAGCTTGTTAAAAAATGAAAGTGAGATTTCCTCCCATCAACTCTATCTAGTTGAGGAACACATTTGATACCTCAGTCCTTTCCATGTCCCCTGTCACCAGGTTCCTTGTCTCATGCACCAGCAGGTTCACATTTTTCCCTAGTCTTCCTTCCATTCTACATGTAGAAACCTTTCTCGTCTCTTTTATTGTCACTCTCCAGACTGAACTTCAGGTGGTTTTTGGCTTTCTTAAGCCCGCCCCAGCATGCTCAGATGGCATCTCTACAGTTCTGAGTCACATGATCCCACTTCCACCTCTTGCACCCTCTTTTTCTTTTTATGAGTTTTGAGAGGTCTTTGTTCATGCATGCAGACCTCTTGCTTTCTTTTGTTTGTTCTCTTGCTTATCGGGGTAGACCACTGTTGAGCCTGGAAAATCAACCAGCTCTCCTGGAGCCTCATTCTCTCCAGAACCATATTCTGTGTCATTCACCCAAGCTGAGCAAGTCAAAGTCTGCTTATTTCATGTTCAAGTTTGGGATTCTGCTACTTGTCTTTCTCCTCTGAATATTCTGAACTCCACCCTCTTGTGTTTTCTGCAACCAAGACAGTCTCTGACCTTCATAATTCTGACTAGGTCTTTGTAAAGCATGAAGTTTACGAGAGCATCTCCTTTCATCAGCCCCTCTTGCATTTTTATAAGGAAGTTATGATGACTGCACTGCAGAAGCCTGATTTTTTTAATTTCTGCTATTTTTCCCTTCCTCTTCCAGTAATTATCAAGATGATTGAAGTCACCCATGATGACCAGAGCCTGAAAACACACCGCTTTTCCAAATTGCCTAAAGAAGGCCTCATCTAATTCTTCCTGATGAGGCAGTCTGTAGCAGACATGCACAGACAGTGTTGTCCATACTAATCACCCACTATCCATAAGTTCTCATGTGACCCATCATCCATCCCCAGCTGCTTTCTTATGTTACCAACAAGTCCCACTCCTCACATTCCTGGTTTTTCCTTCCTAGTGGGGCTTCCATCCATTTACTGCAGCACTCCAGTCATACTGGATTTCTTTTTTTGCTAAAAGTTATGCTCTCATTTAGAGAAAGTTAATTGAGGAAATAGTGTAAACCATGCAAATAATCAAATTGCATCATCACAACATTCTTCCAAATATTTAAGCAATTAATTATGAAATTGTAACAGGAAAGAGGGGAAGCCAACAACATCTAGATTCAGACCTCTGTCTATCTCTGTGGTTTGTTTTTTTTTATTCTACACAATGCATAAAAATTAATTAATTGAATGGAGAAAAATGTCATTGGTTTTAGTATCACTAAGTAAGTGCTCCCACGTTTTTACGACTTTTTTTACTACAGTAGTCAGGAAAGCATAAGCTTAATTAAATGATGCCAAATTATATGACTTTAGATCATGAGAGGTAGACCCTATGGAATACCCATCCTGGAACACATCCCCTGGAATTTGGTGAAAATAAAACATATGTTGAAACAGAGCCTTCATAAGCCTTTCTGAACAGGATAAATTGAGGATTATGAATTACCTATATATTAAATTGTGTCGGCGTGGTCTCTGCACCCTCTTAAACCTGACCTTTACTTCCGGTAACCCTGTTGATAACCCAACTGATAACAAGCAGTGGAGTCATAACAGCTGTGTCTGGTCGTCATGGCTGCATCCAGCTCAAAGTGGATTTGGGAGTAGATGGCTCCCAAAGTAGAGTAATAAATAGTCAAGGGCTAATTTGAGCAATGAGCTCACCTAACCACAGTGTTGGTTAATGTTCAGCTCAAGCCAAGTTTGGAAGAAACTAACATCTGTAGCCAGTATGCCAATGAGACTATAAGTCAATCATCAGACTCCATAAACAGTGGGTAGCCCAGGGCCTGCTGAGCTCTCCTGCACAGCAGCAGGCTGCATGTCAAGATCTCCCCTTGGGTAGGAACACTTCTCAAGGCTACTCCTTGAGGCTGAGAGAATCCTTATTGTGTCAGATACTCAATAAGTGAATTGGCAATAAGTTCACCGAGCCTTTGAGATCTTAGCTAAGTGGATATGCTATTGTGCATGTACAATCCTTTACACACATAACAGTGACCAAGTCTGGGACTAAGTCCTGATCCAGCTGCACCTAAACTCTCCTCTGAAAAGGAGTTGAGAACAACGGAGTCCTTCCTGAACCTCATGACTCAGTGGGAGGGTCTCCATAGCAGTTTTGTCTGACCCTGTCCCCTCTACAGTAAATAATCAAGTGTATTTTGCCATCAAATCTTGCTAAACCACTGTCACATTTGCTACTGAATTTTGTTATATCAATAAAATATATACTTGCTTCTCTCTTATGAATGAATTGCATAAGTCCACACATGACATAAATATAAACCATTTTAAATTGTAGAAAATAAAACCAGACAGATGTTGGGAGACTACAGGGGGCCCATTTTACATATTTTTGCCTTTTCCTATCCTTTTCTAGGAATCCATTCATACCTAGTGGATAAACAAGACTCTTACTCTAAACCAGTGTAAGGAGTTTTTATGTTTCTATGACTTTTCAGAGTTGAAAGTTGTAGAGTTGAAGGGGCTTATTCATATCCCATTTATGCCTGCTACAACTATGGAATGCTCAAAGGCTTCTAAAATTGAATCAGTGTCCTCTGGTATTCTTCAAAAAGTAAGAGGCAGTAAGGCAGCACACTGTCCATTATGACATTAATTTCATCTCAAAACCACCCACAATTCCCCACTCCTTCCAAACCATGAGTCCTATATGAGTATTTTTGCTTCCTTCATTTATGGATAACAGAAACTGAAGATTATTCAAAAGAATATTGAAAATATTTTCTGACATTCTAATTTAAACATACCAGCTTTCAATAAAGCTTTAAGAGATAATTTCTGAAACAGCAAAAATTTTTAAATCTTAGGAATAACTAAGAAGAATGGAAACTGCAAGAAATTTAAAATGAGAGGTACAACAGGGTTTTTTCATATTTTTGAAAAAAGTACCACATGATTTAAAAAACAGAAGTTAACTAAAAAGAATAGACACCCCACAAAAACACTGGTTTTTATATTTCGGATAAAAATCTTGTGCTTTTATCTAATCATTGCTAATACTTTGATGTGGAAAAACATCTTCCCAGGTTGAAAAACCAATATGCTTTTATATTGCTTAAGAATGAAAGAGAAGGAGTTGAATTCTATCACCTTATTTATGCTGTAAAGGTAGTGTGAGCATATTTAATGGAATTTGTGTATGGGATGCATCAGTGAAATGATGACAGGATCAGTTCCTTGAAAACATTTGTCTATGTTATATTTTGATTAGGATTTTGTTGCTTGGTTCTCTTATTTAATAGACTTATGTGGAAATGCTGCTAACATTACCCTAAAGCAAGGCAAAGTTTTTTAAATCCCTGCCTAGGTGGCTAACTGACAGCAATGAAGGCTCATTTTTTCCTTTGTCCTCGGTGGAGATGAGCTGTCTGCAAAGCACATGTCCTTATGTATCTTAGCAAAGGATGAAGAGAATGCCCAGTTCCTTCACTGTGATGAAGACAGTAGGCCCGTGTTGTGACATCAGGGTGTTGTGATACCTGAAAAGTTCACAAGGCATAATTCAAGCTACATCAGAAGGAAGTATTTAATGTACTGACCAAGTTCATCAGGGTGACCAAAAATGTGACTCCCTGTAGAAGAAGGATAAGATAGCTTAAGAAATGATATCAGAGAACTAGGAGAAAAAATCCTTGTACTTTTTAACAACAGGTAAAAGTTACAAGGTCTTTCTGACATGCAGTGAGATAATGGGAAACATTGCTGAAATACATATTTCACCAGCAAAACTAGTTTTTCCCTGCCTGCACATAAATACCTCACTGGAAAACTATGAGTTTTTTGAAAACACACTTGAGAATAGGTTAGATTTAATCAAGAATATGAAAACAATATCAGTCTTGTAAAGACCTAGTCTTATCTCTATTTTATTGTATTTTTACAGGCAGTAGAAATATTCAATATTTTCTTCATATTGAATAAATTAATGAAAAAATTCTTATTCTCATTTCCAAAGATCTATTCAGCCTTTCTACTCCCTGGATTTCAATTTTTTTATGTCCTCCAAACTTTTACAAACCCTCTTCCAAATAAACACATTGCTTCCCTTCCACCTGATAATTCTGTTTTCCTGTAGTGATCCCTACACATGAAACAACTCTCCACTTCTTGTGTAGCAAACATACCAAAATATCCCTTGAGAAAGCATAACTCAACAGAATCATTATTATCTGAGACCAATTTGTTATTTTAAAGGTCACAGCATTCCAACCTGAATATAATTTATTTTAAAAAAAAGGAAAATAGAAGCAACTACGTTTTTGTGTTACCTGATAGGTCAGTTCACAAAAAGAATCTATTTCTGTTGATAATACAATTAGTGTTTAAAAGTATTGAATTTTCAGAATAAAGATTAAGATCAAATGTTTTCAACAAAGCACTAACACTGATGCTGGTGCTGGTACTTCATGTATATGGCTTAAAACTGTTACACAAAATACTTTAAGTCCAGAAGTCACAATAGTAAGACAGAATCTTACATTAACAGGGTGAAAATCTGTGTGTGCCAGCATATGGATTTGGAGACTGCGCAGGAGACCATGCAAGAAAAAGAAAAAAGGTTGCCTTGGAGAGGAAACGTTTTCTTTAAAAGCTAAGATGTGCTGAGAGCATTAAACCATAAACTTTATAACCTTTCTTGCTGATTAAATTAAAAAGTCACTAGACTGATCTTTAATTAAAAAAAAAAAGTTAAAGAAACTGAAAAGGAAAATGTCAGCGGAAATGTACATACAGAAGAACACCTGGACCAATGTGATTTTTGTTTTGTCCTTATCAGAAATTGAGGTTCCAAACAGACAGTTTTCAACACTGTCCATTACAGAGAGGCTTCATAAATGAAAAAAGATTGTACCAAAAGCATATTATCCCCTCTCTCCTTTACTGGTGCATTTTCAGTATTGACCCTTTGAAAATATTAGGACTTGACCTGGTTTCAGCTGAGATAATTTTCTTCTTAGTAGCTGTACTGTGCTGTGTTTAGAAATTAGTATGAGAATAAAGTTGACAACACACTGAGCAGGGCTTACCCTAAGTCAAGTACTTTTCAGTGTCTCATACTCTGACAGCAAGCAGGAGCACAAGAAGCCGTGAGGGAGCACAGCCGAGACAGCTGATCTGAACTGGGCAAAGGGATATTCCATACCAGAGAACATCTTGCCCAGAATACAAACTGGGAGGAATTGACTGGGAGGCTCCAATTGCTCCAGGATAGTCTGGACACCAATCAGCGAGTGGTAAGCAATTGTATTCTGCATCATTTGTGGGGTTTGGGGTTCTACTGTGCTCTCTATCTTTCATAATATTATCATTATTACTATCATTGTTATAATTTCTTTTATTTCAATTATTAAGCCATTCTTATCTCAAAACGCGGGTCAAACCTTATTCTGATTCTCCTCAACATACCACTGGGGTTTTGACTGTTTGAGATTTTCTCATTAACTGCCCTATTTTCAGTCAAATTACTTCTTAATAAACATGATTACTTAACGTATATGAAATGAGAATGGTCATAGTGTCAAGTATGCAACTTAATAATGTCAAGACATGTTTATAGCTTATGTAGAACAGGATGTTATAGTTTATGATTCATGTGACCTATTTTGATATCTATGTTTGGCAAGGTGAATCACAACTAGGCATTTTCAGTTTCTCTTTATTACCTATAAAGGAAACCTAAAGTGATGACCTCAGATTTAGACCTTTATTGCACTTCAGCTACGTTTGGTCAGAATAATCACACCCTAAATGTCTACAGTTTTCACAAAAATACCTCAAATGGATCAGTTTCACAAACAACTCAGTATCAATAAACTCAAATGCTATAGCTGGAAATGGGTAAAAAAATAAAAAATAAATAAATTGACAGATAAATCCCATCCTGATGTTTCTCTTTCTTATAACAAAGAGGACCTAACTCTATCTGCTTTGGCCATTAAACACATCAGTGTGCCCCAGGAGCATAGGGAGAAAATCACACAGGTAGGCCAATGACTTTAAAGTTAATATTCAACAACTTAAACTCCAGAATTAAAAACCATAATGATCACACCACTGCAACTAGATTTACAAATGAACTTACAACCCTAAGATTACACACTGAAAAGCACATAGTAAATGAGGAGGTGATCACCAACTGAAGCTCCTGTCTGCCTTATACCCAGAATCCTACCCACCCACACTGCTCAGTTCCTAAACAAGTTTATGTTTCTGACCATAATATCGATAACTCTGGAGATGGAGAATGACCTACAAATGTGAAGACAAAATGACAGGATTACTGTTTTCTAAGACAAAACTTTTGTCTATCTTGGCCTCAAAACCCTGAGCCTGTGCTTCTCCTGGGAAAGAGCAGATATTGTCCTAATCTTAAATTCATTGTATTTGTCCTTACAAGGAATTTATAATAACACAAAATAAAAGTAATATTGACTGATTCTAAATGATACATTTAGAAAACTTCTACCTATGGCTGCATTTTATAACTAATTTCAGAAACTTGACAATGCAGCTTTATGACTCCTCTAGTTTCTGGGACAAAGAAGTATGTATTTGCATTCAATTTAATTTTTAAAAATGTTTGGGATTAAACACGAAAAGTTGTAGATGTGTAGAATTTTTATGAGGACTTCTAGAAAAATTAACCATTCAGGTACTAAATACAATTTCTTTATGTGTTATATGGTTGCGTAATAAATATTTCTAAAAGAGATTTCCCAGAACCTTAGTTTTCAACCATTTTGAATAATAGTAATATGGAGCAAAACTCCAGTCCTCATTTATTTTAGGTATTCTGTCTGCTAAGTAAAACTGTGTTCTTTTGCAGTTTAAAGACCTTAATATAAACAGACTGATGATTGACTCATAAATTCATGGAAATCCCACAAGCATTTCATCACTTCTTGAAGCAATGCAAGCTTTAGGATAAAGTGACTATTTCACAGGAGTTACAAAAGTCACCACTTAAGCCACTTTTACAGTGAGGAACAAGTGGAATTTACCTTGGTGGGTAAATTCCCAGGTGGGTCCTCCCCAGGACTTAACAAATCTCTAAAGTCTTTTCATTAGTCTTGTTTTGCTCCTGTATTAAGCACAGAAAGTGGTTATGTTCGGACAAACCTCCACACTACAACATGCTGAAACAAAGTATTTTGCAACGTGTTGTTGCCCTGAATGACGACTTCCCCAGCTATTCCCAAAGTAACAGAATGGACCTATGGAAATTCAGGATATGCATAAAAAATAACATAAAGGAGAAAGTGACCATCTATTATAAGGTAATGACTGCTATTTGTTCACTTTTCTTCCATTTTCTAATGCATACCAGCTCAATAGTTTTGTTTGGAAAGTGAATAACCTACATAGTTGGTCTTCTGTAAGATACTTCTCTCTCCATTATGTTATACTCTTCTGCCTTGTATACATGCATGCCTGCACACACACATGGTTTCTATACTTAGACTGTACATTCTTGTTAGGCACAAGACTGACTTAAACTGAAAATCTAAATCTAATTAGGAAACAGAAATTAAGTATTCTTCTTCCTAAGTCTCTTGACAGGTCTGATTTAATAGTTATTCTAAGAACATGCTGCACTAGGGATTGGGTTGCCATCATTTATCATTTCTATTAATTGCATGCTGGTCAAACCTACATTTTGCAGAAGACTGCAGTAAACACAGGCAGCTGCAACAGTCTACAGTCTATAATGGACAGTGAGCTAAGGACTAAGTATATGTAAAGGACCTAAGGGTATGCTGGGAAGAACATAGATCTATTATTTGAGATATCCAGGTTTAGGTTCTAGTTCCTATTTCAAGGATTTTTTTTGTTCACCCACTGAAGGTTTAATATAAAATTAATCAGTGGTATGAGCAGGGACTTCAAGTCTCAGTTTCAGCATCCTCATGTCAATGTTACAATTATAAAATATACACTAATGGTGTGTTTCTTCTTTGCTGCATCCTTTATTGCTTGCTGAAATTGGAACACTGCACATTGGCAAAGCTTTAGCAGGAGCAGCATGTGTCTCCACTTCGAATAGCCACGGAGAGGCAAGTTTTGACAACCTTAAGGAGATGAAGAAACAGAACCTGGATTTCCCATTGAGGTGTTTTTACCCCCCACAGGCAGATAAGCTTGAAACTCAGCTGCTTGCTCACTTTCCTCAGGTATAGTACTATGGGGGAAGAGGAATGGAAGTATAACAGAAAAAAAACTTGGGGATCAAGATAAACATTGTTTAATAAGTGAAGGAACAGTGGATGAAGAGAGAAATAAAACAAGACAACCATTCCCAACCAGACTGATGTCCAAGCAGTTTCTGAGCAAATGATGGGTAATGTTCCTAAACCTCGCCATGCTGCACATTACTGCTGAGTATGGCATTACATGGTAGGGAGTATCTCTTTGGTTAGTTCAGGTCATCTGACTGGTTGTGTTCCCCCCAAACTCTTGTGCATGCATGTGGTAATTTGACTCCCAAAAAGGCCAATTTTCAATCTCCCCACAATTTGCTTCAGTGTGAGAGAAGTTTTCAGACATGCACAACTACCAACATAGGGAAATTATATAAAAATTTATTACTAACACAATAAATAATATAATATATATATACAACAATCCTAACTATCTCTCCTATGGTAAAACAATATATTTACATAAATCATCCCTCCTTCCCTCCATAAAAAGTTCAGAAGGAAAGAAGAAGAAGTCTTTTTCACTTGGGGCCACAGCTCTAATTCGCAGTAGTTGGAAAATTCTTCTCTTCTTCTCTCTTCTTCGGAAGGCAGGGGGGTCTACCCCCACTTCTCGCCCCTCGGCCATGATTACCAAGGGTCTTACCATGGACTTTGGGGGAACACCTGTTTCACCATGTCTGCACCATGGAATACAAGTAGTTAAAGCTTAAAGTCTTTGTCTCCTGCTTTGTGGAGGTTCCTTTCACAGGAGTTTTTGGGGAGGGGTCCCCTTAATCTGAGGCTACCCCTCCTTTTCCGGCTCAAAAGGGTTCTGAGGGTTTTGGGCTCAAGTCCCTACCCCAAGAACTCTCCAGCAAATCTCTCTCCATCTGCTCTGTCTTAGCTGGATGCTGGTACCATCTGGGCCATCCAGGTCTGCTCTGCTCCGCATTTTGTGTGTTGCTGCTGTTTCAGCGTCATGGTTGTGTACCCTAGTCCATCTCGGGCTACTCCATGGTTGCGTCTTGCCACCAATTCTCCAGGGTCATGGCTATCGGACCGACCTGCTCCGGGCCACCCCTTGGCCCACACTGGCTCAACTCCAGCATCACGCCTGCCCACCGGGGGCCTGGCTCCAGCCCCTAGCTGGCCACTCAAGCACTGTGCCATTGCCTCTCACCGGCAGTGGGGGGAAAATCCCCACAACCTTTGGCCACATCACCCGGTCCAGTTTTAACACCGCACCAGGCTCCCACAGCCTGGTTAGGGGGGAGGGGGGGACAGATAGAGCAGGACTGGCCCCTGTGAGGGGACCCGTTGACTCCTTCTGCTCTCTTTCTGACCTCATGGCATCCAGCTTCCAACTGCTGCAGACTCTTTTTTCTGGTTTGCATAATATGCTAATTTTGAAGGGGTGCACTACAGCTTTCTATCTGAAACTCACTTGGGATTAACCATTTTCCAGCCCCAAGGGAAACTGGACGAGTCAAAATTATGCCAATTCACCAGTCTGTTCACTGAGGGACAAACTGAGAAACAGAGATGGCCCTGACATTATGCACACTGTTCAGTAAGAGCTAAAACATCCACGTAACCAACACTGTTTAAGCCACAAATCTAAAATGGTACGATATGAGCTGCTATGAAGAAAATTAACTACAGCCTAGCCAAAGCCACTATGCCCATTTATAGAGTAAAAGCTTAGATAGCTGGCAATATGTAGGATGGAGAAAACAAAACTACCTGCACCCTTTGGAAGAAGAAAATAAGCCTGTAGCAATCCAACATCAACCATGAATTCTGAGGTAAAAGAGATGAGTGAGTGTCAAGAGAGGAAACCTGTAGACTTTCAGACCACTGTATTTTAGATATCCCTATTGATTTTTACTAGATTGACCATTCAGATAGCATTCTTGTATGCAAGAGAACTGGTATCTGACATAAATATTTGTAAATCAGGAAGTGAAATGAAAAATTTTTCATCTAATTTTATACATAAATGATTAGCAGAGTGTCAGTGACTGTAAGTGGAAACCATAAAACTGCAGTTATCATATGGAATGACTGACATAAAAAAGTGAAAATTTCTATTACCAGATGTGCTTCCTAAGGTGTAAGGGCAAAGTTCTCAAATGAGGGACTTCACTACCTGCACTGAATCAAAGCTCCTACTGACAAATCTTATGCCCTGGCTGTGAATGACAGGCAGGTACTGAGGGGTAGAGACCAACAGATGCTGTAAGGGTGAGGACCTAAGAAAGGTTGGAGGTGGAGAAGTCAGATGGCAAGATGAGTTACCTATCAAGAATGAATAAATATTGTTATATCTCAAAAAACATTAAAAATAAACCCTTATTACAAAATAAGTAGTTACATCGATTACTGCGACATTATTCATACATGACAAATTATTAGTAAGTTTTTTTATCAAGCTTTCAAAATCACATTTCTATGAATTACAATTCTGACAATTTTGAACAAAGGATTTTATCAGAATTTTTAGTTTGATTAGGCAAAATCTGTCATCTTCTCCCTAATACTGAACTCTCTTTGACCTTCTTTAAGTCAACTCTTGACATGCAGTGGTAGATCGGAATGTGTTAAAAGTCACTATGGACCAGAGAGTCAGTATTCTGGCTGTAATCAGTATCTCCTTAGTGAAAGATTATGAAGTAATATTTTAAAGGTTACTTTTGAGTGGATAATCTGTCTACCTATCCATCTTTCCAAAGGGAAAGTCACCATAATATATTGCAGACTCACATATCAAAGTATATCAGTAAAAACTAAAAACATGTGAGGAAGGCTCAGACACTCTGTGTATTACAGATCATGTATTGAAGAAGACAGAAACTGAATGACTTGCCCAAGGCTGCACAGGAAGCTTGTGATAACTGAATCAAGGTTTGGCTATAATGCTTTTTTTCTACATTGTGAGTCCACTTGCAAATTCCTTGAGAGACAGAATGATTTCCTTGGGGACCCAGCCTACCTTCTGCCTCTCCAGACTGCCAGAGTTGACCAGTTGCGGGAATCAGTACACCTCCTGGGAGACAGTGCTTGAGGGATTTGTACTTCCTCCAACTCAGTAAAAGATGGAATTAATGTGAATTAATGTGAAATATGGATGCAATCTTCTGGTCAGTGTGTCCATGTAACTCTCACAAACAAGGGTACACATTGTATAAACTTAAATAAAGACTTGATAACTTTCCTGATATTAATCCCTGCCAACTTTGCCTGATTATATGAAAAGTATAATAATTATATGTTTATATTAAAAGAAATGCATATGTGTTATATATTTTAACAGAAAAAGATACATTCACAGTTTTATAACCAATATATAAAGTATTTCAAAGTCTGACCATCTACAGTCTTTATTGTTAAATATTCAAATCCTGGATATATTTCAGGCTTAAATATGGAAAGATAGAAAAAATCAATCCCTTATTTAACAAATCCATACTCCAGCTAAATAACCCCTTTCTTACACTAAACAGCTTTCCAATATTCAGTATATTCAGTACTGTAATAGTTCTGGTGCACAGTCACGAGAAAATTCTATTTTCAAAACACGTTTGAAGAGTTATAATATGTGAAGGAAGATATAACGCCTGGATATTGGAGAATTTTGACTGTTTTTACTCTTAAATACTGAATGTTATAAAGTAAATCCATTATTTATGAAATCAGGAATCTAAAAGTATGAAGAAGACAGTAAGAATGGCTGTATATCATCAGCTTCTGATCACAGGTTGAAAGAAATTGAAGCACTTCAAAAATATTAATCTTTAATCAATATTGAAAATCAGCAGAGGCAGTTCTACTTGCCTCACAAGAAATATCATCATAACGGCTGGGCTTGGTGAATGAAGATTTGGGAAAGGTTCTATCCACATTTGTTACAAGCACGTTGGTGGTTAATAAGGCCAATACAAGATAGACATGTTCGATTGCAAAAGGCACAACAGGAAGACTCCTTAGGTGGTATATTCTGCAAGACACGATTCTTTCTGTGTTGTCTTTTCTCCTCGAGAGTGATCCTGCGTGCATTTTCAAAGGAAGTAACAGCGTTATAGATGGTGTGTCTCCAGGACTCCCGATTGGAGGCCAGAGTAGACCAGTTATGTTGATCAATATGGCCAAGGTTGAGATGTTGTTTCGGGGAGTCCTTGTATCTTTTCTTCGGGGTTCCTCTCATTGTGCAGCCGGTGGCAAGTTCACCATAGAGCAGGATCTTAGGGAGGGGGTGGTCCTTCATCCTTGAGACGTGCCCTGCCCATCGCAGCTGTGTTCTCAGCAACATGGCCTCAATACTTGTGACTGTTGCTTGCTCTAGAACAGATGTATTGGTCACATAATCTGACCAGTGGATGTTTAGGATTGTTCGGAGGCAGCGTTGATGGAAGCGTTCTAGGAGATGCAGGTGGTGGCGGTAGATGACCCGTGATTCAGATCCATATAAAAGAGTAAACAGCACAATGGTTGATCTTTGTACTTTTCTTCAGGTGTTTATTACGCCATACTCTTTTATGAAGCTTTCCAAAAGCACTATATGCCTTTGCTAACCTGTTGTCAATCTCTTCATCAATCTTACCATCCGAGGAGATGAGGCTGCCAAGGTAATTAAACTGCTGGACTGATTTGAGCTCTGATTGGCCAATGGTGATATGGGGATGATGGAAGACTTCCTGAGGTGCAGGTTGATAGAGAACTTCTGTCTTCTTTAAGCTGACTTCCAGCCCGAAAAGCTCAGTAGTGTCTGCAAAGCAGGATGTTAAACGCTACAGGGCTGCTTCTATGTGGGCAACAAGGGCGGCGTCATCAGCATAAAGCAGCTCCCAGACAAGATGGTTTAAGGTCTTAGTGTGGGCCTTCAGTCGTCTTAGGTTGAATAGACTTCCATCAGTACGGTATCGAATGTAGATACCATCCTGATCATCGAGGTCTGCAGTGGCCCTTTGGAGCATCATGCTGAAAAAGATTGTGAATAGCGTTGGTGCAAGAAAGCAGCCTTGTTTCACACCATTAGAAAGGGCTCAGAAAGTCCATTGCCATATCTGACTTGGCCACGTTGATCCTCATGAAGTGAGATGATCATTTTAAGGAACTTGGGGGGACAACCTAAACGTTCCAAAATCTGCCATAGACCTTTTCTGCTCACAGTATCGAAAACCTTGGTGAGAGCAACAAAGGTTACATAGAGACCTTTGTTCTGTTCCCTACGCTTCTCTTGCCAATGTGGTTTCAGAGCCAATAGGAGTACCACAGACATGGTATTTGTTCTCAGACAAGAAATATAACCATATCTGAAATAAATGAAGTGACCAAAGCAAGCTTCATATAGGAAAACAATCCAACTGTAATGCCTCTGACACCTCACTATGACATGCCATAGTCATTATGGCATAGAAAGATCTCCCTGGAAAACCCCATGCTCTCTGTTGCACATGCAAAGCTAGAATGCTAGAAAACTGGTGAGCAGTTCAGAAGTGTGTGAACAAGCAAAGACCAAACAGAGAAAAACAACAATGAACATTCAGAGCTAACAGACATCAAAGTAAAAAACAAACTAAACCAAACCAAAACAAGAAACCCACAATTCGTTCCATTGCAAGTCAAACTACATTACTGTTCTAGAATGAGATTGTTATGACTCAAGCAAACAGTTGTCTACCACCACAGGGTCACCCTGGAGAAAGCCATGAAGGATTTCAGCCTCTCTGGAACTCTCATAGCTTTAATCTGTGACTATCATCTGTACAATTTCATCAAGAAAAGGAAATCAGTCATCCTGATATCAACATTATGGTTGTATGAAAAACATTGTAATCATTTTATCACTACTCTGTAAGCCCCAGTTTCTGACACAGGCTGTTTAGTTGCATGAGATGAGGAAATTTTTTTTTATTTATTTTGTTTGTTTCCTAGTGCCTGCCATCAAGGGGAAGAGTAAAACGCACAGTGAAAAAAAGCCTTCCATATTGCCACCAACCTTAAAAAACAATTCTAATTATATGTCTGAAACTTTCTGGTCCCAATAAGTGTTTACATATTTCTTATTTAATTTCCCACAAAATAATTTTTCTCAACTTGAATTAATAAATGTAATCACTTATAGACAGGATTCAGGCTACTGTTCTCAAATACTAAGTGTGTCATACAAATAGTTTAAGTTTCATTTAGCATTTGATTTTCAGTTCCCTATAAAAATAATGATTGAAACAACATTTTACACTATATTCATTTCACACAGTACGTTTTTCTACTTCATTTAAATCTACAGGTATCTTTCATCATACTTCTTACTAAAGCAGAGCAAGAATTTTCCTTCTCTCCTTTCCTTCTCCTTCTGTCTCACAGCCTGTTAAATTTGCTGGTTTTTAGCATTTCTCAGTAAAGTCCCCAGACTGCATGATAAGAAAATGTTGAATCTTAGTGATGCTTTTCAATTCTGTTTTGGTATGTTGTTACTTGGAAATTACTGTCTTATTCTGTACAACAGTCTCTATTGACTGAAAATAAAACAGGTGTACAAAAAACCCACCTTAGCTGATTATAATTATAAGCTAATAATTATAAATACAAGCAAAATAAATTGCAAACAAAAACCAAAATAAGATCTCTCAGTTAAACAGGGGTTTTCATGGATTTATTGCACAGCCCACTAGTAGAGGGACAATCAGAAGGCAAAGCTGCATTGGAAACTGGAATCATTAATATTCCAGCAAAAAAAGCAGTAAAACCCACAGGAAACTCTCAGACAATGGACCCTTTAATTATTTAAGCATTTCTATAATATGTGGTATATATGTGCTTTAGACTATGTTTGATGTCAATAAAATATTTGGTCACACATCTATACAACTACTCTGATCAGCAGTGATGGAAAGAATTGCACAAATACCAAAACACTAAATCACTCACATTATATGGTAAAGAAATAGCATAACTGATAAGCAAATAACCACTCTGAAAAAAACAAACCAAAACAAAAGATGGAGTTTACATAAATACAAATGCACATCTTGAAACAGATTTCTGGGATGAAGACATTCATTAATGATAACATATAACGTTAACACCAGCTGTACTTGTGCTTTATGTATTCTGATTCATGTTTGCTCTCTTCAAATATGTAAAAGGGGTATTAGTTTTTCTACAGCTTCCCAAATGAGGATGGTGAAAGAGGATAGTCAAAATAAAAGAGAGGCAAATATATTCTGAATTTGCTCAACACTCACTCTCCTACTTTTGCTAAACTGAATATTTCCTGTATATTGAATGCATCTGTTTCTAGGGATGTGAAATCCAAATACCTGGCATGAAACTTTTCTCTGTTGATATTTATTCATCACTATCCCTAACTCCTGACAGTTTAATCACTCTGCTCCTCTATATCAATTTGTCATTTCTATAAAAAGTTATATCCGCAAACTTTTGCACCACTAGATTAGACTTGGCTTTTTGTAAAGCTTCATATTTTGTTCCTTTGAGATATTAATTTCCCAAGTCTTTGACGTATCTTCTTATTGCATAGAAGTCAAGAAAATCCTACCCCCACCATGATTCTGAGTTTACTCCAACAGGAGTTCCATGACTGACCTCAAAAGTCTTCCACAAAAAACAAAACAAAACAAAACAAAAACAAAAACAAAAACAAAAACAACCAACTAACCAAACAAACAAACAAAAAAACCCCCCAAAAAACCCTATTAGTAAGATTTGAGTAAGCTGTGGCTTGTTCTGCATTGAAGTCATTCCAAACATAGCCGGTTTTTTTGTATTATTGTGGCAGTCTGCAGCTAAGTTTTGTAGGAATTATTCCAAATATATTAGTGTTCTGATTTTGATACAGAGAAAGACAAATTATTTTAATATACTACTAGTAGGAAAACAGCTCAATATTGCTAATTAAGTTATTTGTCAGATCCTCTGTTTCAGTTTTATTATATACATAGGCATTTTGCCTTTTTTTTCTAAACCATTAGAAATATAAAAACAGATCAAGTAATGTTCTGTTAGTACACTGCTTATCCCCAGAGTACACTATTATGTATGCAGTTACCTAAGTAAATGCTATGAAAGGATATCTTAAAAATTTAAATTAATTGAAATATTCGCACATGTTTAGATTTGGTTTGACTATGCCACTGAAGCAGAGTGTGGTTCTAGGGATATTAAATACATAGTAAATATCTTTAATAATTTAGATTATCAGATATATATGGTGAAACAATATAATTTTTTTTAAGAATTTTAGTAATAACTGTAATATCTGTCTTTCAATAGGAATGTGATTTGTTGGGTTTTGGTTTTGGTTTTGGTTTTGTGGGTTCTTTTTTTCCAAATAAAGAAGAAAGACCCTAGAAAAAACCCTATAATTTTCAATAGCAATGTTGGGTCCTCTTTTGTCTATAGCAAAAATGTATTGCAAAGAAGTATTTCAACTGTTTACACCCAAGAATAACTTAAATTACTTTTTTCACTGCAAAGTTGCCATTCATAGGATAGATGTCTACAAGAAATAATAGTACACAATAAAAAGTACATTAGAAAGGATGAAAAGAAAGGACTAATATTTTCAGTGAATAAGCTGTAGGCATTCTGAAAACTTGAATTATGGTAAGTTTTTTAATTGTTTAGGGGATTATGAATACACACAGCTTTAAGGAAAAAAATATTTTTCCAATGAACTAAAAAAATTAGGTTTACCTCTTATGTTATGTGTTAATAACATGTATTTGACCCTTTTGTCATCTGAATTTTTAAAGAAGGTAAAAGATTTCATCCAGAAAGTGCATGGCCAGGAGTTATTAATATTATTTGACATTACCTTGTACAGGCATTACAGGGGACGATGCTCCTCATGCAACATGTCTTCATTTTTCTTTTTCATTGGCCATTTTTTTTGGTGATACATAAAAAAAACCCGCAACAACTTCAGTTTTTGTATATCACAGATCGGCATAATTTAGAATTTTTCTATCTATATTTGACAATTTTTTTCATGGATGTCAATGTCACGTTGTTTATAGTAATGGAACACTAATACCCCTACGCAAATTTAGTCATTGGTAGTATATGATAAAAAAAATTAGTATGTTTTTGTGTATACAAAAATATCACAATTTAAGAAAAAGAGTTCCATAGGAAAAGTAAGCAAAATTATTCTATTTAATCAATATGATTTCAAATACTTTTTTTTCCTCTTATAAATCTAGATATTATACCTAGATTCAGCACTTGTCAATAGTAAAAGCTTCATACAGTGGATGAATTCATTCTACCTTCTTCTCTTCTAGTTGGGTGCCAAAACGCCAAACTCACCTTATAGACCACTTGAAGTTTACAACAGCTGTAAGGATGGCAAAAAAACATGATGTAAAACACATTCCCAAGAGCTGATACTACTGACCTCTGTCAGTGGTGTATCTTTTGCTATACCTCATCCTTTTCCATCTTTTTGCATTCTAGCATGTCCCATATGCTAAAAAGACAAAGTGTCTCATCTTATAATGCCAGCTCAACATTGAGTGAATGTGTCCAGTTGGTGAGGACATCCCTAGATGAAGGTAACAGGCTGCATTTAGAAATTTGGTTTTTATTTATTTATGTATTTCTTCACACATTCCGTTGACCTAAGCCATATAGGGAAGCAATAAGAAGAACAGAACCAGATACTTCACCTTTCTCTTTAAAGACAGAAAGTGAGCAGGAATATCAGAGTTCAAATAAATTTGCTTAACTTATACTAATGCCACCATGGCTACCCTAGCTTTCCCTGTATTTTATTTAATATATGAATACCAGTAGATTAGTTTTTTAATGGTCACCATTATCAACAAAAACAAAAATCATGTTAAGCTATTAACAAAAAACATAACATTTGCAGTCTTCATTTAAATCTCTTCGCTTAGATAAGAGACAATTTACACAGTCAGCTGCAGTCAGTCAATGAGAGAGATTGATTCCTTCATCCATTGAAGATTTTCTTTTATATTGTCATATTCTAACCCAAAATTATAAACAATACAATTCCTTCTTATATGCACTCTACTGTGGTTTTTTGGTGCTTTTTTCCACTGATGTACAGTCTGTTTGTTCCAACTAATTTCCACAACCAATCCAAACGATTTATTTACCACCCACTGGAATCTTATTCATTAATTTTTAAGCATCTTTCACCTCTTTATTAACCCCTCCTGTTATTTATCTATTATAATCTACCTTTGTTCTAACTCACCTTCAATGATTTCAACATGGATTAGTTTTTAGTATGTGTAATCACCTAATTAAGGCACCAGTTTAACTACAATGAAATATCCTTTGAAAGCAGTACTCTTGCGCAGATTGATACCAAAAGTATAAATAAAGCAGTATGTAACTTTTAACTTCCATTCTGAAATTTAGAAACTTAAAAAGTCTTCAGTTTGCTTTTTTTTTTTAAATTAAATATTATCACTTAATTTTAAATGTTATTTGTTCAACTATGTTCCATAAATATTGGCACCACCACAGAAAGTGGTTATGCCTGAGCAGTTCCATTACTTGAGTACCAGCAGTAAGATGAGCAACTGACTCATATAAGTGCTCTGCCAGTTGTAAAAAAGATGTCATACAGGCAGCAATTTGAGGGTCAGGGACTTCCTAAGACTGAAGGAGATTCTTTGTATTTAATGAAAGACTACACTGTACCCAAAAAATAATAGTAGTCTACAGCAAAAAGTAAGTCTAATTCTAGTCATTTCTCATTTGATCATAGCAACATGTAATGCTCTAACAGCAGTGCTGGTCTCTCTCTGTCTGCATTTCTGATAAATCATTTTTCATGCACTGAGTTCTTGCAATGCATTTTACAGGTGATAAAATACAAAACATTCACCAGAAATGGAAAAAAAAAAAAAAAGAAAAAAGTCATATAGTTGACAATGTCTTGTGGTATATTGCAAAAATAATTTATCTTCTGTTCTTATTCAACTAAAATTCCAACTAACCTAAAAACAACAAAAGTCCTATTAAGACTGTATTATATTATTAAAGACTTAGATGGTAACACACAACTTCAATTCTACAGGTTAATTAAAATTAGATTTTCAAATCATCTTCCTGTGATAAAATTGTAAATCTGTCCTCGGCGCCACAGTGGCACTAGTTTGAAAACAGATTGTTCTTCCAAGAGGCAACTTTCTTTAAAAAATATTGGTTTAATATGTGAAATACAAAGTACTGTTTTGGTTTTAATTCATTACTGAGGAAAAAAGTAGAGAAAAATCTCAAAAAAGGAGGACAAAATTGAACCAAACAACTCAGAAATATCTCAATTTGAAAATGAATCCCATTGCTACCCCATAAAATTTTAAAGAGAGCTATATATTTTTAGGCTGATTCACACATCCATGCTCTCCTGTGTGATACAGAAAATGATGTAAGTGCTGGAAAAGAATCTACTTTTATCATATCACAAGAGCCATGCAATATCTCTATAAAAAGCCTTCGAAAAGACCAGTAAAGGAAATTTCATGTATTATGGAGAAGTGAGTCAAATACAAAATTTATAAAATGCTAATCCTGTAATAAGGAACTTAAAACTTAGCTAGGTTCAACTAAAGAAAGTACAACATGACAAATGAATATATTGGATAGAATATAGAATAACAAAAACTGATTTTTAAGTACGAATATAATTTATCCAATATCCACAAGCTGTACAAAATCCTACTAGAAGAATCCAAAGGCATATGACATGTTTTTCACTAAGATAAAACTCTAAGTTAATTTTAATAATATACTGAGGCATATATAGAGTTTGACCGATAATATTTATTCCTGTTTATTCTTTACTGTACTTATAATGTCCAGTGATTACCTAGATAGTAGGATATACTGAAAAATGTTTTGTGTCCTATAAATCACAAAAGATGTATGGGTTTTTTCAATTTTGTTTTTATTTTATTTTTTAACTTATTTTTTTTAACTTGAAGCATTTTGTTCACATACTCTCTGAACTCTTTCTAAAACGAACAGCTTATAGCCTGAAATTAAACAACTTTTTGTGCAGGAAATAAATTTCTTTTTGTTAATTTTATATGCAATTGAATTTGCAGGAGGAAGGTTTCCAGATTTACCTATTTAAGTTTGTAGAAGACAGATATCTAGTTTTATATTAAAATTCAGCCGTAAAATAAATACTGAAGTAATTTCTCTGGGAAACTAACCTACTCTACAAGTGTAGCACTTGGAGCTGAAGATTTCTGTGGGTGTGATTGTCTTTTGGGTTTTTTTTCCTCTATATAATACAGTATAGAGGTATAAAAAAGTTAGCACAGTTAGAGGATTTACAATTAGCACTTGTGGGTTACAGGAATGTCCAGGAAGATACAGTCTATTGAAGTGCCTCAACCATGAATATCTCCCTATTTACTTGCATAGATTATATTTAGCAAGGGAAGTTTCTATCATATTGCTTAGCAACAGGAAAGATATTCTCATTGGATTATCATGTCATTATCCCCTCGGCTCAGCCAGCTCACCCTCATGTATTACTGAATATATAAACAAGCAGATCTCAAAAAGCTGACCAAAAAGAAGACATGAGACATTGCAACAGGTAGAGCTAAGCCTCCATGCGGACAATTCTCTGTCCAAAATCTCAAGGATTTGGTAAAAATAGGGAAAAATAATTCCTCAAAACGAAGACTATGAAAGACAGCATCCATGGTTGAGCAGGATAAGTAAACTGCCTAATTTATATAAGCTGAAATCTAAGTCAACTTGGACTTTTAAAAGAGTGAATGATTCAATCGTTAGAGGATTCCTGTAGTAGGTTACAGGAAATGTAGTGTCTCTTTGCTAAAACTTGCATTAAATTGTGAACAGTGTTAAAATAAAAGCAGTGTCTGAAGATGCTTTGTACAGAAAGTGTCATCTGAGTTACAGTCACTCAGATTTTGTGAGTGAAGACAAAAAGGAAAGCATTACCATCATCTCACAAACAAAATATACAAAATAGACAGAGAAGTGCAGATATAATGCTAGCTATAGATCCTATCTTCCATGACTCCTTTCCAGTCTTCCACCTTTACTATTTCAAGGGAGATATTAAGTAAAGCCAGGAGTGATCAAGACAATAGAGAATCATAATTTCTCCTAATTTTGCATAAAACAGAATATGAACATAGGTAGAGAGAAAAGGAAAAGAACATTAAAATACATATTTTAAAATAGTGTAATATGGTAATAGTGAATGGAGTACCATAAGACTGGCAACCCATCACTAGTGGGGTTCCATAGTGCTCCATCTTAGGTCCTGAGCTCTTCAATATCTTCATAAATCACTTGGATGCAGGACTGGAAGGGATACTAAGCAAGTTTGCAGATGACACAAAACTGGGAGGGGCTGTTGACTCCCTTGAAGGCAGGGAGGCCCTGCAGAGAGATCTTGACAAATTAGAGGACTGGGTAATCACCAACCTCATGAAGTTCAACAAGAGAAAGTGACGGGTTCTGCACCAGGGGTGCGGCAACCCCAGACGTTTATGCAGACCAAGGAATGAGATGTTGGAAAGCAGTGCCACGGAAAGGGACCTGTGGGTCCTGGCCGATGGAAAGTTGAATATGAGTCAGCAGTGCCCTGGTAGCCAGGAGGGCCAACTGTGTCCAGGGGGACATCAGGCACAGCATGGTCAGCTGGTTGAGGGAGGTGACTGTCCCACTCTGCTCTGCACTGGGGTGGTCTCACCTTGAATATTGTGTGTGGTTTTGGGCACTGCAATATAAGTAAGATATAAAGCTATAAGAGAGTGTCCAAAGGAGGGCAACAAAGATGGTGAAGTGCCTGGAGGGGGAGCCGTGTGAGGAACCGTTGAAGTCCTTGGTCTGTTCAGCCTGGAAGAGAGGAGACTGAGGGGAGACCTTATCACACTCTACAACTTCCTTGTGAGGGAAGGGGGAGGGGAAGGTACTGATCTCTTCTCTCTGGTGATGAGTGACAGGACATGAGGGAATGGCCTGAAGTTGTGTCAGGGGAGGTTTAGGTTGGATATTAGAACCAGAGGGTGGTTGGGCACTGGAACAGGTTCCCCAGGGAAATGGTCACAGCACCAAGCCTGACAGAGTTCAAGAAGCGTTTGGATGATACTCTCAGGCACATGGTGTGACTCTTGGGGATGGTCCTGTGCAGGACCAGGAGTTGGACTCAACGTTTCTTGTGGGTCCTTATCAACTCAGAATGTTCTGTGATTCTGTGAAAATACATTACTTTTTTTGGCTACACAGATGCCTTAAGGAAACGCTACTATTCTGGTATTGCACACCATCTGCTTAAGGTAGTTTAGCCTGAACCTCTGATGTTCTGCATTTCTTAGGTTCTGCAATTCTTAGGACACTGATCACTGAAGTACCTTAGAAATATTACTCCTTCTTGTAATATCCATTATGTCAGCAGTAAAGACAAATAACATCATTTGAGAACTTTTTTCCATTTGAAGCAGATGCTAAAGACATTGACATTTCCTGTTGGTATTTCTCACTAACAACTAATCTTGAGCCTGGCAACAGGATCTTGATATGTAAGGTCTTAATGCTAACCTTCTTGAAAGTGACAGATGTTAACCTTATTAAATCAACCCATTCACATAGTTAGAGTTCTGCTCATTTCAGTTTCATTATTAGTCTGTCTAGTTTCAATCTGGATACAATACTTACTTTCATGGAAAACTTAGGCTGACATTTTGTAAATTAAGGAAGTGATCGATAGACTGAACAATAAAGTTACAATATGTAGCTGACATTATTGTATATTCTTAAAAATAAGAAAAATGCAATAAATAGGAAATAACATATACTTTGATGCTGTTGTGGTATTACATTGCTTTTGTGCAAATATCCAGACCTGTTTTATAGGTCATGATATTTTCTAAAGTACAATTTTAATTTTTTTTCCTTGATGACACACATAACAAAGAATCAACACCACTGTGTATTAAACAGTATGGTGTTTAATATTTGTACCAGCTAACAGGTTGCATATCCATTTTCTTTTGAAAACACTTGTTTACTTAGTTTAATTTAGTTTTGAAATTTTTTCAGATTTCAACAGTGTCCTAAGCCCTAAATAATAGAACAGGACAAAGCAAGCAGGCAGAGGTTATGTCAAATTGTAGTGTGTTCATTACTAAAGGCATAGTTAGATAAAAAAATTACAGATGAAACTGTAAGCTACCAAATTATTGTGTTCTGGATCCCCAAAATAAAATAAATAAATTTTAAAAAGTAATTTTCACTAACATCCATTTCCACAGGAGCAAGACAAGATTTGTGTGTGTGTGTGTGTGTGTATGTGTGTGTTGAGGACTATCTCATGTCTCAAGATGAGACATCTCATAAGTAAGTTATGAGATGTTGAGTAGTGCCATAGATGTTGAGGGAGTCAGAAGCTTGAAAAAAAGCACGTTAGAAAGTTATTTGCTGATACACCATTAACATCTGTGGCTCTACATAACAGCCTGAACAAGGTCATCCATATAGGGGAGGAAAAAGGGATTTCACTTGATCTCTACTTTCTAGGACTGTTTTTGAAATCAAATGGTGTAGCCAAACATTATAACAAAGTATAGAATATAGAATTAATTAGAGGTGAAAAAAATTAGTTGAGTTTCTCAATTGCCCATCATTACCTTTAACATTGAGATAATGTTAAATTTGAATATCAAGATGAGTTAGATTGTGAATGTTCTTGAGAAGTTACAGAAGAGAACAAAGTGTACCAACATTTCATTTGGGACAGAATGAATCAGGACTGTCTGGAAACCAGAGGGGCTGATGGATGAGAGGCACAGGAGGAGTATAAAAGTGAAAACACAGTAACAGTAGACTGCTCATACGTTGTACCAGTCATATTAATGAAACAGTATCCAGGTTTTTTTCAAGAATCCTAATATTTTTAGGAGTTCCAGTTTTGAAAACATATAAACAACAGATAATATGTCATATATTAATGATTTTTAATGATATACTACAAGTAAAAATATACCCACCCCAGTCAAGTCTAAAACAGGGCAAATAGTTCTGATGCAGGACAAAACTTAGAGTATTTAATAAACAGACAAAAACTTCACGCTAGAAGCCTTTTCACACAATTATTCACAGTATCCTGAATTTTTCTTTTTAAATATATGCTTACATTCCTTTGATTAATAAGCCTTAAGTTTTAACATATGTTAACCATAAGAAATTTTTTCAGTGGACATCTTACTGTCTCCACAACTCTAAGGCAATTAAAAACGCTATGTGGTTAAGAGGACAAAAAAGGAAATAAAGCTTTTTGTATCATTCTGAAGCAAGTGTTCATAGAATTTTTACAATTCTCTCCAGAAGCACAAAGACATACCTAAATATCAGGCTGATGAAATTCAGAAAAGAAATGTAAGACTGTGTAAGATTCCAACTAAATGTAAGAATTTCCATTTCACTGAGTCGAAACCTACAGATGAAAATAGTTAAGATAGTGGTCCATATGAAGCTAATATGAACACATTTTAGTTCTTAATGTCACGTAATTTTCAAAAGTAGAAAACAGTCTTAAAAGCTACAAATTTTTATGTTAAACCACAAACTTAGTATTCTTAAGTCATTAAAAAATACGGTCCTCCAGTAACAACCTGTACTCTAACAATCTATACTCTAGTAAGCTCTGTGCAGGTGGTATGTTCCAATAGGCTCTGTACTGAAGTTTTAAACATATGGAAAATTAATCATTGTGAGTCCTATGAAATTAATGATCAGGTAAACATATAGATGCTGCTTGTATTTTCCTTTTTGTTTTATTTCCCCATATTTCATACACCTATCATCCAACATTTAGTTCAGACTTCACCACTTACATGCACATTTAAAGTTCAACCTGTGTCAATGCATGATTTCTAGCTCACACATGCTTTCTTGTTTTCTTAGTCTTGCATTCTCCAGTCCTACTGGAGAAAAAAAACATTTTGCTCCAGACTTACTGACAGGAACATTCATATTTTTTCAGAATATGCACCTTGAAGAATGAAGTTCAATAAATTTAAAAATAGCTGTTTTACCATATTTTCTTGTTCTACTAATATAACTAAAAAAATATGTGGACATACTGACAAAACCAAAATTAACAGCTTCACTTTTGCATTCATTAGAACAGTACTGCTGGTATTTTTAATTAGGGCATAAAGAATTTATAATCATGATGTCTTCGTTTGTCTTTATTAGAAGATCACACATCAGTTCACTGGTAACTCTTGTTGAATCACTGCCACTTACTGTCAAGTGCTGCCAAACTGGTGTTCCCCTTCTGCCCATTTAGTTTTCCTTTAATGACAATACTTTTGTATCTTAGTAAATGGAAAAAAATACTGGATTTACTGGGGTGACCAGCATAATAATGACTGAAGCAAGGAAAATAATACCAATTTTGATGAGAACACTCTAACAATACAGAAAAGTACCCACCAAAGTGCCTGCATCTGACATGAAAAAAAAAAACAAAAAACAAACCAGTGTATATCATGATATCATGCTTTTGTTGTGTATAATGACCTTGCATCCTATCAGAACAAAGTCATAAATGAACTTGTGTCCTTTAGCAGGGAAAAAGAAGGGAAAATAAAATCACTCCAAACAGGCAGCTGAATTTATCCAGTGTTATCATGCAGAAAAAAGTTAAGCTTTTCTAAAAATGAAGTATTTAGGCACTGTTTATATGACAATAATTATGTTGATGATCTATTTATTTTAAAATAAGACTACTTCAGGTTTACTTACATTCTTCTGGGTGATTTTTTCACACTATAATAAGTAGTTCATCAAGAGATTTTATTTCTCTGAAGATACTTTGATTTTTTAAACTTTTTATGTCAGTTATTTCATTAAGGAATTCTAAAATTCTCTCTCCAGAAATCAACAGTGAAAATGTCTTTATTTCTATAATTCTTCCTTGCTTTCTTTTTTGTAACTGTGTTCACTTTTCTATGCTGTCTGACCTAATGAACAATTTTTGCAGACAGTTTCATAGGCAATATAAAGTACACATACACATGATCAATTTAAACAAAGTCACTGACCTCCAACAGATGTTGGAGAGGCCCAGTGCTGCAAGAGGTTGTGCATGAACTTTGATTGTATGACTACAATCTGACTTAAGAAATATACTAAAAAGACACAAACAAACAAACCCAAACAAAAAATACTCCAAACCAATAAAGAAAAACAACCCAGAGAGAACTCTGATTGCCAACTGTTGGATAAGATAAAAAAATTGAGTAAAACATTTCAAGTTTCAATGACACTAGGGAAGCTGAAAACAGGCTCCCCTGAATAAATTCATGAATTTAAAAAATTTATATTTTTTTACATAAATATATTTTATTAAAAATCTGTTTGTATGTGGCTGACCAGAATGGGTATCAAGCTGAGAAATTGAATAAAAGACCAATAATTATTTTTAAATACGATAAGCTAAAGATAAATGCTTACTTAAGAAAATGAATTGTGTTCATAGATAAAATAAATTAGAGAGAGAATATTATAAATCACAAGTACATGGAGAGTTCTTTAACCTTAATGAAAAATTAAACTAATTATTTCTTTAATAAATATTAATATGTGGATGGTAGTTCTTACTGATTTTGTTAAAAGTTATTAAATGCAACAAACAAAACTGAAACCATTTACTTACAATTTAGCTTTCAAACTCTGATATAATTAAAGTGTTAAATTCTCCTTTGTAATTTGTATGGTAGATCTCCAGCTTTTCTATTTTCCCTACAACATTTTCTTTAAACAAAGTTCCATACACAAACTATGAAAGCATTAAAATAATTCTAGGAAAAATTAACAAATCAGATTGTAATTATCCACATGCTATTAAGCAATGGGATTTACCCAATCTTATTTCTGTAAGCCAGGAAATCTGATTTTTAGAGTGAGTAAAATAATAAAGAAATAATTATGAGTAAAAGAATTATTGAGTAAATGTTTGTTATCTTAACAATGATCACTTCCATGCCATGATACGAAGAATAAGGTACAAAAGAAGACAGAAAAAATCACAAAACAAATACATTGCTTAATTATATTTAATGGACCATATCTAATGGACTTCCTCCTCACTCCACCTTCAGTTGGGCTGAAATTGCTTATGGAATCAGGCTGCTAGATCACTTTGAAAGCAATAGCTGCCTCAGAGAGCAGTAATTGGTTGCTGCTCCTGCTCGCTTCCCCACAGTTCAACTGCCTCCTTCGTGGTGTAGATCAAGAGGACACATAAGTAACCTAGCAATTTTCAAATACATTTTTAGAAAAGGGAAGAAAATAGTACCTTTCCTGAGCAGAGTGCTTTGGTGCCTGCACAGACTGGTAATAAAGAGCAATAAAGGGACTAGATGGGGAATAAATTCAGCAGAAAAGGTGGTCTGCTGGGAAATAGCCATGAACATCAGACAAAATTTTCTTTGACATTGTGAAGAGCTTTAAATCTGCAAATGCTGGTTCAGACTGCAATTTCTAAAGACCGTTGGACTGCTGTGCTATGAAAAGATGTGCCCCAATGAAATGGAAAGCATGTCAGACTTTAAGCTGAAGAGTCATTTGCACTGTGAAACCTGTCTGAACAGCTATAGGAATTATCATAGATTTTCATTTTAAAAAATAAGTGCAGAAATTATCCATGCCATTTAAAGACCACGCAAGCTGGAAAAGGGATACAACAGACCATTTCAAAGATTCTCAAATCTCCTTGGTCTGCCCAGCAATATAAAATATGATTTAACACAAAATATGTGTGTTTTTCCTGTATTTCCATGTCTGTGTCAAAAGTTATAAATATTTTTGCCGAAATGAAGAATTGAAATGTTACCCACTCCTTATTGCAAACTGCTGTCATGGAATGTAAGCAAGGATAGGCATGCATACTCTACACAGGAATGGGCTCAGATTCAGAGTTCATTATTCTCTCACAAACAGTATTAAAGATCTTTCAAACAACCTACTAACTCCAAAATTGCTTATTCTCCTATCCGGTTTCTATTAAGTGTTACTAACAAACCATTACACCCCTTATATCATTTTAGCTCTTCTCAAGTTTTATCTAAAACTGTCAGTGTATTTTGATTTGAAAGAGGATTTTACATTTCTAAAGAGTTTATTTACTAAAACTTCAAATCTGCCATGCAATCCTGCCAGATATTTAGTTTTCAACAGAAAAATATTTTACATAAATTAAGTCATGTCATTTTTTTCTGCATCTAGTACTAGACAGCCAAAAGAAAATGCTATATGTCCATGCAAGAAGAATACTAGGATTTCTAAAGAAAGGTTATTACAGTCATTAATTCTTTGGAGACAGTTTTCAATATTGATAGTTTACAGTGAGTTTCTGAATTGAAATTTAAATCTGAATGGAACACCCAAGGACAAAATAGGTACACAAAGGAACGCTTGGCTCCAAATCAAGATCCTCTAGAATGAAAGTTATACTCTAGGACAAGCAAAATGCTCTAGAAATGAATCCTAGCATATAAACTGTGTAAATTCCTGAAAGTTTATTAATTTTTTGAAACAGAGAAAATTTTGAACATGCAATGCAGTCTCTATAAACATTTTCTTTCTTTTTCACACTATTTATGTCTCTAAAATGCAGAAGCTCTTTTAAAGAATATTTGGGTTGTAGAAAAATTAATTAATTTTATAGTTACATCCTAATAATATGAGGTAGGTTGCTAAGCCACAGACTGCCTATTCCTGTGGCAACCGCTATGCATTCATACTCACCCCTGACATATCCATGTTTCTCCACTGAGCCACATGGAATAATGGCCACATAGACTGGCATGAAAGGCAGTGTAAGGGTTCTTAGACCTGAGGTTTGTAGCTTCTATGATTAATCGCATTACAGACAGACCTTAAGGATAAACCAGGAAGTCTGTGAGGGCTTACAGAACTTGCTCTTATTTTGATACAGACTTCTGTGTGATCTTCACCACTTCCTTTTACCTATATATTTGCCTTAATTTTTGTAAAGTAGGATGGTTATATTTTTATGCTTTCCAACATTTCTGTGAAGATGTGTGCTAATGTCTGGGAATCAGACAACCATAACAGTGAAAATGATGACTTACCCACAGAAAAAAACCACCAAGAAACGTATAAAGAAGAGGTGAGATAGTGCCAACTGAATGGTGCTGCACTAAAGTTAAAACTTGCATTGAAAACTTAACTATGTAAGGTTTGGGGGTTTTGTACACTATTATACACAGCTTACATATCTGTAGTGATGAATCATCTTGAGAACACCTCCATCTTAAATCAAACAGAAACCTATTTATGGAGATAGACATAGCATCTTTGAAAACAAAGAGGATTTCAGAATTTTGCTTGAAGTGCAAAATATGCATTTGATATCAGTCCTTAAATGTCTGAGCTGTTATTACTCCAAGTGCAGTTGAAGTAAGTTAATGAACCTTCCTTTTTTTTTTCTTTTTAGGGATTCTGCAGACAATTTGAAAATTGTCAGCATTTATTTCTTTCTCCTCTTACCCCTATTGTCTCCAAGAAATATTTATTGATCCCCTTCTGGAACACAGCAGTTTAGCCATAAATAATAAATTCCTCTCTGGGACTGAATGTCCTTAGTGGAAATGAAGATCTCTTAATCAGTTGGCACTCAGAATTAATTAATATTTGAAGTCAGGTAATAATTTGTCCATGTTTAAACAAACTTTGAGGCCAAAGAACCCCAGAAGCTAGAAGACAGTGGTTTTGATATACCAAAACTCACTAACTACAGTGTAAAGTTAGGATACACAAAAACTTACTAATATGTGTACTGAACACCATCCTTTGCAACTCTTGCAAACTCTAGTGGCATTGCATTTTGACAGCCCCATACAGAAACAAACTGTAACACCTAGACCTAACAAAACCTGTAAGCAGGGACTTTACTCAATGTTCTATTCTGCTACATGTTGGAGTTCTTTAAGTAAAAATAGTGCAAATACTTTCTAATGACAGAGTGACATTTAAGAAAACCTTCTCTGATGAGCACATGAATGTTTTCTTTCGAGTAGCTGCAGTTTAGAGAAACAAGTAGCACAAATAAATCCAAACACCCAAGGACCAGAACATGACACGGGAAATATCACAGAAGAAGAACAAACACACCAAATGTTATACTGAACTTGTATCTGGAAGCATAGACAGCTGCCAAAAGTTCTATTTAAACATCTTAGAATGATCTGCTGGCTCCAGTACTACAACACAGTCTCCTCTAGCACTTGTTAAGACAAAACCATAAAATCACATTACCCTCACACATTTCAAAGGTTGTGTAAAAACTAAAAACATTGACTCCAAGGCTCCAGAGAAAAGCTTATGTGAGACTTAAATTCCAATACAATTATCACTGTCAGTTATGCAGTTGATGTCTGTAAATGAGGCAGTAGAAATAAAATTCATAAGCCACCAGGAATACAGAAAGGATTAATTTTTAGCACGTATGTTTATATTCAGGTATGTGTGTAAATTATAATCAGAAACATTTTACTGATCATTCTCTATAGCATTATATATTATATATAAAGATACTTCCTTGTTAATTGTCTGCTTGGGTTTTAAAACCTTGTTATAAAGGCTCACAGAATCATGACTGATAAGACAGAAGAAAAAGTAAACTTCTTTGTTATTTTCATGTAATAATAAAATGTAGTTAAAATAATTTTTAAAACAAATGGGTTCACTGTATCATGGTAAAATCATTGCAGGTCACCTGGTCTCCAATGGCACTACATTTCATACACACATATACTCTACAATTCTCTTTTATTTTCTAAATAAAGACCATGAGATTTCTCTGGCAATTTAGCTGTTTTAGATAGAGGTTTGTACAACCACATCTCTTTTAAAGAGTGCTGCTTCTCACTGTTCCCTTATCTTAGTAGCAATGACAAGTGAAGAAATAGGAAAGGAACAGTCTTTCTGAACTTCACAGAAGCTCATAGATGATGGACTCTTGGTAAAAGAATGTGGTTAGAAAATCCATATACTGGTGACATTTGCAGTTAAATGGAATATGAAATCAAAATCAATTGGAATAAAAATAAAATGCTATTTATCATTTTAATTGGAAGTAAATTTAGCAACATAGGATAATTTTATTGGAAAGGAGATCTGGAAACCATTTAATCCAATCCCAAGCTCAAAGTAGATCCAATTGTGGGATGATGTCATGGGCCTTATTCAGCAAAGGATGGAGGTTCTTCAGTCTTTGTGGGGAACCTGTTCCCATGAGATTTTTTCCCTTATATCTAGTTGGAATTTCCTTGCTCACCTTACCTATGTAGTTCTCAAAGAATCTGTGTGTGTTTTTCCCACCTACTCCCTTCACATTAGGTTGAAGGCAGAAATAAGTTTCCCAAATCTTCAAATCTTCTCTACCATCTTGAAGAAGCCCAATTCTTTCACCATCACCTCATATATTGTGTACTCCAGATCCCTAATAATCCAGGTGGGGGTCCACTGGAGTAGCTCACAAGACCATGAGTAACATCAGGTAAAATTCCAGCCATCAGAGTAACTGATCACAAACGAATGCCTTTGACTGATGTGTCACTCTTAAATCCCTTTTCAGTTATTACATGTATCCAAAAGATCCTCAGTAACCAATTTTTTTCTGGGACCTTATTGTTTGATTACTGCAAGGTCAAAAACAGCAGTAAAAATCAATTGGCCTATTGTGTAAACCAAAACAGATACATTGTTGGTCGACCCGAAGCCCATGTGAAGCCATCAGTGAAGAAAAACTCATTCTTAACCTATGACTTTTCCCTGGAAGCAGAGCAAAGAGAAAAAAAAAATCTGATAATGTAGAAGCAGAGAGAAAGAAGGAAGAAATTTTGGAGGTTTTTTTGATTAGTGAAGCCAACAGGATTTAAATTTTCATTTTCTCCTGATTTTTTGCAAAATTGTTTTTATTTCTGAATTTTCTTCATAGTGCATTATAGTGTTTCTGCTTTCACAGTATTTTGAGGTAAATGGAAAAAACTCAAAAACCTATGACATTTTGGTAAATGCCCAAGTACATAAAAATTCCACGTAAGTCAAATACGATGACACAGAATCTTATCTAGATGTATATAAAAGTTCTTTGATGACATTAAGCCATTTGTATTTCTATTCACAGAGTACTTGTACTGAATATGGAGAACTGCGCAATAGGTTTTTTATTTTTCTGAAAGAAAATGAGAAAGCTTTGAGACTTCCTAGCTGAATTTTCTTGTGTTTTAAAACTGACCAGTTTAATATAAACAAACAAATGTGCTTGTTTGTAGCAATTAAGGTAAAAGAATTAGTTTCTTTCATGGTAACTATTTTAACTGAAATATCAAGAAAATATCCAAAACTTCTTCAGCCTACAGAAAAATTCAGTAAATAGAATGAATTTAATAAGTAAATAGAAGAGGCAGGTGCATACAAAACCTGTAGTATGGAAGGAAATCAAAGTCATTGACTTGCATGTCCTTTCATCAATTAAAGACACGTGTAAGTGAAAGTGCATTTAGTGAAGCCTCGTTCTATAATACAATCTTTAGATATCTTTCTGGACAAATAACACAATTAAGCATTATTGAGTACTTATTGAAAACATTGTCTAACTAGACATTTTATCTTTAAACACCTAGAAAGTTATGTCAAATTTCCCTAGGTTAGCTTCTACAGCATAGACATTACAGAGTTGACAGTTACAGAGTAACACGGTGGTAAAATTCAGCTGCACAGACAGAGATAAATTATTTATAATTTTATTTATGAACAATACACATTAAAACAATATAGATAGACAGTCAAGTGGGTGCATAGGTACAGTTCTTGATACTAGAAGCATCTTTGTGGTTCTAATAGTGAACCTTCAAAGGCAAATACTCTGATGTCTGCATTTACAGCTACTGTTAGTTAAAAGATAAAATCATACCAAGGCTTCACTTCATATCATTATTTCACAAAAACAAAACAAAATATGCAGAAACCTATGTTTTATTTAATCACAGAACAAAAGTAGAAAGTTTACTTTGAGGAGGAGCTCAAAACAAAGAAGCAACTCAATCCTTCATTCACACTGGAGGACTTTAAGAGCTGACAAACTGCACAAAAGAATTCATAATTTACGTAAGTTATTTTCATTGATAGCATGGTATGAGGTACTTGTTGAATATTTTTTCCCAATAACATGGAGAGAAAGAATCTAAAAAAGTAAATTGTACATGAAAGCACACGAATAACAAGAAAAACCTAACAGAATTTGCTTCTTAGATCAATTTAGCAAGAGGATTTGTAAGAAACCATTCTTTATATTCTTAATAACCAGCATGAACTAACATATGACTAACTTCCACTTGCTGATCTTGGTTATCTTTCACTTAAACATTTGATGCAATTATTGCAAATTATGCACTACAATCAAGATATACAAATTAGCAAACCAAAGTACTAGATACGTCATCACTAAACACTTGTTTCATTATCAACTTCGTAAAACTCTAGTTTTGATTTATTTTTTTTTTAGCATTAATTGACAATAACACAAGAGTTCTAAACATACATCCAACTTCCATTTTGGACAACCTTCTACTGGTCTGTACACAGTCAAGGGGAAGTCAGTGGACAAGACTGGCAAAATTATACTGTGACTTTTTCTGCCCCATGGACAAGTCTCAAAGAGGCTTCACTCTGTGTCCATTATTAATGAAATGCCCTGATCCTACGGCAGACATGAAACTTCCAGGCAAAACCCTTCCATCCCTCTTGCTTTACGTGACAAGTTTTTGTATTTCATTCCCTGATTAGAAGAATGGAAGAATTCCTTCTTCGGAATGCCTTCAATATACCACCTACTGTAATGCACTGGCAGCTGTAGTCAGTGGGTTTTAGTTTTCATTTGTTTTGAACTGACTATTAACAAAAATAAGCATTTAATTAGGGTTTTCTGGCCTCATAGAATGCATAGTTATAGTTATTTTAGTAATAATCTTATTGATAATGGACACTAATATTTTTCTTTTAGAGTTTACTTCCTAGACATCCTATCTTCTGTTTCTCCACCGTTCTTGAATATAGTCCATAAGAACTGGAATACCTGTATTCATACACTGTTCAGCTGTATGAAATGCAACATCATAGAATACCAGGTTGGAAGAAGTCAACATGCAGATAACTAATGAGCACAGAAAACTCCAGTCAGCAACGTCAGAATATTTTCCTTTTCCTTTTTAATCAACACAATTACCCTACAGTGAAGTTTCTCATGGGAGACCCACAAGACACCTTGTAAAGCCAAGTCTGGAATCTAAAATTAATAATTCAGACTGAACACTAAAAATCATAGATTCAGAAGAGAAATTAGTTTTATAGCAATTCTCTTCCAGCTAATCCCTTAATGCTGCACAAAATTATTTTCTCTCTGTCTCATAAGAACTGACATGCTTATCACCTCTTTCCTTTTTAATACCTGTTTAGGATCAACAAGTGCATATTGAGCTTTTTTGCTTTGAGTCATTTAAATGGTTAAAGTATGCAAGTGGAAAAAAAATTGGAACAGATGCCCTGTATTTAGTTTTCATATTTTGTTCTTCCACTTCATTCAGGGAGAATGGTTTAGGTACCTACAAGTTTGTATATTTTATCTAATACCAGCAGTTAGCCTAATAAAAAATATTACCTCCTACTGAGAACCTTCTTTATCTATCCACCAAAAGTCACTAATGTTAGTGTTTCCTAAATTAGAACAGCATCAGGAACACCAGATAAACATCTAGATTCCAACCATTCCAACCATTACTATAAAAACCAACCAAAACCAAAAACCCAAAGCAACAACAGGTAGTGGTAGCAGCCCAAAAACCTGTCCCATGCAAAGTGGTAAGGAAATTACTTTTTTCTCAGTTTGTTGCAAATATACTATCACTGATATAGAACTGTAGACAATCACAGTACATTCCTATGCAGAATTCCATATTCATATGCTCCATTCCCTCCCTTATACTTTTTTCCCATGTGTTTTTTTTTATTCAACTATATGTTGTTTTTGTCTAAGTTTAACAGATATAGGTCTGTCAGATATGCAACTATACTCACTCTGTTGTATATTTTGAAAATATTTCTATTTGAATATCTTTATATATTGTGTGTAGTTTACATGGGTTCAGTTTTTTTGCTCATTGGAGAATACTATAGACATCAGAGGATAAAAGGGGGGGAAATGCCACAGAGATCACATTTTATGTTGTAAAATCTAACTGCAGGCGCTGCAGAAATCATCTGTAGGGTGTTCAGGAGTGCTCTGGGCCTTAGCTGTTGCCAGGCTTAGCTACAGCAAACTGATTACATGCAGTCATCAAATTACATGTATGAAGCTGATTATTAAGACAGCTCAGAAATCACTAATCTCTTATCCCTGAAAAGAAGAGTATGAAATATGGCTCTGGGTTTTTATGACACTATAAAGCCTCTCTTTGGCCAGATTAAGCCTCTGTTTGGCCAGATTATTGTCCAATTAACAATATTTATCATTACTCAAAAGGAATTAAATCTGTGGTTTAGACCAATTTTGGGTGCTTTTTGGTTTTGTTGTTTTGTTGGGTTTTTTTTCCCCAGAAGCTCAGTAAAAATCTGTCAGTAATTATATCTGAATATAACTCGGGATTTCAGAACAGAAACACATGCATCTTCAATTCCTTTAGTTATCCAGGCTTTTGACAGATCACACATAGAAGTAGCAGTTGGAAAAGTAGAGAAGAGTAAATACTACTACTTGATAAAACCTTTGAATCAAGTCACTGTGCAACTCCAAAAAATGAGATGCACATAAAGACAGATAAAATGATGAATGAAATGTATTTATGAATTCAAGTATGTCGATAGTTCAATATAATATATGCCAGCAGTAGCATGACAACTAATTAGCTTTGATTGAGAAATATGCACATCTGTGAACAATGAGGAATCTGATGTGCTTAAGTTTCAGACAAGCATCTTTACTGTTCATCTATGACACTTTCTGACATTTTCAAAAGCATAAAGATGTGTTTTGCTGAACACTCTGCAAACCCAAATTTAAAAAGGCTATAATTTAGAAAAAACTGTAGGATTGGACTATATTGGACTATATGCAATCTCCCTATACTATTATTTGGTTTAAAGCCCAGAAAATATTCCATATAAAGCTGCTTTCATTTCAAGAATTCAGAGAGAAGAAGATACCAGTAGCCTAAAAATTATTCTAGAAATGGTTCTATGTTTTATATGTTTGACTATATCTGGTATTTCAAAATTAGGAAGTGTGTACTTTTTTTGGTGATAATGTAATGTTTATAACATTTTTTCCTAATGAATGATGACCAAAATGTGGTAAATATGTAGTGCCACTGCTTTCCTTATAAGTTAAATTCTGTCTTCAAAAACTACTGGTGATCCAAAGAATTTAGAAACAAACAAACAAACAAAAAACCCAGAAAAAATCAGACATCGAAAACATAAATCTGAGCCAAATCAAAGTTCCATTATTAGATTAATTTTTCAATAGTTGAGACATTTTCATCATACTCACACTAGGAAAATGCAGATCCCTTAAATGCTACAGATCTGCCTACTTAAATTTGGAAAAAAATAAAAGAAAAAAAATCAGAGAGCTGAGGAGGTCAGCACTCAGCTGAGGTATGCTGCTATCATAGTGTGAACTACTACACTCATAAAGATGTTATAGAGTGGAACAATAAGAGATGATTGTGCCAGTTGGATATCTTTCCTGTAAATTGTATCAGACTACAAAAAACAAAACCAGTAACAATAAAAGAACGTTGATCTCTTTGTGATTTATAGGAACAGAACTCTTTACAATGCTTTCATTTTAAAGTCCTTAGACTCATGGTTGAAGCTTACTAGTCAGAAAGAAGAGCTCATCTGTTACTTATTTCCAGGTATAAAGTAAATAAGTAAGCAATTTTATAAAGAGAAGAACTGAAATTAAATGAGTCTGCAATTGTAATCTTATAAATGATAGAATATATTTAATTCTTTTATAAAGCATGTAAGAATTGAATATAAAACTACTGAAGTTCTATGTTTTAGCTGATAAAAGAATGGTCATGCAGAAGCATATCCTAACTAAATGTAATTAAAAACACAAACAAACAAGTTGGTGAGATCTTCAAAGAGGTCATCAACAGTTAAAATAAAATAAGCACAGTAAGCACTATTTTATTGTAGTGGAGCTAAAGATAATTTTTAGACACAGTGATTAGATACTGAATGGGAATCTCTGTTATTTGTAAAAAGTAATTTGAAAGAGTATTGCTTAGGGAATATTTTTAAGAAAATAAATGCTAGTTTGTATCAGTGAATGAGAACATTTAGTTCTAAATTAAAGTTGAAATGGGATGTTTTCCAGCAGGATAGCTTCATGGTGGTAATTCTGTTAAGTGTGACTAGATAATTAGCAAAATAATAATTAGGAATATTAAAAATAAATAAATAAATACAGATGGTACAATTAATTTATCAAGAATTATCTTCATCTTCTTTGAACAAAGAAATGTTTTGTGTCTCTACAGTTTTACTGGAAATACTTCTAAGACAAAATACTATCATTTTTATTTTGACTCTGAAAAAGATATGTGTTCTCTGCATTAATTTTTTACCATAGTATTAAAATAAAAATTAAAAGAATTTTTAAAACTGTTCAGATTTCCAGCTTCTATAACTTTTTGCAAAATGGAATAAAAAGCTCCCACATTCTTTTTTATTGATGTATTTTAGATACTGACTGTATTTCTGTCTTTTTGCCTACTTTTTTACTGTTCAACTTGTGATTTATATTCTCCTCACCTCCACAAGTCCTCTCAAGAGCTCCTAAATGATGCAGCTGCTGGGTGGGACAGATGTACTCTATTTCTAGTAACACTCAGAGGATAAAAATGATTATTCGTTCATTAACGTTTCATACCCTATTTTTCAAAATTTACTTTCTCCGCACCTTTTGGAGATTTTGGATTTTGTACAGCTCATCCAATAAATCAGACTTAGTACCTTTTGCAAACACCACTGAAGCATTGCCCTCCAACTGCTAAAACTACTGGCTTAATTCCTTGTATGAAGCTACATCAAACAGAAGTTTCTTTTTTTTTTTTTAATAAAAGAAAATAGAGCTAATGTTACTGTATTGATAAAAAACCCTAGTAGTAATACTATATTTTCAAAGTTTTTTTCTTCTTTAAAACATAGGCTAGGTTGACTATACCTATTAAATACAAAACAATACAGTTTTCACTCTATTACGCACCAAAATGAGTGACTGAAAAATTCAAAGTAATTTCCCAGTTGTGGGTATAAAATCCAGTATACGCACAACATGTAATACTCTATATTTTACACAGTTGTTTTTTGTCAGGTTAAGTATTCTTAAACTAAGGTTGCTTTTGTTTAACACTGAGGACAGGAAACTCCATGCTGTTGTGTACTTTTCTACCGCTCTATTTGACACAAATTCATGCTCTGGAAAAGGATCTTTGATTTTCTGAGTGGATTCTGCAAGGATCTGCTCTTGATCTATTTATCCTCATTTTTTCATCCTCCCAGGCCCTTTAAATATCCGACAGGGCAGCTGGACTTGCTTTATACTGGTAAATGCTAAGCTGCATGGAATGAGAGTCCAAGAACAAAAATATAAAAATTCATCTCAGAAATGGAAAAAGAGACATTTGTTCTTGATTCTCGCCCTTTCCAAAAGGGTGGTCTACAAAATTGCATCCCAAGATAAGGAGTTCCTTCGGTTCACTTGACTGGAACCCTCTGCTATCTCTTTCAAAGGGGACCATTTTTCATAGGATTCACTGGGCACAACTCCTCTACTATTTTTGCTAGAATACCTGACTAAGTCTGATCACAACAAGTGTTGTGGCACTCAGTGTCACAGTTGGCAGGAGTAAGATTAGCCAGTTGTAACTTAATAAAACTCACAGAAAACACAAACTCTTATCATATCTATGCTTCCTTTCTATTTTACATCAGTTGGTTTGCATCCAAGCAGAATTCTTGAAGTATCTTCCAGTACATCACAAAAAACTCCCAGACACTGGATCAAATGACATAGGGACCAACACTGATGGTGGCAGGGAAATAACAGATGTCTGCTACTGTAACGCTTTTTTCCATTTCACAATTTCAGTTTGCAGCCATGAATATAATGCTATTTACAGAGGATTTGAACAAAAAATCAAGAATATTAAAAAATCTGATATAATTTTCTGAAAAACTAAAAAAAATTAGTCACCTTATATTATCAAAGAGGAAGTTGTGATATTACAATTTGTATACACTTGCTCGGAACTGAGGTCTGGTAGCAGTTCTTGAGTCTTACAGACAATGAGAGTACTTTGTGGCTGGTACCTGAAGTTATCCATGTGCAAATTTGGATATAAGATGCTTGTTTTTAACAGTAAGGATAATTAGCCATTGGAACAGATTACAAAAGACTCTGAAGGACTGGAAAATGTTAAATCAGGGGTAATATAACATTTTTCTGAAAAAAATATGCTTCTCTTTGGGTGGAGAATTTTTATGGTTTCATCTACACAGGTCACAGTAGAATGGAAATGTCTTTTTCCTAAATATGAATTTCATATCTGTTACCTGAATTTATCAGATTACGATATTTTAACAAAAGTGTGTAACAGTTCTTCATGAGAGGTGTGTAAAGAGTACAGGCGGTTTGATCTGTCAAAAAGTGCAAGTAAGTTGTATAAAGATTTCTAAATAACAAAAAAAGTGCTCCTGTTCTATATATTTTGAATAAATGGGAAATTGCTATCATTCCTGAGAAGTAAAAGTTTCTGAAAGAATATCCATATTTGGAAAAAAATGATCTCCAAACTCTTTATAACATTTTCATATCAAACACGTAGTCTTTCAGTCTTCTGAGAAACATTAAAAACCTTATTTTTTTTTAGAGGATAGATTCTTTTTTGTTTAAAACAAAACAATTGGAGGTTTTTTGGCAAACAAAAAAAACATAAAAAATTTTTGTTAGTGTCTAAAATTGTCAATGACTTGAGCTTCTTCCAGTATAGAGCCATTTAAAATGTGGATAAATCATAAATATAAACAAAACTTATTGATTCAGCTCTCAAGTCTTTGTAGATTTGCAGGGCTTAACTGCTACTTACTGTACACAGAAAAATTAACATTTTTAAAAGCTTCTTCTATCCCAATGGGATTGCAGTGGATTGTTTTCAAACACCACAGCTGAAGCAAACACACTACTCATGTTTTTTATTACCATATTTTTACCCAGGGGGCAGTGTGCTAATTCTAAATATTTGTTGTGAAAAACCTGTACATCAGTTTCTAAAAAACCGAGATTCCTCTTAAAAGGTGCCCTCTGCAGAAGACTTGAAACTCTCATCTTTAGAAACTTGCCTCATAAGTAGTGTCAAGTTCTGGAATCCCATACCTTCAGTGCTAAATACAAGATTTGCAACTTTGAAGTTTCATTCTTTCCACAACAATTAAGACAGAAAAAGAACTGGTAGAACGAAGTCTTCTTATTTAGTCAGTCTTTAGATCTAGGTTCCTTATCTTAACACTAGAAATTACGCTGTTACCCTTGGGATGCACATAATGATTCACACCTCATTACAGCACAAATAAAGACACACATCCAATCTCAATTTGAAGAAATGAGGAGATGGAAAATTCAACTTCAGCTTTGAAATTTGCTAAAACAATAAAGTCATTGTTTCTTTCAACTGTGGAAGTAGATTCCGTATCTTTGTCTTAACCATAGCTTCCTGGTTTTGTTAAGCTAGGCATGATCCAGTATTTTCTCTGTTGGATGTATGTAAGTGCTCTAAACCTTTAGCTGTGAAACTGCTTTCAGATGAGACAAACATGCATTCTTGAATCATCTTTAATTCTGTTTTAATTACAAACCACATTTTCAAATATCCTTTTAAACCTGTGAACAGTCTGTCTCCAGTGCTCTAATTTTGGTTTAATGCTGTTTTATGCACACCTCTTTAATATGCTTAACAAAGGAACTGTTCATTGCAATACTGTACTGAGAACCACATGACAGGGATTCACATGAACGACTCAAGTGTCCTCTTCCTCTGCTATCACTGCTGAGGTTATGAGGACAAGCAGTTTTCGTATCAGTTGAATTCTTTCAATTTGTAAGTCTGTCATTGAGATAAAAGATAATATAAACACATAATTGCCTTGAAATGAAATTCACTGTATGTGAATTTCTTTTCTCTTCCTGCCTTTTTCTTTCACAAAAATGCCTTCTTTAAGGATTCATCATGGCTGAACAAAAGGGAAATAAATTGGAATTTGGGAATGACATTAAAGTAACAAGTAACACTTGTCCTAACATCTTCGAGGAGATAATATCAAAAAGATGTTTTGCATCTTTTAAATAGTTCTAAGATATAGACTGGCCATAAATGTTAAGTTTTGACCTCAGAAACAGAAAACAGTAATGGTGATATTTAACACTTTCACCTTTTCTCTAAAAGTATATTTAAGTTTTTAGGAGTTTTTGCAGAAAAATTGCTGTCAGTTCTGTCTGTCTATCTATCTATCTATCTATCTATCTATCTATCTGCATGTGCATGTGTGTGTGTATATTTGTGTGTATATATATATATTTGCATGTATATGTATATATATATGTATATAATATATATAATATAGATATAAAATTATCTACCAAAATGGAATGCTATACTTTGCTCTATCAAAAATGACCATTTTTCAAAGGTAAATGAAATATTTTTTTCCATCAAAGACTGAAGGTGAGTAAGGAGGGATGCTCACAGTCTTAAGTGATATATTCAAGCTAGCATTACATGTTTTGCAGGAGGAAGAGTTTTGAGCAATTCCTATGGTACAACTACTAGATGAATATTCTAGTTGTGAAGTGGTGGGGGGTTTTAAATAAAAATTATTCAAATTAATTTATTATTTGAAAAAAAATCGTGGTTAAACGAGACTGAAAAAAATTAAAAATAGTTCATAAATAATTTAAGAAGAAAAAGTAAAAGGTTTTCTCTACCTTAAATGTGTTCCCTCACAATACTTCATAAACTCAAATCATCTTTTTGTTAATGTTTGCACAATGTTGGAGGATATACTGCTATATTCTTACTACTATTACTGGTATTACTACTACTACTACTACTGCTACTATTACTATTACTACTACTACTATTTTTTCTTACAGCACAAGAAAGATAAATATAACCTTTAAAATACACTTATTTTCCAGGCATGAAACCTACACTTTGACACTCATATTTTAAAGACTTTTTTCCCAATGAGGACTAAGGTCTGAATTTTAGAAACAGAAACACTAAAAGAATATGAATTTGAAACAACATTCACCATATGTTGCAGTTGAAAGAAGAGTTGAAAGAGTTGAAGCCAACTATACGAGAAATGAGGACCACAGTATTAGCAAAACTGCACAAATCTTGCCTGAAGATAATAGTTACAATGACATAGCAACTCTATGAATAAAGCACATATAAGAACCAGATTTTAAAGTGGTCCTCCATTTGTGTTAATCGTGAGACATTCCTGGCTTTCCTTTAATATCCCAGATAATGCCCTCAGTTTCTCATTTCAATATATGTAGCAGCAGTTCTACTGACCTGAGACTCTTTAAATGCACAACAGTAATTCAGTTTCAGAGCACAGTAAGAAATAAGAGCATTTGATGGCATAATTAAAAAGCTATGTCAACTTTTATGTACAAGTAGGTCAAACTAAAGATGGCATTCTTTATTCTTGAGTGTTTAACTTTGTAATATTAATGATATTTTTATGTACATGGAAAGATGACAAATGACAGTCCAGTAAATCTGCATATATGCTCTGCTAGAATGCATCCTACTTCTGTTTTGATAGCATTATACACTAATCATTGCTCTCAGTCAGCTAAAAAGGACAACTGTAGATTACTGTGACAATGTAACTAATTATGCAGTTTATGAACCTAATTCAAAGTTATTTGAATTAATTTACATGTTACTTCCTATACAGTTTGAGGGTGGGAATTGGTCCTGTCATTCCAATTTCAAAATAAGGGTGCAAAAATTAATATGTTCTAAACAAAGTGTGGCTTCTGCTTTGATATAGAACAGTAACTGAAATAGAACTTTTCTTTAAATACCTTATCCATAATTTCTAAATACAAAATAAAACCATATGCTTGGTCTTCTCCAAATAAAGGTGATCACATATCTCTACATGGGATTTTATATAAATTTAAAATTAAAGCATTCCACAGTATTCCTCTGATCTTCACATAATATTTTACTGCACTGTTTCTAATCAAAAGATTTTAATATTAGGGGAATATCATTTGAAAGAAATAAAATTTTTGCTTTCTGGTGAGTAAAATTTACAATTTTTTTCTGTCCTTTCTACTTTTTTCACTAAAAGTGGAATAGAATAATTTGTCAATTTTATCAGCATACTGAATAGCTTTTCAGTTAATATACCCATCAGCATCCAATGTATGAAAAGTAATCATTAGTATTTCGGTTTTTATTTTAGATGGTTTACATTTGAAATTCTCATTCTTCATTGTGGTGTTGCTTATGTTTTCTTTTTATTCACAGTAAATTGACTTTCCTGCTGCTTGTCCTCTCCCTTGCCTACTTGGGAGATTGGATAAACAGAACCAATATCCCTCTGCTACATATCATGTCTAAACTTTCTCTGCTGTAACTACCGCTTTAAAACATCAGAGATACAAAACGGCACAGTATTTCCTAAGTGCAGACATCTGCAGAAAACCCATTAAGTCCAATCACTAGCCTACAGTGCAGGCATTAAAAAAAGAGTAGCCATCAATAAACATGTTATTTAAATTCAATTTAACTTTCTTCTAGAGTCAAAGAAATAATCGATGAATTCTGTGTGCTAACTAAACAGAGCTACCAGGGGCCAAGGTATTTATTAACTGTAAAAACAGTTCATTGACGGGTTTACTGTGAGCTGCTGTAGATCCCAGCACTGGTCTCAGCAGAAAAAAACATGCAACAAACTAATGGGTAGTTGGCCTCAAAAGCTTGCAGTGGAAATTCAGGAAGAGTTTTCTGGAGTAGTATGTACGCTTTTGTACCTCTTGTTGGAAAGAAAACAACCCATACTACATAACAAAGTTGTTATGTACCATGTTTCAGCAGTTTTCAGAACATCCAGTAAAGAAATATAACAGGCCTTTATTCACACTTGATTTTTACACTTGAAAATTCTATTCTTCTCTTAAAAAAATCAAAATGTATTAAAACCCCCTATATATTTAAGAAAAGGGCAATAGTTAAAATTAAAATTCCAATATATTTTAAATACAACAGTGCTTTAAAAAAAAGCCAGTTTGTAAATTACCACTCTCATCCTCATTGATCTTAATGGGAAAAGAGACCACTACTCATACAGGCTGACTGCAATGGGTAGATACTGAGTAAAAGCAAGAAATCTTATGATTCATAAATATATCTGAGAAAAGTTTCTAACCTGGTTAGAGATGTTTCATCATTAGAACATATTTCCTGAATCCAATGTCAAGAATTCTTTAAGAAAATGAAGGTAATGCTATGGATATTCTGGAACAATGCAACAGACCACGTAGAAGGAAATTTTAGGAGCACTCAAAGCCCAGGGTTAGAAAATCCATTTAGAAAGATAAGCAATCTGAGTTCTCTGCTAATGTATTTAAACCTTGAATACATAATTTTAAAATCTAGTGCTTTTCATGTTATTTTAAATGTGGTGGAAAATTATACTATAGGTCACAGTGCTTCCTTAAGTGAGTTCTCTCACTCTTATGTTTCTGTCAGTTTGTGATGTGCTATGAATTATGCTTTTTTACCTCTTCAGCACAGTAGGCTGTAAATTAATAGGTGCAAAGAAAGCAATAGTGTTCTGTGAATTAAGCATCAATTTACTGTCTCTGCACTTCTCACTTCATACACCACTCACATGTTGGTGTTAATAGCTAAGTGGTCTCCATGTCTTTACAGCTATCACAGGCAAGAGTTTATATGAATTTAGTTACTACTAGCATGAAGTATATTTATCATCATATTTATTTTAGGGTCCTTGCAAAATAAATAATAAATAAAATAAAAAATCCTTGCAAAACCTTCAACATACTTTTATGCATACAGGTACTAATATATATTTAATATATTATTTAATTATTTAATATATTATTTTCAAAATACTACAAGAGACAACAAATGTATTTTAGATATGCTTTCTTTAAAATACAAGTCTAAGACAATCTTTGGCAAGATTTCCATAATAATCATAAACTAAACATATTTATTAACTGAGCCTTAAATAGATTTGTCTTTGTATCAGGACTCTACAACCTTCTTTTTATCAAATTAAACACAAGATTAACATATAACAGAAAGGAAAGCTGTGGTCCAAAAGGAAGAATAGGGAAGTGCTTTGTTATATTTCTACCTGGAGCTCTCAGCAGAATTACATGCCTATTTCAGCACTTGCCATCATTATAGATGCCAGTATCTGGGTAGAGACCACAGGATACGGACAGAGCTGCTACGTATTTACCAGGAAAGAAGAGCCCAGGCCAGGTTTCACTGCTGTCCTACACAGCAAAACTTAGTGTACCAAAACAGTTCTGTTTGGAGGAGGAGGAAAGGAAAGCAAATATGCTTCCCAGGTCAAAGTGCCAACATTTAGCGACAGTGTTATTCCCGTATGTTTAGGATGTTTTTGTTCACCCTGTGACAGTGGGACAGCTGAATCCAGTACACTTCCAGGTTATTTGCGATGTCACTCTGCAAAGACTCTTCTGATCAAGAACATCATATTCCCTTGCCCCTCCAAGGCAGCCCAAAGCTGTTTCCAAAATGCTACCAAGTCTTTAAAGTTTGTCGTATTATCCCTCAACATACCCAATCAAAATTCTTTTCATGTTAGACTCATTCTTGTCTCTTAACTCCCCAATTCAAAGCTCTTATTACCTCCAACATCTCCTTTCTTCCAGTTCAATGTCACCAATTCATGTGACATTAATGAGATCATGTACAAATTTGGGTGTTACATTCCAGCTTATTTTTGAAACCACTACTTGTACTCTTTGTCTTTCTCTTCATTATGGTCATTTTAGCAATTAGAATCTGAAGGTGCGTCATTACAACTAGCAGAGCTCATCTCCTTATATACTGCAGTATTTAGTATACATTTAAATAATAAACAAAAACCTCACATATGTTCCTCTGTATCAAAACAATTAAAAAAAAAAAGTAAAAAAAGTTGCCATTAGGATGCTGAAAAGAAAAGGAAGACAATGTCCAGGATGGTGGAAAGAAATATAACCCTGTCTTAAGATACCATTTTCTTTGCAGCTTTGTTTTCTTATCTGTAGTCAGGTTTCATCTTCTCTCCTATAGAATTGTTAGGCAGGGTGACCTGTTCGCTACCTGTCTCATCTACATTATTTTTTTTTCTTTCCATAGACTCCAAAGGTACTGAACAGTGTTCACTGTATTTTCCTAAGTCTGCTAACAATTTAGTTACAACTGTGGCCTGCAGAAAATCCATTTTGGAACATGATAATTTTGATAAATATAGCCAAGTACAAGATATATCTCTGAAGATATCATCTTATTAATCCTTGTTATGGGAAAACTGTAGGAGTGAAAAAGCTGTTTATCTGCATATGTTTGAGTTTAGTGACTGTTATAAAAAAAAAAAAAGAACTGGCTATAGACACGAAATTAAAACATGCTATTTCCCACTCAGGGAATTTTAAAAGACTCTAGAAAGCAATACTCTAAGAACTACAGTACACCAGTTGCCTGTATGACATGTTTAGTATACATAGCTGGTATCCTTGCAAAACACTCTGCCAATTTTATTTCTAAATTCCCTAATCCATGAGTGGGATAATCCATTCTGAGACTGTGCTTAACAACTGTGAGACCAGCGAGACATTCTCTCCAAGATTACAGAATTCCACAGGCACTCAAGTTCAGAACATTGTTTGGAAACTTTTAATACACCATTTTGACTATGACTATACCACATGGTTGATTTATGTTTTTTAACCCTTAATCTACCAGAACCAAGATCAATTATGATTTGTCCTTGCTTGTCTGGTATACGTTTTAAAAGATTTTAAGCTTAAACAATTGAACATGGTAGGAAATGCTGAGAGAGGATGCAGAATTTTTCTGGACATGTTGATGGGAGGGAAGGGAAGGGAGCAGGGGAAGTATAGGTGTTGGCAACAGAAAAAACTAGGAGAAACCAGAAGAGACAAGCTTCAGTACCAAAGGCAGCAACTGACAGGACTCAGAAGCTGGGGAAAAGATGTATTCCACTGAGCCTTTTAAAAATACATAGTCTTTGCCAGATTTCTTATTTGGGAGATTTTTTTGTCATTTATTCAGTTTACAATATGGAAATGCCTTCTGATGGTGTGTGCTGTAGTAAGAGTCTGAACAAACGATACACGGAAGAAATCTGTTAGGAAAAATGTATTTCATTAACTGAACTTTAATTCTAATTAGGTAAATTAACATAATATGAATTGAAAATATTTAATATTCTATCATGAACACAGTATTTTTCAGTCTTAAAAATCTCTTCGTACAGACACACATGCTACATTTGTCACTCACCTTGGAAATATCTGTGGCCTTCCAATGTATCTTGGGGGTTTGGAGCTGAATAATGTTCTGTGTTAAATCAATTTTAAAAGTTTTTGTGTTGCTGTATTTGACAGGCTGGTTTCAAGTGCTAGACAGTATTAATGATGATTTTCAAATGGGATATATTATGTAATTTTTTACATAGTAACTGAAAACTTTGCAATATGAAACTCAATGGAAAGAATTTGAAGGTAACTATGTAACTCATTTGCAAAAAAAAAAAATTAAAATGAAATGTGTTTCATGGCAGATCTGATGGACAGGTAATAGGGGAAGTCCAGTTAAAAGCTGAAGAAAAGTAAGACCTTCCAAAAACTAGCAATAGAATCCTTTACCAGTAACTCCAAGACAAGCATATGACTTTACGGAGTTTCATTAGTGACAAAAAAGGGGATGGTGATCAGAATATCTCTAAAGAAGCTAAAACAAACAAGTAATTACACATAAATTAATAAAAATCTAATAGTGTTCTCAAAGGAAAAAGATGGAATCTAACTGCCTTCCTTTTGTTGCGTGGTCATGACATATCCTTTCTCACTTGACGTAGAAGGAAATGAAAATGGTACCTTATGTTGCCACAGGTATGCCACTAAGCCTTTTTCTGGTGTAGAACAACAACCTTATTGAAGGTGCATCCACAAGCGATAGTAAACCAATAGATGGTGCTCTTTAGCTGTCTAATTATGTAATTCTGAACTAAACATTCAGCTCATATGTCTGGATCTACTGCCATACGTGTCTATCAAAAAGGTGATTTAGACCACTCCATTATCTCATGCATTACTTTGCCATAGACCCCTCACAAAAAGGGTGGTAATTAAGATTAAGACCGATATCTAAAAACAGGACAGAAAACATGCAGATCAAAGTCCTACTATTTTGATACGTATCTCAGTCTTTGAACTGGTGTATTTATCTAAGAAACACAAAATAGCATCCAGTTGCTATAAGAATTATTCATTAACACAGAAATAAAAAGCGAGTTTCGTATGACTCCAGGTATTAATGTCTAATTGTATGCCAAGATTATAGCAATTCATTATTACTGCTTCCAAATCACTCTCGCATCCACGTACATTTTTATGGCCTTTCACCAGGATATTGAGGTAATTTATAAGGAAGTCAGAATAATCTTAAAGGTATTTTTAAATAGTATTAGGAAATTAATTTAGACTAAAAAGTACAAAGTGTAGTTCACTCTTCTGCACTGGTAAATACTGAAAAAAATGAGAAGGATAATAAATTTGGGTTTAAATTGAAGCACAGTAAGATACAATTTGCATTATAAGGTAAAAGAGGACAAAAATAATTTTTGAATGAAATTTTTTCTGTATTAAGGTTTCAAGTTAAAAAATAGTTGCAGAATTATTCCTAGTATCATAATCACTTTTCCTGCACAATGTAACCCTCTGAGATAATTTGATGATCTTGTAAAAATTATGGCAAAGTCACATTTACGTGAAAAAACCTGAGTTGGGCTAATCTATGCCCCTGTGAATTGCCCAGCTTTACCTAACATACAAATAATAATAATAAAATCCCACACCTGCCTCAAGGAGGAGTCTTGGGAAAGACTAAGAGATTTTCAATAGGATGCTTTCCCTAAGTAATATATTTCTGGCTTTACTTCAAAACTGTCTGGGGTTTTAAGATACTCCTAAACACTACCTCTAGGTCCAACCTTGATTTAAATTTAAGTAGCATCTAACTTAAACTGAAGTCTAAAGAGACATGTCTGAAAGTATTTTAAAAGTGTTATACCATGTGCAGAATTATTTTTTTTTTTAAGTTCTAATAATCAACAACAGAGGAGATCTTCAGAATCAAAAGATGGACTTGGAGATGGACTCTAGACATAATAAAGAGGCAGTCTTTCTTTTATGCTCCCAGAAGAACTGTTTATGTGCTTACCAACTCAAAATAAATATATTTTACATGTATGTAACAGCAAATTAATCTATTTATTCAAATTCAAAAAGGTTTCTTTCATCTACAGTCTAACTGATAATACTTATACTTCCTTCACAGGTGAAAAAGCCTGTTCTGCCTGTTTCCCATTAATTTTGCAAACATTGATGTTCATCTTTTTATCCATGTTAACAGTTATACTGATTCGAAGCAGAATTATAAGTGTCATCACCTGTAGGTGCATATCCATTCAAGATCCAGAGCTATATAACTGTTCTTTAATTAGGTAAAAACAAACAAAAACAAACAAAAAAAATTCAACCAACAAACAAAACTTGAATGGCTTTAGACACTCTCATTGTATCATGGACATAAAATAAATAGTGAAGTAATGGTACTTGAATATTTTATAAACATATTCCATTAGGATGGACTGTATAAATTATTTTAAAATTAGAAAAGGTAAACAAATCCCTTCTTCCTTTTCAATGCATTGGAAAACAAACCAATGATCAGCTATATAATATGGAAATTAATTGAACATCTTAGAGAAGGTTTAAAAAGATGTAAAGCATATAAGTAATATAATATGTTTAATATTATTATTATATAGGAATAAGACATATAACCTATATAATTGCTATAATTAAAAGTCTCATATCCATATTTTATACATACATCAGATTATCTCAGCTTTTAGACTCTACTTGCTCTAGCATTTCCATTGTTTTACTTAAAAAAAGTCAATCCAGTTTTTACTGCAATGTTAGAAGTTGGAACTGTTTCTAACCTTGTAGATATGTTTGGAGGGAGTAATCCAGACCTATTGCATCATACACTAAAATCACTAAAGAATCATCAGTCTGAAATTATTTTCTTCATTCTTATTCTCTTTCTAGCTTTTACAGTGCTCATATATGTGTCTTTCTATGTTCTTCACTAGGATAATATTAGGTTTATTTTACAATAAATATTCCTTTAAGTGAAAAAACAATCATAATTACCAAACCATGCTAATGGAATATGTGTCTTCTAATACAGAATAATGTATAAAACTGTTGAATTGATGCCAGATACAATAAAAGGGAGCAATTAGGAAAAACTCACATTTTAAGATGATACACCTCTAGACCATTAGTTTTAAGTATGGAACAACTTCCCATTTAAACATACAGCTGATTTTAGCAGATTACAGCATGCACTACATTTAGTGTGGCTCTAATGTCACTATGGTAACTGTTCTGGCTTAAATATAACTGAATGTGTTGCTTCATTCCAAATTATCCAATAATCCTTTAAACATTTCTTGCAAAACTTCCCATAGTTTTTCCAAGCTTCCTTCAGTGATCCTGTACTAATCCTGATACTATCCTGTATCAGTGATACTGTTTAATATTCATCAGTGACATTGGTCAGAGGGATCAAGTGCACCCTCCACAAGTTTGCTGATGACACTAAGATGTGTGGTGAGGTTGACACACCTGAGGGATGTGATGCCACCCAGAGGTACCTGGATGAGCTTGACAAGTGGGCTCATGGGAAACTCAAGAGGTTCAACAAGGCCAAGGGCAAGAGGATGCACTAGAGTCCAGGTAACCTCTGGTATCACCACAGGCTGGGGGATGAACAGACTGAGAGCGGCCCTGTCAAGAAGGACTTGCGGCTGCTGGTGGTTGAAAAGTTGGATATAAGCTCGCAGTGTACACACAGCTCAGAAAGCCAATCGTATGCTGAGCTGCAGCAAAACCAGTGTGGCCAGCAGGTCAAGGAAAGGGATTCTGTCCCTCTGCTCTCATAAGATCCCACTTGGAGTGCTGTGTCCAGCTCTATTTTAGCACAGGAAAGACATAGACCTGTTAGAGTGAGTCTAGAGAAGGGCCACAAAAACAATCACAGAGATTCAACACCTCTACTATGAGGAAAGGCTGAGAGAGGCTGTTCAATCTAAAGAAGAGAAGACTCTGTGAAGACCTCATTGCAACCTTTCAGTACGTGAAGGGGGCTTACAAGAAAGATGGGGACAAACTTTTTAACAGATCCTGTTGCAACTGGGGAAGGCATAATGGTTATAAACTAAAATAGGGTATATTTAGACTACATATAAAGAAGACTTTTTTTACAATGAGAGTGGTGAAACACTGGTACAGGTTGCCCTGAGAGGTGGTAGATGCCCCATCCATGGAAACATTCAAGGTCAGGTTGGATGGGGCTCTCAGCAGCCTGATTCAGTCAAAGATGTCCTTGCTCACTGCAGAGCAGTATGACTAGATGACCTTTAAAGGTTTCTTCCAACCCAAACTATATTATGATTCTATGATCTTAGGAATTTACAATAAATCCATAGTTTTTAGCAATCAGAGTTTAGCATTATTAAGAAAATAAAATCTTCAACTCTAAAAAAACCAAATATCAAGGGAAACAAGCAAAATGTAGAGAAAAGTAGGAGAAATAAGATACATATAATAAGATACTTATTGTATCCCTGATTTCCAACATAACACTGATTATATTATTATATGAGATCAATGCAGAATGTTTCCACTGCTTTCTGCTCATATTCTTCTATCTCATCTATTACCAGAAATCTTTGGAAGAACAGATATGTATATGTGACTGTAAATGTAAAGTTATACCTATATTTGCATGTTTATTGTTCAATAACAGACCAATTTCTTGCAAAAAAAGCACAAATATGTTATTAGGTGTCTACCAGAGTCTCTTACACAAAATGAAATGGATAGACTTTAATGTTCTGCAGAAAAATTGCATTAGTTCCTCCCCTTCAACCTCTAAGAAGGAAACATCGGCATTGATGATTATTGTGCAGGTCTGTGTATGAGAGAGAGGTAACAGGATACTCGTGTACTGTGCTTCAGACAGTCAGACATGAGCAATTAATTTGATACAAAGCTGCTTCACTGCCATTACACAACTTTTGGTCATTTGGAAATGCTAGAGAGTATTCCAGTGATATAGATCTACATGTATCTTCAAAACAAAGAATTTACATATTTGCCTAGCGTAGTTAACCACACATTTTTATTTGATAGTTTTTCAACAGATCAGATGCTACCTAGAACTTCACAATTATTAACATATTGCACTGTCTAGCCTGCTATGACATCAAAATAATAGTAAGATTGCTTTCTATCTCCAGAAAGGCGTTCTGAAGACAATAACCATCAGTCATCTGTGACCAGATCTGTATTTTTTCTAGGTTACATTTTATAGCAATGGTGCATATGTCAAGCACAAGACATTCTCAGAGATGAAAAGAATGAAAAACCTGCATATGTAGCCTGCAGAGAAATCATAATACAAACTTCTCCAATTTAATCCATTTCCAATGACAGGACTATCATTTTTTACTCAGTACAGAGAATATAGATTTAGTATTATAATTACTAAGCCCTAATACTGCTAAGAAAACAGTTTTAACATCAGCTAACATAAGATGATAAAACTTTCATACATGAGCATATGCAGTAAGACTGAATTATAACCTGTTTAGAATAAGATGGCATTTATTAGATGTCTATATATTCCTGTTTTACTGTGAGGCTGCCTTTTGCTCACTAGTTTCATTGTTAGAGTACAATATCACAATAAGCTGTTCAAGACACAACATCAGAAAATGTTCTAATACCAAGTTTAAATATGTAACGTCAATAAACGCTCCGTTACAAATATAGCTCTTGAAGGTGGAGGAAATTTTTTTTTAGTTCTGAAAGGTGAAAGGGTCCAAAGAAAATGAGAAAATTACTAACAGGTAGAAAATATCTTAAATATCCTCTAATATCTTTCCAAAATAGGCACCAAAAATGAAAACCAAAAAGAAAACAATAAAATTAGATCTTTACAAGATCTCTGACTTACCATATTGATGGTGCTTCTGTTCCACTGATCTCTAAGAAGTCATATCCTTCCTCCAACTGGAAGTCAGTAAAGACCAAAGCAATGGTGTCTCCTGGTTCAGCCAATATGGTCCAGGTACAATCAGCATTATTTTCATACTCAGAAGGGAAGTGTGGACTTGAAATTGTTCCACTCGTTCCACGTAGTGTTCCTCCACAAGCTCCTTCAGCTGATGAACAGAATATGAAATACTAGTGAAGTTGTGCTTTAAATAAATGAAACATTATCCTGGCTTCTACCATAGCAAACCCAGCTCTTCTCTTTGCATAAAGTACCCATAGAGTACCCACGTACACACAGAAACAAAATATTATCCAGGTGAATGGAACATTTTCTGGTCTTTAAGCTGTAAAGGTTTTTGGTTTGTTTTTTTTTTTACTTCTTTTCCTTGTTGATGTCACTTTAGCACCAGGTCAAACACGAATGAAGGTTAGCAGAGACACCTAGTATGAGCTGATTTGGAGAATCTATCTCTGTGAAAGTGTGCACAGAACAGGCCTAAGAAAGAACTGGGCAAAAAATCACAGAAATACACTTTTTTCTCTGTGATACAAATTTAAAAATATTAAACACTTCTTTCTAAAGACCTCTCTCACTCATTTCTTATAACTATAAACAACTGCAGAAAAAATATCCTTATAGATTTAAGTGAACTCCTAAACTAGAAAGCATTAATAAAACTATATTATCCTTTCTCGGATTTTTGTTCTGAATCAGGATGTTTACAGATGGCAAATGAATGCAGAAGGTTTTGTTGTCAAATGGATCTTCCATCCATGTATATTTTTAATGGTTATTAGTAAAATTTCAGAAAAATACACAGCATAGGAGGATAAGCTTTAAAAATATGCTGATTATTAGTAGCATTTGGAATTAAAACATACAATTAAAAATCCCTAAGAAAATATGCCATCCATACAATTCATTGGCATAAGAAATTAAAAATTCATCAAGTGGCTTTCGGTGTTGGACAACTGTCTATGAAAGCTAAAGTAATAGTAATTAAAAATATTTCTGCATAGCTGAATGATCAGAAGAGAAGCATTTCATATTTATCTTTAGTTACTGCTATTATCGTTATATGCATCCTGTAAGTGCGTGTGAAGATTTGAAAACAAAGGACTAAGAAAGGTGCATAACACAAGGAACTTATAGTCTAATTAGGATAAAACTGAATAGCTAATTAAGACAACAGACAGGTAGCAGTAGAACTGCTCTTCTCAATCACAATTGAAAGCCTGTCGTTGAAAGTGAACTTCAAAGGAAGTTTTGAAGGAAAAAGGATTCATGTGAATCAAAGGAAAAAGATCTACTCTCCTAAGAGATTTCTTTTTTTTTGGTGAAATCTGGGCATTTCTATGATTCCTTCCTCAATATCTGGGTTTTTATATGGTGCATATTAAAGGGACAATTGTGCCTCTGAGGAATGGAAGAGGTAAGGAAGTGAACATTAAAGAACCATGGATAGCCAAGGATCAGAGTCAAATTTCCTGGTGCATAATATATGCAAGGATTAAAATAATTTGAAAACTACCGTAAATCTATAATAAATCAGAAAGGAGAATCAACGTTTGTTATCCACTGATATCTAGAATGACTCTTTTTTCATGTCTTTTGTTGTGGTGGTTTTTTGTTTGTTTTTTTTTTTCAATTGAATAGCTTTGTAATACTTCATTTTATATCATCATCCAGCCCAGCAAAATAAAGCAAACTAACTTCATGCATTCTGTGCCAGTACTTTTAAGTTTCATTTACTAAATCATAACAGTTCAACTTGTATTCTTGAAAGCCAGCAAGCAGACTTTTCCCATCCAGGGTAACCAGTAAGACATGCAAAATCCTAAGTCAGCCATAACTCTTTGGTACTATCTGCTCCTGTTAAATTTTGTTATGACAGCATTTTCAATTACACCATCTCCCACTGTGTTTATACTGACATTAAGTAACATGCTAGTGGTAATTACAATACTACTCACTGTTCCTGCTGCAGAGCCCTTGAATAAGCTTTGAGCTCTAAAGTTCTGAATTTTACAGCTGGCATGTAGTTTATTATTTCTGGCAATCACGTGAAAAATTCTAAATTTATACACTGTGCATTACCAATGAGAGCCAAAGGAACTCAGACTACTACAGATATATGCCCAGAGGGATGCATAGCTCTTTAATCTATTTATAACACCATTTTGAAGAGGTTTGCTAGAAACCAAGTTAGCCCAGAAATGAAAAGGAAACATCAGACAGCAGAAAACAACTTGAATGAAAGATTTAGTGTTTTTTCTCTGACAGATGTAGATATGTAAGGGAGGACCCCAGCAAAAGCATCTGTTTGTCGGGGTTGCTTTTTTTTTTTCCTGACATATTTCCCATGTTCCAGGAGCCTATATTTTGGGAATTTCCTTCATCATAAGTGACACACAGGCCAAGGAAACCAGACTGTTGAATACTAAAGTATAATACATTGCCTAAGAGTGAGCACAGGCAGGAAGGATGTGGCCACACTGCTCAGAGGGTAGGTAACAAACTGTCTGGACTTAGGTTGTGTTCACCAGGTGACCCCAGAGCTAGTTGGTCTCCTTGGACTGACGGTCATTTTTGGCCATGGCTTCCCTATGTTAAGCTTTTGAGAGAGTGAGAACAGTGCTTGGGAATCTTAATGCATTGCAGTGCTTGGAGTAATTTGATAGCAGATACTGCCTGAGGCTTTGTGAATTCAAACTCTATGTGATTTACAAATTGTAATTTAAAATGTGCAAGTAATTAATTCCAAACATTTATGGTTATTTTCAAGTTGTAAGCAACTGCACAAAATGCTGTTTGTATCAGCATAAATGACTACTTCAAGTATAAAGCTACAAACATTTGGATCTCTCAGTAGTCAGGAATTAAGTGCTCTGAATTTAGAGAATATGCATTTCATATAAAGTACACATGCAAAAACATATGGCTGGCACCACTTGACAAAAAATATGCATACTGTATAGATGTGTAGCTTGGATAAAACAGATAAACATATCCATCAAGTTTATGTACACAAAAAATCAAAAGTACCAATGAGGAACCATGGCAGTCAACGAAAAACTATTCATTTTTCTTCAAACTAGAAAGAGTAATTTCACCAAAAATAATAATCTGACAATTTTGGTAAAATGTGTTTTGCATAAATGAGATCTTGCTACAAGTGAGATGCAAGCCTTGCTACGCCTACAGCCAAGGATACGGTAACAATAAACCCAGTATCTTTAGAAACCTTCCCTTACATTGGTTTAGATATCTTTTGAACATTCAATCATTTTTAAAAGACTTTCCTCTCCTCACCAAGCAAATGCTTTCCAGAATACATTGTTCTGCATTCTATATGTCTTTTTTTATACAAAAAATAATAAAATCTTTAAGCAAGTAAAATAATGTTTATTGCCTTAGAAAAAAAACCCCAAACTTTATACCTAGCTAACCTTTCCAAACTAATTTAAAATCTGAATGTGAATGATTGGTACTTGCTATTCCAGTTTATAATGAAAGGTCTTCATGTGAAAGATCATATTACCATGTTACTCTTGCAACATAACTGACAAAAATATAGTTCTGACTTAAAACACAACCTTCATAGTAATAAAGTTTTTTTTCTGATGTCATTGGTAGTCATTTCCTTACCTCCTTATCACTAGCAACAGAATAGATGCAATTAAAAACTTCTGTGAGATTTTATAAATTGTCATCAAATGACATACTGTCATCCCGAGTCACATTTTATAAGTCTTATCATTTAAAGAAAATAGAAGCTTTAAAGGGTTCTAAATAAACCATAACCATAAATTATTTATCCTGCCTTATTAAAAGTATCATTGAAATAGTTCTTTCTTTATTGAGGCTGGAGATCAGTACCATGGAGAGAGATCTGGAGGTCGTGGTAGGTGGCAAGTTGAATCTGAGTCAGCAGTGCCCTGGTAGCCAGGAGGGTCAACCGTGTCCTGGGGGGCATCAGGCAAAGCATCACCAGCTGGTCGATGGAGGAGATTGTCCCACTCTACACAGCTCTGGGGTGCCCCACCTCAGGTACTGTGTGCAGTTTTGGATGTCTCAATATAAGGACATCAAACTATTAGAATGTGTGCAGAGAATGTTTTGAGGATGAGACTTAGGAGGAGAGTCTGAGGTCACTCGGCTTGTTCAGCCTGGAAAAGGCTGAGGAATGACCTTATCACAGTCCACATCTTACTCAAGGCAGGCAGTGGAGAGGGAGATGCTGATCTCCTTTCTCTGATGGCCATCAATATGTCACAAGGGAACAGAATGATGATGTGTCAGAGGAAGCTCAGACTGGACATTAGAAGAGGGTTTTTCACTGAGAGGATGGTCAGTCACTGGAACAGGCTCACCAGGCACTAAACCTGTCGGAGTTCAAGGAGCATCTAGATGGTGCTCCTAGTCATATGGTTTAATTTCAGGTAGTCCTGCAAGGACCATGGGATTGTAGTAAAGGATTCTTATGGGCCCCTTCCAACTTGAGACATTCTGTGATTTTTTCAATTCCTTATTAAGTGTATTTTGCTGTAATTCATTAATGAAAAAGTAGATAATTGTACCTCATTAAATAAAATTCTTCAGTACAGGGAACACATGTAGGAAATAATCACGAATTATTACCTTCACAAACACATGCTTTGTGTATTTTGGAAATGTTTAATATGAGGAGATAGTTAAATGATTTTTTAAAATAGGACTTTGAAATTACCGTTTTAAAATGTCTTACTGACAAAAAAACTAAAAACAAGTCATAGTATATCAATGACTAGTTTAAAAATAAATTTTAGCATTTCAGTGCCAACTGTCAAACTGCTCAAATGCCAGATTCATAACCACCAAAATCATCACGAAGTGTTACAATGGTGTAGCATAAGCATTACGCATTCAGCAGATAACTAATTTACCTAATTTAGTTGCAACAGTCAGCCAGCTCTTTAACCAAAATATACACCTCTACTTGCTTATCTCCTTTACTATTTTAGACTTTTACAGACTTTATTTTGAATAGGTAAAAGCCAACACCTATGTTTCTTTTCTCTGTTATAAAAAATAGAAACTCGTCAGAAGTTGTTGTTCATTTTTTCCTATCATCACTTGAATTCAGAAGTACTGCATCCCAAATAAGTGCTCTAATCAGTTTGCCTTCCTTTCTCAATTTCTTCTATTGTTGTTGATTAACTTCACATAAATTAAATACTCATTTGACCATGCATCTAAGATTAATTTTATTTCTCTCTCCACGGTTGTCAAAGGGCACTTCAAAATAATTGATATTGCACTTTAAGTAGAATGGCTTTTTTTTTGTTAAAATTTCAGACATTATTGTGGTTTAGGAAAACAGGGTCTATTTCACATATATTAAATAATAAGATTTCTCACATCAAGTTAATAGTATGCACAAAATAGAAACACACAAATTGTTGCAATTTGTTTAAAGACCTATGGGCAACCGCTGCAGCTGTAGATGAACATTTTATCTTTGAGATTTCAGTGAGCTTGATCTAAATAGACTCCAGTAGGGTCATCCTGTAGTTATGGGTCCTGACAATATTGGACTCAGATGGGTAGTCTTGTACTGGTCATTTTTAATTTATAAATATTGTGCCTAATTTAGTAACCTTTAATTATTTATTCTATCATATCAGTTTGTTATGTTATAAAGACCTAATTCCCCTCCATCCACTCTGGACAGGATATCTGATCTCATAGTCAACAGAGTTATAAATTTCAAATAATACAAAAATGGTGACGGACTAATTATTTGTTCACTTGGCAGAAAAGTTCATCTATTAACTGGTAGTTCATACTTGAGCAAATTTAAAATCAAAACTCCCACTTTGCCATATTTTTTATGCAAAAACTTGGTTTTTGGTTAAAAAGTTCAAAATTTAGTCAGCAGTAACCTCATACTCCCTCTTCCACAGAAATAAAAACATCAGTCTTCTGGATATCTTGTAAATATTATCTTCTTCTTCAATTAAGTATCCTAAGCTGTTTTCCAGTGATATGATTATCCTTCACTTGAGAGTATATTTTTAACACTGATAATGATCCCTTAAAGCAACAGTCTACAACAAATTAATCGTAAAGCCCTAATTTTATAGCAAAACAGAAATGGTTGGATTCTTTGAGAACACATTAATGACTGTTGCAAATTTAACATTTTTTTCTTTTTTATAATTTGAAAAGTTAATCCAGTTATTCCCAGAAGTCTACATTCATTTATCAAATCCTTCATCTTTTTATGACTGCCCCTGAGGTTTGTTTTTCATTTTTAGCAAATGAATCTTCCTCTGACATTAACTATGCCTATGTTCCTAATGGTCAGACCGAAGGCTTGGTTTTTGTTCTTTGAATTTACTTCATCATTGTGGATACTTCTGCTATGTTTCCATTGTACAATTTCATTTGCTCATATTTTCACTTGTTCCCATCTTCCGTGCACGTTATTTCACAGATCAACCTCTGATCTGGCATACTTTCATTTTTTTATCAGGTCCCTCCATACCTACTGACACAAACTAGAACAAGAACGTCTAAACATAATTATATGTATGTGTAAATATATATGTATGCATATACATACACACACAGATATAAGAATGAATACTTGTAGCTGTGTCCATATCTGTGCTGGGTGTTATCTTACTGTGTAAAAAATTACACTGTATATTCTATCTGTTTTTCCTGAAACTCTCCTCTGACTTCTTACTTTGTTAATCACAATGAAGTTTTTTTCCAAATTTCATCTCAGTGTAAACATTACAATAATTTAGATTATTCTAAAAGGGAACATAATTGCTCAGACAGGAATTGGCCATGTCACTCTAAGGATTAGATTTGGAAAATTATTCCAATTTTACCATTTAATGTAACATCAATAAGCAGAATTATTGGGAAATGTTCTTTTTCTTTCCTTTTTTTTTTTTAATTTATTTTAAATTGCAAACATGAACAAATTGTGGGATTTGGACATTTTTTCCTCTACCTTAAACTTATAAAACCATATATAGGAATAGTTGTGCTTTCAGAAGAATTCGTAAAAGGAAAACTAGAAACTTGATTTTGCTTAGGAAGCCTGCAAAGTACCTTCTCAAGAGGGTTAGATGTTTGTTGTTTTTTTTACCCTTCTGCAGTGCAGAGGGGTTTGCAGAGACAGTTGTGTTCTCTCTCTCTGCTATGCTGGAGAGAGATAACCTTGACAGTACGTACAGAGGCCTTGGGAAGGTGGGGGAGAAACAGGATACTTCAGGATATTAAAGGCCCTGAAGAGGGCGGGAACTTGCCTTTTTCTCCCTGGGGCCCAGTGTTTAACAGCACTGTGAGGTATTTGTAAGTTTTTTCATGTTCTGGCCTTCTGAATAAACCTTTGAATTCTTTCCACTGCCTTGGCATTTCTGGGGATACTTGTGTATTTACTTTACATCATATTTGTCTAAATCTCAGAGGGTGAGAAGAAATTACATGAGAGAATTACTTGATGCCTTAGAAGGTATTGGTAACACCAAAACCATAACTTTCTCTTTGCTAGTTGTTTCAAAAATGTCAGCTCTGAATCTCTGTATTCAGTTTATTTTAGTCTTCAGTGAATCATAGACTCTTCTTCCTTTCTCCCTTTATCTAGGAGTATCTCTTTATTTTATATGTATATCTATATATGTAAAATATATATTTTTCACCAAAATATTTCTGCAATAATATTTCTTAAATCTGAAACCTGATTAATTATTACTTATTCCTTTTGGACCTTTCCAACATATGATCTCTTTTACTGGTATATCTTCTTTATTTTCCCTCCAATAATTGGATGTCTTTTTAATGATAATATATTACATGTTCTATTTTCATTGTGAGAAAAAGCTTACCGTTGTAATATCACTAATCCAATTTGTATTCCTAATGTTAGCTTCATAAAAATCTTGACTCATGCAACTATAATCAACTAGGGATTCTCAAAATTACTGAGAATTGAGAACCTAATTATACAAAGTTCATTTAGAAGTAGTCACATATCATAAATCAGCTATTAGGGGAACTACTGAAGAGAATGAAATTAACTTTCAAAATGTTTCAGACTTGTACTGCACAGTATTTCAACCTCAAGACAAAGAAGGCAAATGTTTTGGGTGACACTATTATGGTAGCTGAGAATGAGACAACAAAGACCTTTTAATTATCAGGAAAAAAAGTAAGAACAGGATTTAGGTGGGCCATTTATTCTCTCTGAATATTTTTGTAAGCCATGTATACAATTTTTTTGCAGAAACTCATGGTACTTTCTGATTATATTTTTATTACAGAAAAGTCCATATGGAAAAACAGGACTAAGTTTTAATAATTACCTTGTCTTTCAGGATTTACCTTTGAACTTTTCTCTGGGGGTTGTTTTCTATTTTGGGGGATCTGGGGTTTTTTATTGAAAGAAAAAAAACAAACAAAAAAAAGCAAATTTCTTGACAGTCAAATTTTCAAACTTTCTAAAAATGGCACTAATTGCTCATGTGATTTCTGTTCAGAGTTCATTCTAGGCCATTAATGAGTCTACAGCACAGTTCAGCTCCACCACTCTCATTATAGTTATACTTTAAAAAACAAACCTCTGGAACTGAGTAGCAGCCAAAGAAACAAAATGGCAGATACAAGAGCCAACGTTGTCATGCTGTTTACATGTCCCTTGAGGTTTAGTAATTCACTAGGAATTCTTCAAGCAAAAAAAACAGTTGTACAGTTAGACAATGTACAAATTAGTACAAAAATAGACATCAGCTTCTTAATGCTTCTGAAATTATTAAGCAACACAACGGCAGAAAATAGTAATTTTTCAGCATCAGCGAAGTTAGGGAAACATACCACAGAGAACAAGGTTGTTAGGATTTTTCAGAATATGAAACTCGTAGCTTTATCTAACTGTTATGCTATCATGCATGTTTGCCATGAAATTAGTTTATGATGACAAGAAAGAAGAATACCATCTGGAAACAAAACTGTAACAAAAGATGCTTTCATGGAAAAGATCAAGGTTCTTAGAGAAACAATAGGGGAACATTTCTTGCTTGAAGACATAGGGAATGGAAAGGGTTATCTCATGGCATATGTTCCAGACTGACAAAATGAAATAAAATAAAGAATGTCTAAAATCTCTCATCAAATCCACATTCCACATAAACTCTAAAAATCCACTGAGGGAATGGCTGAGTTCACACAAATCATTAACTGTTAAATAACTTTTCTGTTATGTTCCTCATGTCTTGAAAACGTATACAGAATTATTTGGATTTCATGTAAGTTCTACAGAAGGTTTAGGACCCCATTTGATTTTTTTATTAGGTTTAATTCATAGAGTTACAAATTATGAACAAAATTTCAGTCCTGTTAAAGATATTTGTATGTAGTAAACATTGCCAAAAATGGTAGTATCTGCAGAAATATAACAAATATTTAGTACACACTGATCATATCATGAACTTGTGACATGTATATTTTTTTGAAACCTGTTTACTATACCTTATTAGAAGGACAAAAAAAACCCCTAACATCTAAGATCAGACACTGAATGGCTAGAAAATTTTTGTTTTCTTTCTGTTTTGAAGCACTAGTAAAAAAAATCTCTGTTAATTACTGATTTAAATCAAATACAAACAACAAAAACTACTTAAAATTCTACTGGTTTTAAACACTAATCCTTGTATTTGTTTCGGAGCACAGAAATTTATAAAATATTTCTTTGCTGTGAGGAGTTACATTATGAGACCCTTCAGTCACAAGTAACCTTTACAAATTATTACAGAATGCCATAACTTCCCTTTGTTACTCATCCACATGGGTATGAAAAATACTGCCAAGGGAGAGTGTCAGCAGTGAAGTGTGTCCAAAGGGCATAAGATTAGGGTGAAGAGCACAGGAGACCACGGGGGTTCTCCTTAATACAAGAGGAAAAGTTTGGGTAGGAGTATCAGATTCCTGTAGAAGAACACTTGACTAAGGAGCTGGTGCTGGGCAACAAGGCTTTGACCTCTTTGACCACAGAATCCTCTTCAAGGAATGAGGACAGGAGGGCAGAAACAGTTTTGTTGACCTGGTGAAGCAAGCTCTAAAGTACATTTGTCAGGGACAAAGGCCAAAACTATAAAGGCAAGTGGGTTAACAGGCCCAGGGAAGAACACATGGGACAGGGCAACGAATGTTTCTCGCCCACCCTCTCAGAAAGCAACATGACTGGAAGCCCAGTTGAAGTGTCTGCATGCAAAAATGTTCATCATGGGAAGCACACTGGAGAAACTGGAAGTGCATATGCAGTCACAGAACTGTGGTGTTATCAAGATCAGAGATGTAGTGGGACAGTTCACCCAACTGGAGGACAGACTGACTCTTAGAAAATGCAGGAAGAAAAAGACAGGCTGCACGTTACACAAAGTAGGATCTTGAATCAACAGAGTTCTCTCTGCAGTGCTACAGGCAACAAGCTCTTGAGCTCCTGTGGGCTAGAATAGGAATGAAGAGTCAAGAGAGAGGTCATTATGATGAATATCTGCTACAGACCATCTGATCAAGCAGTAGTCAAAACCTTTAAAGCACTAGAAGTTTCACAGACACAGAGTCTGGTTACCATCAGAGATTTTAACCATTCCCCCATCTCTGTGGATGACAGCATAGCAGAGAGTAAGTAAAGCACTAGAGTTCTGAGGTCACTACAAATAATTTTATTAATGTAGGCACTGGACAGGCCAAGTAGGTATAAGGAGCAAAGAACCATACAAATAAGGGATATTCAACAGAAGCTTTGGTCACAATAATCATTAGCAGAAAATCTTGAGGGAAGCAAGCAAGGCAAGTTATAGAATCAATTCCTTGGGCTTCAGCTGAGAAGATTTCAGCCTCTTTGTGAAGTAGGAAACAGGATCTCATGAGCTGATGTCTTGAAGGGCTAGAGGGCCCAGCAGAGCTTGTTTGACTTCAAGGGCAGCTTTCTCATAGTTCAAGAATGATGCATCTATTTATGTACATATATATAAGCATAGCAGGAGGCTACTGGGACTGAACAGAAAATTCCTGACTGAGGAATTTTCACTTTTTATTTTCAAAAAAGCAAGGATTCTAGCAACTGTCTATCTGTCAAGTTCACTTCAGATCTCCAGAAAATTGTGCTGAAAATGTTTATCAAAAACAAGCACACAAAGCACTAAAAGGTGAACAGGAACAGCCAGCTTTTTCCAATATAAATCATTTTTGACTGTCTCACTGTTTTCTTTTATGAAAGGATTTAGCTTGATGTCAACCAAGTTTTCACAACACAGTTCTCCACTCTGTCCTCGTAGATAAATTGGGGGCATATGGACTGAAGGGGTAGACTAATATATGAGTGAAAGATGTCTGGACTATCAGGCTGACGCAGCAGGGGCCAATTGTTTTAAGTCAAGCTTATGGTCAGTGATTTTAAGCACTTCCTGAGGATTCAAAATGGGGTTGAATTTACATAATATCTTCACCAGTCTAGAGTATGGGATTGAATACACCCTGACAAGGTTTGCAGATGGCATCTGCCATTTGGACAGACTTTCATGACAGGATTTGACAAGACAGAAGAATGACAGAATTCTCGTGAAATTCCAAAACAGAAATGTAAAGTCCTATACCTGGAACAGGATCACCCCATGCAAAAATTATTTGCTAGGTGGCAGCTCAAACAAAAAGGACCTGAAGTCCTGGTGAAACAGAAGCTGAGTCTGTGGTTCACTTCTGTAGTATTGAAAGCTTACCTCGTATTGGGTTGCATGAGCAAGAACATAGCCAGCAGCTAAAGACAGAGTTGGAGCTCATCCACCTGAAACTAAGCAGGCCCCATCTGAAATGTTTTGTCCACTGTACATCCTCCAGTACTAAAGAAACACTGACATTGACAGACTACAACTTGGACAGAGAAGGGTCATTGAAATCATCAGGATGCTGAAGAATGTGTTGTATGAGAAAAGAGGATGAAGGAAATGAATTTTTCAGTTTGGACAAGTGGAGGGTAAGTAAAATCTCACTACACTCTTTAGTTTAGGAAAACTGGAACCAGAATCTTTTCATAGACTCACAACAGAAGAAGACGAAATAGACATAATCTGTAAAATTCTGATATAAATTGGACATGCGAATGAGGGCAGCTAGGCACCATAACATGTTTCCAGAGAGGCTTTAGAATCTCCATCCATGGAGATATTAAATTTTCAACTGGGCAAAACCCTGAGCGATCTGATACAACTTTGAAGTTATCCATGGTTTGAACAGGAGTGGGACTCAAAGGGACTGGACCACCCTTCAAAGTTTACATCATTGAAGCCTTTTCCTGGCAGCAAGTTTCCAAAGCAGGAACTTTAAAAAACATTTGTCAGGTTCTGCCTGGCAAATTGATGTAGCTAAGTCCCAGGTAAATGAAAAGGAAAAAAAAAAGATAAGCAGATAACATCTGGACGGTTATTGTTTTAGCTATTACACTTTAAAATGTAGTAAATTTTTAGACAGTACATTAGTACACTTACATTTAGAAAGTAAAAAAAGAAAATAATATCAAACCACTTCAAAATAAATTAATTTAATCTCCTGTTTAAATACTACCTTAATATTTAAAAGATATTTCATGCCTTCATTTTTACCTCTGCAAAAAGGAACTGGAAAATCCCATGATGCACCATTTCCAGGACTCACAATACATGTCAACATGGCATGGCCTTCTAGAATGTAACCCGAGATACAGCTATATCGGATTTTATCACCAATGTTGAATCTTGTTCCGTGAAGTACTCCTTTAGGTATTTCTCCTGGGTTGCCACATGTATGACTAGGTAATACTGTCAAAAAAAAGAATGAAATATGTTACAGTTAAAATTTGTAGAATTAAGTAATGAATACTTGTCCAACAATTATAATTAACTATTTGGCTGTGGTTTTGGTGTTGGCTTTTGTTTGCTTGTTCATTTGTTTGTTTGTTTGTTTAAAACAATATTCCTTATACATATAAGGAAAACTACATTATGAAATCTACTTGCATAAAATATTTCAGTTTATAACAGATCATAATTTTCAAAGCTAATTTCAAACTCAGCTCTTGGTCTAACAGTCTTTCAATGAAGTTTCTTACAGATCTATTATCAAGAAAAATGTCCTACAAATCTTACTGCTTTTCTTAGAATGAAATAAAAGAACTTTTTATTTAATTTTATTTTGTAAATATTGCAAAAATATTCATACAATATAATTATGGATGCAGGCAGTAGAAAGCCCTTTATGTACTGTTTTCATTTAAGTGGTGAAATAGCATTTTAAAAGAATGCTAATTACCTGGTCTCTGACAGTAAGTTAAAGTCTCAAGTACAAAAAAAGTTAGTTTTTCTCTTTAGTTTCAAATTAGTCGAGGTTCTAGAAAATAAATTAAGTCAATATTTGTTAAAAGAAACAAGAAATATGAAGGGACCTAAGCAGTGACATTGGGAAGAATTGAATGGAAATATTTTCCTTCTTTACTGCGGAAACTTACTACCATTTGTAAACATTAGTTATGTGAAAGAGATTGTCTGAACAAGTTATCACTTTAAAGATGATACTTCTCCACCTACAAAAACCAGAAGTGTGTAGGGGAGGAGGAAAATGGAATTGATTTTGTTCTTGAACTTCTTTGAAATTTATTAATGGCATACCATTCCTTTCATGGAAGTGTATAAACTAAAATTCTTTAATTTCCTTTAGAGAAGAAATCCATCAGGAACAGAGCACAGAAGATAAACATGCTCATCAGAGAAATGGTGGTCTGAAAAGCTCACATATAATTCAGGTATTATGTCAGAAGCTGTATGTTTCATGAACAAATTCTTTCACCCCATACTCCTCTTTCCTTACGCTATCCATGTGTAGAATAAACATAACCATACCAACCTCACTAACATACATGTTGAGAGAATTAATTACTCAATATATGCATATCCTCAGAGGATTGCAAAGCATTATATCAATATACCAATACTAGTTAAGCCCTTATATACCATGTAAGTTCAATTATTGAATGCACACCCTTAATGCGTTACTTAGTCGCACTGGCATTTAAGGGATAGTAATTGAACTTAATTTACAACCCAAATTATATAACAAAATTTTGAAAAGGTAAAAAAAAATAAAGATAAAAAAATTAAACCAGAGAATGCTTTCACTTACAACATCATTTTATGAGAAAAATATCAAAATATTCTATAAATATTAGCAAGAAAGAAAAAGCCACATAACACTCAAATGATGAATTAGTCATGTTCTACTAATGTTGTAGATCAAAGATCGAAGACTCCTGTGCATTATAGGAACTACTTAAGATTGTTGTGGGAATAGCTATCAAAGGTAGAAGCAAACAAGATGACACCTGGCTTATTTTGTACTGTTTCAGCAGGGGTAATAGAATAGGGTATTTCTTTTTATGTACTCATTCACATCAGAAAGAGAGTTAGTGTTTGATTCACATACATGAGAAAGAATAAATATAAAATAAAGAAAATAATTTTAAGAAAAGAGAAGAATTGGAATAAATTAAAGATACTGATTAATATTCCAAAATGTTGAAAACAATGATCCATTATAAGTTATTATATGTTTTTTAGCACTTTGAAAAATACTACCTCTCTCTTGGTAAACTTTCTCCTTTTTACTGTCTTAGTCATGATAGTCTAACACAGGCAATTATGCAATACAAGTAAAAGAAATAAAAACTTATTATCTGCTTTGATACAGGAAAATACGTGTAACACTCTTTATGTTATTTTCAAACGAAAAAGTTTTTACAAAACTCTGTAAAATGAAGTAGTTTCATCAAAAACCTGGTGCATGTAGCAAAAAATTATACAATCCAAAAGTCAACATTTATTTTTATGAGGGGATGTGCTATCAGAAAAAAATACATTATTCAAAGCTATTATGACTTCTGATAAACTGCATTCTTGAGGGATGCACATTACAGCAAATCTACATCTGCCATATACATGACAACTGTCATTGCCTAGCTGTTGAAATTCTATTGCAGAAATTCAGTCTTCTATCTGTGTAAAGAAGGTCTCCTACAATATGATGTATTGTAGGTCTCCTACAATACGACCACTGCATCTGTCAAGAACTCAAGAAAATATGGTAATTGGCATCCTGAAACTGGCACACATTTTACCACAACCTCCTAAAACCTAGTAAAAGATAAGTGATCTGAGAATGATACCCATGTTCAATAATACATATAATAGTTCACAGGATTTCACCCCTTGTCAAGATCAAGCATTCAGATACATTATTTATGTGCTTTTCTAAAACTTTGATTGAAGTATATTGAGGTAGCTGCACAGTTTCATCTGCATAGACTTTGCTGTTTCTAGTCTAGACCTAAGATGAATTTTCCTTTGAAGGTTCCTAACAGTGATCAGAATAGTTTAATATTTGGATTATGAGAGTCCTAGCTGACCAAAACTCATATACACCATCAAACTTTAAATTCATTGCCAAATTTTCAGTAAAAGACCCATATTTTTCTGTAGTGTTACTGGGGTCTACTGTCAATAAGATCGAGAATCCACAATCACAGATGCTTGATTCATGAAATAATTTGATGTTTGCCATTTATTGAGAACAGTTATGAACTATACTAGGTAGAAGCATTTAAGGTAATGGATTTTTTTATACAGAACGAACACTAGAGTGTTCTCAGTATGCTTCATCTCATTTTTTCTTCATCCAAGTCCTTTCCAGTTTTGGAAAAAAAATAAAAATAAAAATTACAGGGTTGAAAAAGAATCTGTTTAGTCTTAGTATTTGGTCTTAGTAAAAATATGCACTGAGACTGTAAAGCAGGTTCATGTCCAAACATTTCCTCCTCAAGTGTCTATCTTCATCATTATGACAGACATAAAATGTGTGTATGCTTCACTTCCTAGCACAGATCAGTCTGAAGCATTGTTTATTAATTAAGACTTATTAATGAAATTGAAGCTAAAAGATAGGCTTTCCTCATAGTTCACCTCTGTCCTCCTAGACAGAACTGTTTAAAAAATGTACATGATCAAAATCCATAATGAAATTTATCAATTAGCTAAAATGCGAAAAGTTTAACTCCCTGTTTAAACTAACTATGTATGCTGCATATTTATTTTTTTAGAAAAGTATTCAAAACTTTATAATCTATACGCTAAAATGTAACACTAATATTCATTATCAGACAGAGGCAAAAGGCTACTTCACAGCAGAACTGTAAAAAACTGTAAAAACCATTTTTTATGATATATCAAGGTTATTAAATAAACTCATATTTAAAAAATTACTTATTTTCAGATGGCATGTATCATATTATTCATTCAGAGCCTTTTCAAGACTCTTACTATAGCTGAATTCCATATATATTTGCATCACAGGCCACTTCAAAACATATTGACAACACTTTAAACACAGTAATCCTTTGCTTTCACTTATGGAGAGTTTCCTTAAATTTTTTTTTTTTTATATATATTAGTTTTCATCATCTACCTCTTTCTGATTTACAATAACAGAGAAGTAACCTAAAATTAAACAGCAGTGGTTGTTAATGAAAAAAACCACCCAAAGTATAAATGGTACCTATCACTGAACTGAATAAACTTTTGAAGGACTGTTCTATTCCACCCAAGTTTTCTTACTATGGTGTCCACACTAGAATGAAAGAGTCTTTAAATATGCAATAAGCAATGCCTATATGTTTTTCATGTCTTCACTTCAAACCTATCACGGCATCATGACAACTACTGACAATGTAATGTCCTGCTTTGAGGTTTTTTTCTACTTTGGTTTAAAAGGTCAAGTTTAAAAAAGATACTTTCTGATAAATTTTGAAGGATGTGAGGTCTCTGGCATCACAAATCCTACTAATTGTTACATGAATATGGCATCTGGATTTGAAATCAATTATAAAACTATGAAAACTTCCAAACTTTTGCTGAGGTTGGTACTCAGAAGGTTAGTTTGACAATGATTTCAGGAGAACATAACTGATCTATTTTTTTTCTCAGATGTCACAATCATCAACTACATTGCAAAGATTGCTTAGAGGCCTAAACAGCAAAAAGCTCACACTGCTCATGTCAGTTAAAATAACAGTTTCTGTGAATCAGTCGCTCAGTTTTTCTAGGGTACATACAGTAATTGGAACTTGACAACAACAATGGAGAAAGCAACCTAACACCAATTAAGAAAAATAGGAAGGGGAAAGAAGAAAGGAAGGAACAAGGTGAATGTTTTTCCTCCACTTCTTTCCATATCTGTACAAAACTTTACAAGGATATATTCTATTTCTTCTTTTTCCTACTCTTACTGAAAGAGTTGGAAAAGTTTTCCATGTTGCACCTAAATTTAACCAAATGCAAACTTCCTGACTTTTTGCTGTTCCATAGTCCCTCTGTTACAGTCCCCTATGTGTCTTCTAACATTACCTTAAATTGGTGGCCACAGGCAAAACTGCACACAAAGAAAAAAGCATAGGTTACAAGGAAGTCAGATAGTCCCTTGATACCACTGACAGCTTTGAAATTACAACACTGAGGGGAATTTCAGAAGCTCTGTGGAGAAAATCTGGGTTACAGAAAATTTCAGGGCATATGTCAAGATGTTCAACAGGTCTGATGCACAGCCCATGATACCCTGTCCACGTGGCTACAGTAAGTGTTGCATGTAGTGGTTTCATGTGTAAACAGAAGATATACATTCAAAGAAGAAGAAAATAATTTTTGAACAGGAGTAATAACCATACTCATTATAAACAGCAAACAAAATAAGCTAAAAAATAGAAAATGAAAAAATGCTAAATTTTCTTGCAAGAGTGACACTCAAACTAAAGTCTCTGCTCCAATTCAGAAAAACAATTTCATTTCAAAAGGAACTCGGGGGGGAAAAAAATTAATAGTCTTTCAAAAAAGAAGAAATCCTGTACTGAACAAAAGATGGACTCAGATATTTATAGATATATATATGTAAAAGTATTTCATAAATCTATTTTTAAAATAGTATAATGCTATTTGTCCAAGGTCTAAGTAATGAAATTTGCTTTGAAAAACTAATTCTAAAGAATTCTTCAAATCTGTACTTGCCATTTATACCTAGAAAAAGACTACAAAATCAATATGTTTGATTTCTTTTAAGTTTCCAATGTCTGACATCAAACTCCAACATGGTAGATTTTGACATTTCTTTTTTAAATAATTCCAAATATTGAATCAACTGGAAAGTATGTAATATTTCACTTTCAATTTATTAAACAACTTTGTCCTTTCTATTTCCAGGAGCTATGTACAATGAATAGTTAATTACCTACTAGTTCTGATTTCTACATTAGTGCGGAACACTGTAGATGTAGGTAGGTCATTTATGAGAGAACAGTACCATGACAGAAATGGCACAATGCTATTGGACCTTTGGAAAAGTCTTCTTCATTCTCAAAACCAGCGTGGAAAATTTCCTTACATGGAAATGACGCTTTTTTGAAAGTAAAAGAGACAAAGAAGCTAGAGCAGATTTCCTAGACAATGTCCAGTTTGGTTTTCAGTATCTTGAAAGATGAAACTCCCACAGACTGTCTGGGAAACTTGCTGAGCATGCACTGTGTTTTCTAGGTCCTCAATGAAGACATTAAACACCACTGGCCCTAGTAATGGACCATTTTGTACTTCAGCAGTGATGAACCTCCAGCAAACTGAGTATCTTTACAGGGTTTTAGCTTTGAACAGTAGGTTGAAAGAGCTAACATGGAGTCGCTAAGGGTAAATCATACACAGAGTTTTTACCTTTATTCACTCCAAAATGAAATGAGGAAATTTTTCTCAACTCCAGAAATACAAAAAATCATGATCAAAATCTACTACTACAAGAGTAGGACCAAACTGTTTGCCACTGGCACATACACACATCCATACAGACACAACTAAGCTAGGAAAGCTTTAGTCTGCAAGTTATGTAATATCATAAATTTACCTCCTTCTTAAAAATTATTTCATCAAAAATTAATGGATTTCATTAGGATTACTCTAAGGGAAGGATAAGTTCACTCACAGAAACAAAAACATGTAAAGTGCAAGTTCATGGAATAGCTGATAATTAAGCCATATTTACACTACAAGGTGTCAAATGCAACAGTCTAAGAGTCTACATGGTACAGATATGTACATATTGCATCATCAAACATTGCCCACTATTTATGTACTGGCAACTTTTTTGTTCAGTCTGTCTTTGTTGGGCCTACTTGTGATTATTTTGTCTTAAAATAATCCAAACAAACAAACAGTCTTATTGTTTACACAGCCTTATTGACTTACAGAAATCAAGTTGTTATATTTATTATTGCTATATAGGCAAATAGAAACCTGTATTTTCATACAATCCCAGGATAAGAGGAAATCTCTTTCCTGTTATATGTTGATTTCTGTATTTGTGCACACATAAATCTTTGCAATATTTTCTAGATAAAATATTTGGATGGATTGTATCATTTGTGAAAGATATAGCTTTCTCGTTTTACAAGCATTTACCCAGCTGTGTCTGTCCATCTCTAAGGATGTACAAAATTGTATTGAATTGAAAGCTATGAAAATCATTTAGGAGTATGCAGTAACTTTAAAACTTTAACACATCTTTCACATTGAGATTGATATTTTAATTTTCTTTTGCAGGTAATAACCTAAGATTGATGGATCTTATTTTTAGTGTGTTTACTTTTATTATGTAATAAATGTCTTGCTGTTGGTTATAAGACCATTAAAGTCAATATCATACAAACAATGCCAGGAAACTCTCAAGTGCAAAAGCAACCTGAAGTTAAAGCTAAAACTTTCTATTTCCTCATAACTATTTCTCCTCAGATGTACTACACATTTTCCTAGATGAACTGAGAACAAGGAGCTATATTTCAAGTTTTTAGATCTCTCTTCTTGAAAGAGGAAGAGAACAAGTGGAGCATGACAGTTCAGGCCAAAGCTATAAAAAGCATTTGAGGTTGTGCAAAATTTATAAATCGAAACTTTTCCAGCTATCGGAGATCAAAAGTAACTAGACATTGTCTTAAAAATATCAAAATAATGCCCTCCATCTCCTCTAAAAAGTTCTGTGTATTCCGTGGTCTGTCTTCCAGTTTGTCAGTATGATCATCACAAGTGTGTGTAGTATCTGCCCTTCTCATTCTGAGAAAGATTGTGATGACCTTCTGCAACGAAGGAATTCCTGTTTTCTCAACTGTCCTTCCACAGAACTACAAACTTTCAACAAGAAAAATGTAACTGGAAGATAACCTCTATCTCATCACTTCATGTATGATAACAAATAAACCCAAGAAAATATCTTTTTTAACACGACCACTTTTGAGGATCCCATTAGTCAAAAGACATACATTCATAAAAAACAAGTCGGTCCTGTGCTTGAAAGCCCATAGGATATGAGGGTAAAAATTACAATATCTCTGTGTGTTAAACAAGGTACTTACCAATCCAAAAGATAGGTATAAGAAACTGCTATGACCTTTTCTGTAGGCCTGCATACAAATCTGATTATCCATGTTCAAATAAGAGTAATTGAATATGAAGCAAATGCAGAGCAGGGCTACTAAAGTGATCAAGAGCTGGAGAGTTTTCAAGAGGATACTGCAAGATTTTTCCAGCCATAATCTGAGAAATGAGGATTAAAATGCAGTCACTACGAAGACATTTGAAGACAAATACCAGATCATAAAAAATATTATACCAACTGAAGGTAAGGTTGAGGAAAAAAAGAAACTGCATGAACAAATCACAATTACAAGCAGTTTGAAAATGAAAAGCATTCTAAGCAAAACATTAAACTATGGGATAGTTGCCATGCAGTCATATGGAGAGAGGAAACTGGGCAGAGGATGACTAGTCCAAAGCTGACTTTAATTTATAAAACAATTTAAAATAAAAGTTACTCCCTGTATAATAAGGAGTCTGATCAGAGAATGAAGCAGCTTCCTCATCTGACTGACATAACTGGAAACACAAGGTCTGAAACCCACTTGCACACCTCCTGTCCTGTCAGCCTGCTAACACATAGGTGTTTGGGGCTGACTTTTCATTGACAGAGAATAAGAAATTTAATTGACTTCTGGTTTTACATGGAAATGCACACATTTCAATATGGAAGACAGGTATGTACCAAGATAAAGTCATCTTGGTATACTAACATAATGAAACAAAATATACTGCACAGTCAAGATTTTTTTATTCTTGTTACTATTAAAAAAGCAGTAGAGTGTGAAAAGATTTACATATATCTTACCCAAATATACATAAATTTTATACATCTAGCAATCTGAAGCCTACTTTTTCCTATTATTTTTTTTTCCTGGAATCCCTTGAGACATGAGGCTGCCTGACCCAGGATGATAATCATGGTAGTAAGACTAGAGAATAAACTTACAATTCATGAAGGCAACACAACAAAATACGTGGTAGAACTATACAGATCAATTGTGAATAAAAACTGTTGGGGAAAGACTTCACAAACACGAATTCTCTCTATTGCTCCCAACACTCTCTGTAATGATCATTGCTACTAAATAAAATGAGTTTTTGAATTACTAAGACCTGCCATACAAGGTAAGGACAGTAATTTTAAGAGAATAAAGCATGAGCTTACTTCTCTTTAAGTTTTAAAGTTGCAATAGCATTGTATAAAAATACCACAGATACATGTCAAATAATGTTTATTAATATAATGAAAATGCTTTATGTGTCAGTAATATACATTCAAGAAGAAAATTTCTTTAACTATGAACAGATAAATCCTAATTAAAAGTACCCAATCTCATATATTATTCAATAAATACGAACAGTGAAACACCTTGTATGTACTATATTTCTGTTCTCAAGTCTGACTACTTACAGGTCAGGGAAAACCTTACAGGACTGAGAAACAAAAAAACGGATCTAATGGCAGATTAAGTTTGGAAAAGATCAGCTTCAGCAGTAGATACACTACTCATAATTTATTGAAGGCTCATCTTCAGCTATCACCAGACTGCCATCATATCTGCAGCCTCTTATTACTAACTAAGGTAATAAAATATTCCTAAAAAACCCACATTTTTTTCTCTTTCTCTCTCTCTTACTCTTTTTCTCTCTTTCTTTCCTTTTTCTTTTTTTCTTCTTGATTTACTGTTTTTTAGGATTACAAAAGAGCACCCAGAACAATTTGCTGCAGCACCAGGAGTGCTCTCTGCTCTGCCTCAGGCACTCCCACATTTCTGCCACTGTGGTGGTTTTTAGCAAAGCTGGACTGAGGGGTCTCGCAAGCTTTCCACAGCTATTCTCGTGTGCTTAACACATTCATAAGTGGCACTCTTGCCACCAGAGGCCTCAAACCTTATCTTGCTTACAGAGAATCATGAGGAAAATTTTTGACAGGAATTCAATATGACATACAAACCTCTTGTCTGTGCCTGTAATTGAAAATGATAGGAATTAGGACTTGTACTTAGGTCCTGAAGATGCAGCACAGCAAAAGTCATAGCCAAATAACTAACTTTTTTTTCTCATTCGTTACTGATATGGTGTCTGTAAGAAAGGCTCTGTCCTGTCCTATTCCCTGATTAATACTAAGAATTGTCTTGGACTATTCCAGAAGCCCATATTATTAAAAACCATAGATGACAGCATTGCAGGTCTCAAACCCCTACAGTCCTTTTCCTTTTAGTTTCCTACAGGAATGTTAAGGGGTTTTCTCTCTCTCCTAGTTTAATACTTCATTTTGTTGCTGTTGTAAATCTTTGTGACAACAGAAATTTCATAGTATCTTTTCCGACTTTGTCCCCATTTCTTCCTAGAAATGGCATCAGAAAGATATGTGAGTTATGAAGACTTTTATCTGGTTAGCTTTTGGAGGTTCATACTTCAACAAGGGTGTCAAATAACTTGCTCCCGTTTTGGCTATATGGACAAATAGCAGTATAAGGGCAGGAGAAGAATCTACCATCTCAAAAGCTTTAGCTATAAGAGAATTATAAATAGCTTGCTACCTGGGAAGTCCTCAAGCAACATACATTTCAATGTACAACATTTTGTGGACCTAAATGGAACAGAGACATATTTTGCACTCTGCAGCTACAGTCAGTAAAAGTTAAGACAGTTTTGATGAAAATACCAATTTTAATGTGAGTTTAGTGAGGTGAGAGTTTATAAACTTTCATGACTCAGATTATTTCAGAGGGAAGAAAGGATTCCCAGATTAATTGGTTTTATGTGTATCTCACAATATGCAATGTTTTCTATTTACTCAGACAAGGTGAGGCAGAGATTGCTCTTTAAAACAGTAAATTCTTTCACCAGACCCTTGTTTACAACAATAAGATTTTCTGTTGCTTATTTTCAGTGCTGCATTGTGCTGTCCTCTTGTTTCTTATAGTGGCTTACGCAACCATTGTATTGATAATTGCAGAGAACTGATCTGACTTTGAAAAGAAAAAAAATCCCTCCAACACACATGTAATTGCATGTTTAGCAGGATGCCTAAGCCGCAGCAGGTAACTTTGCTGCAGTGTGGGAACAAGAATGACGAGCAGCAATAAGAAAACAAGTTCAGATACCAAAATGAACCACATTATGAAACCAAGATATAAAGTTTCTTAATGACACCTGCTTTCTATAAGGTTGCATCCTTGTGTGGTATGTAGAACAAATACCTGGTGAAAAGGGTCATGCACAAAAGGGAGGAGAAGGAGAATCAAGTAAGTAAAGAGTGGCAAACCCCTACAAATGCAATTTCACATAATGTTGTTTATGACATCCTAATTAATCAGAAAAAGAGGATTTTAGGGACTAAATAAACAGAAGTTTAAATTGGGTTTTGTTTTGTTTTGTTTGTTTTTTTCTAAACTTTCTTCCTCCATAAAATCTAATGGCGTCTTCAGAACTCCAGGAATCTCTGTCATATAGGTATATATTTTACCATGTATTTTTTAGGTGACAATGTATGACATATCTAGAAAAATGATCTCTGGTTTATCATGCAAATCCATCCAGTGTTTTTTGGTTAGTTTGGTTATTTTTTTTTTAGTAGTCAGTTTTTACATGAGAAACTTTAAAAGCTCCTTCAAAAACCCTCAAGTTTGAATCATACCAGGTTGATGTCCCCGTACATTTATTATGTGTGAGCACTCTGTTAAAAATCCTGCTGCACTGATGGGATAAGGAAGAAGGGATCTAGAAAAAAAAGTTACTTAAATCCATTGCAAACTTTAATTAAGTGCTTTGTTTGTTAAAAATGCTTCATTTTGTTTCCATTCTATATTAGAAGACAATGAGTAGTAAAGTTGCATGATATCCCTTTAACAAAATATATGATTCAGAAAAAGGAAGTAAAAAGACTAAACCACAAATGTCACAGGTTCAGTCTTCTTATAATGACCTGTGGTTGTTCCCAGGATGAGACTGCTAAGAGTGAAACCTATAAACATTGTTTACTAAGCAGTAAATTTGCAAGGAACTGGAGAGTGGTAGCAAGTGAGTGGACAGATTTCTCTAGACATTTCCTTTGAAACACTTGGTGCAAAACTCCATTGAAACTTCTAAAGCGCTTTGCTCCTAAGGCTTGAATTTGATTTACATTAGATCTCTGGGATTCTTAATGGGTGAATCAATTTCCTATCCTGTCATTACAAACCATAACTTTCCTTCTTTTTTTTTAAATCTTACTCTCCAACTCATTTTGCGTAACTGACATTTCAGAGTCCATGCAAACAACATTCGTCACCCCACTGAAGTCTAGATTAGTCCAATTTGTAGTTTATTTGTTCAGTAATGGTCTAACCAGAACTTACTCTATAGAGGACTAACTCTCAGGACCATTGGGATCTGGAGAGGACACCAGATTCTCATCTACCTCATCTTACAAGATTGTGGCTATAACTGATACTTGCAGACAGACACTACTAAAAATTTCTGTGTATTCTCCAACTCTGTAATTCTTTTGGGACTCCAACACCACCAGTGTGGTAAAAAATAAAACAAAGCAAAGAAGAAACTCATTAGTTCTTTGCAATGTTTTTAGCCATCATCCCTATATCACCATTGGTGAATTAGAGCTCAAATTAGAACTCAAATCAGTCCAGCAGTTTAATAGGCAGCATCATCTCCTCGGACAGTATGATTGACGGAGAGATAGACAACAGGTTAGCAAAGGCATATAGTGCTTTTGGAAAGCTTCATAAAAGACTTTGGCGAAATAAATACCTGAAGGAAAGTATAAAGATCAGTGTTTAGAGAGCCATTGTGCTGTCTACTCTTTTATATGTATCTGAATCATGGGTCATTTACGACCACCACCTGTAACTCTTAGAATGCTTCCATCAGCACTGTTTCTGTACAATCCTAAACATCCACTGGTCAGATTATGTGACCAATACATCTGTTCTAGAACAAGCAGCAGTCACAAACATTGAGGTCATGTTGCTGAGAACACAGCTGCACTGGGCAGGGCATGTCTCCAGGATGAAGGACCACTGCCTCCCTAAGATCTTGCTTTATGGTGAACTTGACACTGGTTGTCACATGAGAGGAGCCCCAAAGAGGAGATACAAGGACTCCCTGAAACAACATCTCAGCCTTGGCCATACTGATTAACCTAACTGGTCTAATCTGGCCTCCAGTCGGGAGATGTGGAGACACACCATCTATAACGCAGCTGTCTCCTTCGAGAACGCACGCAGGATCACGCTCGAGGAGAAAAGACAATGCAGAAAAAATCATGTCTTGCTGATACTACTTAAGGAGTCTTTCTGCTGTGTCTTTTCCAATCGGACTTGTCTATCTCGTACTGGCCTTTTTAGCCACCAGTATGCTTGTAGCAAATGTGGGTAGAGCCCTTCCCAAATCTTCGTTCGCAAAGCCTGGTCATGATGACAATGATGTAGTATGCCATTTTGCCCACTTTGGTTGCCATTGTCTATTTTAACCCTAAGCTCAAAACAGCACATAGAACACTAGAACATATTTTCATCCACCTCAGTTTTATCACACTCTTGACAACAAAATTAGCATTGTGACTATTTGAACAATGAAGCCATCTGTGAGGCTGATTCCATATCAAAGGAAGTTTACTGCAATACTTGTTCAATGTGCAGCTAAAGGAGATTTTCTGCTATTATTTGTCTAAAAGATTATTTACTGGAAGCAACGGAAGAGGGTTCAATATTGAAATTTTCCCAGAATTCATTAATTCCATGTTTGTTTCTGTACTACAAGTGTGCAAGGGTGTATGGGTGATCCCTAAATGTTAAAAAACACCCTTCTCAAAACCCCAGAAGACACCATATTTCACTGGACACCGTTTTGCACTTCCAGAGACTTCATATATCTTTGAGTCACTAGATCAGGATAAGGAGACAAGCTGAATACACTATACACTAACACTGAACGGACCTGAGGCCAGTTGGCACATTATTAATAAACTTTCTGAGCCTGCAGAACAGGATGGCTGCATGCAGACTGCCTTCTTGGAACAATCAGCTGTCAACTTCTGAATGATTACCAAGAATTATTCAGGAAAGTGCTACTTGACCTAAACAAAACTCACGCTGTGATTCATCTAACAACAGCATAGATGGCTGTTAGTGCCCCTGCCCACATTCTGACAGGGGTTAATATTCTGGTGTAGGCAGACACTGGGACTATATTGACTGCTCACTCGTCCAAGACAAAGAAAAGTATCAGCAGCTACTGTGGTAGATGGAACTAAATTTTGGATGGCTATGTGATCACTATTTTATCCCTTTGCTGTCCCTCAGAGAACATTTTTGCTTTTTAATAATTCTATTATACATCCCACAGTGTACAGAAAGAAGCACTAAGAACATCTTTCTCTTTACAATGATTATTTCAAGGGTGAAATCATAAAATTATCTTTGCTGTCATCTCTGATGGAACAGGACAACCTTCTCACATACAGCCAAGGAGGGGGGTTTGTTTTCAACGTGTAGCTATCCTCACCTGCTTGGATATAAAAACAAAAGAAAATTAAAAATCAACTGAAATATAACACCACAGGATATGAAAGAATGAAGCAAAGATAAAATCTGCACTCTACTGATAGCAAGGATCATATCTACGCAAATTCAAAAGACTTAAATAGATCACAGTTGGGTTTTTTCCTAAGGCTTTCATACAACTCTGTTGCCTGGAGATTTTAGTCTGTTGAATAGCTACCTATGGCCTTGTATGGGTTTGTGAAGTTTGAAAGGCACCAGTTCTCACTGCATTGCCCCTTTAAGGTGTAGCCTGGCACATCAATTTGCTACACATATACCGTGGGAGAGAAAGTGATTTTATTTATCTCTCTGCTAATACTAACCTATTAAATTTTCTCCCCAAAAAGCAGTTCTCTAACCTACCAGCTGTTAAATGACAGAGAATTGAAAGCTTTATGTTCATTCAGTAATCATAGCAGCTCTTTTTCACCAAACCAGTTTTCCATTTACAAAGAGCTTGTCAAGGTGATGGGTAACATCTCAAGAGACAAACACGCTGTGCCTTCTTCATTCACTTACATTTTTAATGTGGTTCCAAGGCTGGTTGTGAAATACCTCCCAACAATATAAGAAGTCTTTATGAAATCCACAAAATACTTCAAATTATTAAGTACCACTTCAGTATCTCCAATGTGTGGCATTTGTGGGTGTTAGAGATCTTCATGGTTTCTGACAGTTGGAAAAATCAGGTTTAGAGTGTGTAGGAACTTAGATGCTGATTGCTGAAGTAATACAGGTATACTAATAATGCTGTAAGAATGACTACGCATTGAATCTCTCTTCAAAATATTTACACTAAGAGCTAAAAACCCAGTTAATTAAATGTATTTCGAAAAAACTATTCCTATGGAACATAAGCAATGTGGTAGCAATTTTAAAAAATGTGCCTTACACAAGTGGATAACAGCAGAGATATTTTTCTTGGTCTTACGTAACACACAAAAATCTAAAGGAAAATTCCATAATTTCAGTTTCAGATGTGCAATGATCTTACGGGCAAAATTAAACAGCATGGAATAGCTTATTTGAAAACAAAGCATTTTTGAGTCTTTGTATATCACAATTACTAATTTTTTTCTCAAAACACTGAGGTGTAGCCTCTGTATCTAATAGGATGAAATATGGAAAATTCATGGATTTGTCTTTTATTTGAAGCAAGTAAGTAATAATGCAGTCATGCTTATCTTTAATCATAAGTATTTAGTTAAAGAATTCACAGCCAGAAATTAAAATTATATACAAATTAATGTTTAAATCCAGGAAATAAAAATTCTAAAGAAATAAATTTTTTGAAAAAGCAGTTGTTAAGAATCAAGGAAGGCATTTTTCTTCCAATATTTTGGTTTACCAAAGTACTACTATCATTGATGGTCTTCATGAGAAAAGGTCTTGTTATGAAAGATACAAACTCCTTTTGGGCAAAGTACTTTTGACATTTTCATGTGTAAATGAAATACAAATTAATAGAGAAGGTGGTCAAAAATGTTGCACTAGGATCAATGTACTTCAGGGTAGAGTTGTGTAGTCAAAGTATTTTTTTTCAACTGATCCCACATGCCCCCAGATAAAGGTGATTTAATAATACAGAGATTTTAAGTTTCTGTCATAATGGAATTTGGGCATTTACAAAGAGAATATAATTTAAAACCTCTTTAGGGCAACTAAACTCAGTTATGGGCACAGACTACAACCCTTCCAACCAGCACACTGTCCAGTAAGAGATAGGTTTCAAGTCTTAGTGTAGGAGCCCCAAGAGCATCACCACCAGAAAGTCTGTCTGCTGGAGCTCAGGGCCAAGGGCGGTCCCCTTTTCTTGGGGGCTTTTCCACAGAGCTTCCATCAGGACCACTGATAGCCCAGCCTTGCTCTGGGTCTGTGCCCATCCCCACAGCCCTGTCCACCCACACCGGGGCTGGGCCTGTCCCAGGACACCACCCTTAGCCCTGTCCTGCTCCCCCAAGCCCTTGCTGGTGAGACCCCTGCCCTGACCATCCCCGCAGCACAGAGGGCCCTTTCTGCTCCCTCATATCCACAGTAAAAGTCTTAGGAATACATAAAATTGTCTTGATTTCACTTCTAGAAGAACTTAAGAACATTTGTTCTATTTCAAGACAAGGTAGGTTGCTTCTTAGAGTCAGGGCGTTGTTTTTTAGGTAACACCAGGGTAATGTCAGCAATTCAATCTATAGCTTTCACACTTGAAAAACTTTGAAGATACAAATTATGAGATACAAATCCAAAGAAAAGCTTAGGTTTACAGAGCTTAAATATTGCTGTATGAGGCTCACATACATCTGAACTATGGGTCCACATATGGAGAAGGAAAAAACTAAAAAAACTAAAAAATCCACATTTTCAGGCACTGTTTTTGGCTTCCAGCATTTCCCATGTCATCCATTAGATCATAACAGAAAGTATTCACTATTTTTCCTACCAAAGTGAGAAAAACACCATTTTAGAATGAAGGAGATAAGGTATATGGAAACAAGTAGTACCTTTCATTTGATCAGTTCGTATAAACAGAAAGCATAAGGCTTGTTCAGCAAGATCGTGACCTGGAAAAGGGCTTCATATCCAAAATTTATGTGTCTTCTCAATTCTGACATAATTTAATTGCTTAGTTTAACTGCTGCCCACAAATTTTGCCCAGCTTATATCCATTGACTATCACAAGTACAACAATGCTGCCACCGTGACATATTTGGTATTGACCTAAGCAGATATCACGCAAAAGTAAATTTACTTCCCCATAAGCACACAGACACTCTTCTTTTGGAAGCATGACATTCAAGAGATAATCAAGTCAATATCTGAAGTAGAATGAGAAAAAAATATTCAAAACACAGTGATGACAATTTTGACAAAACTATGAAAGGAAATATGGAAGGAGACATTGTTAGACTATTCAGAAAAACATATGTAGCTTGTGTCAATCAGAAACCACATATCAACCACAATGGCATGAAGTGGGGTAATGCTTGAGTATCAAACTATAGAAACAGCTAAAAATTACATTAATGTTAAATGAAATGATTGGCATGTAAGTAATACTTTAATCCAAGTTTTTCTCAACATCAATTGGTACTTTTTTCCCCTTTAATTTCACCATGGTTTTGAGATGTCTTTGAGTATTTGTATATCAGCTTTACTAACAGTCGCCGGGGATGTGGGTAAACAGATGACTTGACTTATCTGCTGCAGCAAATAAAACATAATGGAACCAGCTTGTAGTATTTCAGGGGATAAGATTAATTTTGTAAAAATCAAATCTCTTTTTCAGTTTTCAAACAGAAGGACTGTTCCTCTCAAGCACAACAATGAATGAAGAATAAATAAAGAGTCAGTTGAGTAGCTGTAAGGGAGAGCTCAGTATAACTCAGATGGTTTTTACAGGTAAATGAGGATCCCTTTTTCTTTTAAATCCAAATAACCAGTGGACAAATTCATTGTTTGAAGGTTTCACTACATGCTGTACATATACGTAAACTACAGTGATAAATAAGAAAAAATTTTTCCTTTCTCTTTTTGAATATAAACTGTATAGGATCTTCTTGAGCTGACTTTTCTCAAAACAACAACTTGGTAGATCCTGTTTATAAAATATAGAATTAACTTAGTTCTTCCAATGTTTTACATGGTATTAAATAACATAGGAAACTTGGGATTTCTTCTAGAACTCTACAAAGTAACTTTACTGTTTTAAAATATACTGTAAAGTTTAAAATGCATTTGACGGGTTAAGTATTCACAGGAGGAAAGCTCCTTTACTCATTAGTTTTACAGCTCCAAGCAGGGCAGTGCTACAAAAAAAGATACTTTGTCATTCCTTGCCCTTCATACCAGGCTGATTCCTCTACTATTGGGGGACAAAGACATATGAGCTTTTGTAGTATACAAGGTCAGAGACAATTTTACAGGGATGGAAAACGTGGACAGTTTCCTGTCTTACTGATCACTATTTACAGGTATTAATTGCTAAATGTTACTTTGGTAACTAATTTCTTCCAAGACCTCTTACCTTCTTATTTAAGAAAACAAGGAATCATACAGACAAAAAATAGAAGTGAAGCAAAAAACTCAAAAGACTTATGATAGTCCCCATTAGGATAATTATTTAACTTAAACACAAATCTAAAAGTTTTTTTGAAGGTCCCTTTTAAAGATTAGTGTTAAAATTTAATAACCCTGAAACATTTTTATTGTTCACTGCATTTCATTAGAATTAGGTTAGAACAAGTGTCCAAGCCACAAGAGGTCTCACTGACAGCCAGATGTTCATAACGTTTGAGAACTGGGAATTAAAGTTTTCATAGTATTAGTTTTTTCCCCCCATTAGTCTGCCTGGTTGTCATGGTTCAGGAATAGTACTTCCCAATTTAGTACCTCCTCCACCACTGAGACTCCAAAACCCCCCACAGGTGGCCAGAGAGGAGAAAGACAAAGATGAGTTCTTCTTACTCCTGTTTATTGCACTGTGCTAAGAAAGTATTGTGATGTTCCTTGTGCATAAGGTGAGTTTTGGTTGAAAATAGTACTATCATTTTTAGATGACAACAAGAGGGAAGAAAATTCAACAGCAGTAAACGTTAGCACAGTAGCAGTGGCAAGAGATGATGCAACATATCTCTGCAATCTAATCAAGCCCAACATGAAAGAAAGAAAGGGAGCTCAGTGCAAGATTATATGCATCATGACCAACATTAAGGCAATGTAATAAACATGAAAACTAAGTTCTAGTACTCCAGTGAGTTTTAGCTGGCTGCAAACACCACACATTATTTCAATGTAGTCTTGTGTCTATAAACTACTGTGGCAGTTGGGCCTGGCTCTCTAGCCAAGTCCAAGCTGTCTCCTCCCCCCTCCCGCTCTCTCAAGTGAGGGAAAAAAACGAACCACAAAAAAAAAAAAAAAAAACGAAAGAAGCCCAAACAAGCAGAATTCTATCAATATATATATATATTTATATATATTTACAATTATATATACAATTTGAATATATTGTACACATGATAGGGAGCTCCTGAAGAGAAAAAAAAAGGGGAAGGGGGGGGGGAAACAGGGATAAAAAAACCTAAAACCAAATATTCTCCAAATATACCCCCTTAATAGAAAGCTAGTAAATAAACACAAAAAAATGAGTTAAATACTTCCCTGAACGAGCGAGCAGAACTGTGCGGAGCACCAACCAACTCCCCCACAGCTCCTGGAGGGGATGGAGATAACGGCAGTTCTATGCAGGTAGGCCCTGGCCTATGCAAGCAAAGACCGTCTGCGGAGAGACCTGTCGCCTTCAGACATCGGAAGAGAGAAGAGAGCGAGCTCTCTTATCTCCGCCTTATTTGTATGTTGTGTTACGCTAAAGGATGATATGGAATACTTCCTTAGATTTCTGACCCCCGTTGCTAAGGAAGGCCTAAAAAATCCAAAAGCCAACTGACTACAAGTACCATTGCCTGTCCATATAATTATCCATGCATATACATAGTCACTAGAGGGTACCCTCAAGGCCATACAGCAGGTGAAAATACCCTCAAGGTCATACAGCAGGTGTAAATCAGCAAGGCAGTTGGGGTTGATGGAATTCCACCTGAAGTCTGGAAACATGGGGGCCTTGCACTCCACACCAAATTTCACGAGTTTGTGGTGTGCTGTTGGGAGCTCGGTGAACTACCATCAGACCTTCGTGATGCAGTCATCATCACTTTGTGCAAGAAGAAAGGTATTAAATCAGATTGCTCAAACTATCGTGGTATTACTCTGCTCTCCATTGCTGGTAAAATCCTGGTAAGAATACTCTTGAACAGACTAATACCCACTATAGCAGAAGGAATTCTACCTGAAAGTCAGTGTGGTTTCAGAGCCAACAGGAGCACCACAGACATGGTATTTGTCCTCAGACAACTGCAAGAGAAGTGTAGGGAACAGAACAAAGGTCTCTATGTAACCTTTGTCTACCTCACCAAGGCTTTTGATACTGTGAGCAGAAAAGGTCTGTGGCAGATTTTGGAACGTTTAGGTTGTCCCCCCAAGTTCCTTAAAATGATCATCTCACTCCATGAGGATCTGCACGACCAAGTCAGATATGGTAACACACTTTCTGAGCCCTTTTTAATTAAGAATGGTGTGAAACAAGGCTGCGTTCTCGCTCCAACCCTATTCACCGTCTTCTTTAGCATGATGCTCCAAAGGGTCACAGCGGACCTCGATGATCAGGACGGTATCAACATTCGATACTGTACTGATGGAAGTCTATTCAATCTAAGGCAACTGAAGGCCCACACCAAGACCTTAAACCATCTTGTCCGGGAGCTGCTTTATGCTGATGACGCCGCCCTTGTTGCCCACACAGAAGCAGCTCTGCAGCGTTTAACATCCTGCTTTGCAGATGCTGCTGAGCTCTTTGGGCTGGAAGTCAGCTTAAAGAAGACAGAGGTCCTCCATCAACCTGCACCTCAGGAAGTCTCCCATCATCCCCACATCACCATTGGCCAATCAGAGCTCAAATTAGTCCAACAGTTTAATTACCTTGGTAGTCTCATCTCCTCAGATGGTAAGATCGATGGAGAGATAGACAACAGGTTAGCTAAGGCATATAGTGCTTTTGGAAAACTCCACAAAAGAGTATGGTGTAATAAACACTTGAAGAAAAACACTGAGATCAGTGTTTACAAAGCCATAGTGCTGTCTACTCTCTTATATGGTTCCGAATCATGGGTCACCTACCGCCACCACCTGCGTCTCCTAGAATGCTTCCATCAACGCTGCCTCCATACAATCCTTAACATCCACTGGTCAGATTATGTGACCAATACATCTGTCCTAGAGCAAGCAGCTGTCACAAGTATTGAGGCCATGTTACTGAGAACGCAGCTGCGATGGGCAGGACACGTCTCAAGGATGAAGGACCACCCCCTCCCTAAGATCCTGCTCTATGGTGAACTTGCCACTGGCTGCCGCATGAGAGGAGCCCCGAAGAAAAGATACAAGGACTCCCTGAAACAACATCTCAGCCTTGGCCTTATTGATTACCATAACTGGTCTACTCTGGCCTCAAATCGGGAGGCCTGGAGACACGCCATCTATAACGCAGCTGTCTCCTTCGAGAACACACGCAGGATCACTCTCGAGGAAAAAAGGCAACGCAGAAAGAACCGTGTCTTGCCGAATACACCATCTAAGGAGTCTTTCTGCTGTGCCTTTTGCAATCGGATATGTCTGTCACATATTGGTCTCATAAGCCACCAGCGTGCCTGTAGCAAATGTGGATAGTGCCTTCCCAAATCTTCGTTCGCGAAGCCTAGCCGTGACATAGTCACTAATGAAATTTTCACAGGAGTTTAGAAGGAACCCTAATGCTCTTTTGAGATATTTGCAATCCCAAGCCCATATTCATAAGGGGAGGAATGGGGGTGACACAGTGGATAAGGCACAGGGGACACCACAGAATCAGCCAAACCACCCAAAACAAAACACTTTTTCTTCGTTGCAAGACTTTGGTTCTGAGAATTTATAGTCCTTTAGAGAACTTGTAGATTTTGTCAGGAACTTATATCAGGAAAATATACGTTCAATTACAGGATTTTTAAACTCTTACAAAAATAAGAAAAACAGTATTACAATAGGAAATCAGGAGACTTTTAAATGTTTTAGATCAAATATCGCAGGTGACCTTAAAATTTCCTGTAGTAAAGTACCAAGTTTACATAGTTACTCTACTTGAACCCAAAGATTTGTATAGTAAAATAAAACTCCTAGAAATGGAGAGACATCTTATAAGAGGTATAAAGCTTACTGCCATTTTACTCCAACAGTTAATCATCCTTTAGTTAAAATTTGTATCTAATTTTGTACTTGCAATTTTAGTTATATTCTCCAGCTTTCTTGCTGAGGTTTTGCTAGCATAAAAATTCTTGCTTTTCTCCTCTCTGAAGGTTCATGTACTTTGTAATCAAATCATTCCGTCAGATGCATCTGCAGTTTATGGGAAGGGATTGACAAATTATTTTCCCCAAACTCAATTCAGCAATAAAATACCATTTCTCACTTTCAATTTTTGGTGTCATTTTCTTTCCTCCTTCCCATTCCCACTTGTTATCTTCTCCAAAAATGAAACAAACAAAAAAAAAAAAGGTAAGAGAGTAAGAGGAGCAAGAGCGAGCTTCAGCATTTTTCTTTCATTGGGAATTCCCATATTGTGCATCAAATATGCTCATTTACTTACGAAAGATAGGTTGTAGCATAGATAGATGTAAGCATCAAAAGTGGAGGAAGATTGGAAAAAAATTATCATATAATTCTTATTATGGCAAATTCATACTCAAGTAAATAGACATCTCTTCTTACTTGAGAATTTTTTTGAAGATTTCATATTTTTTCTACACCTTTGAAAGTTAAACACCTGTAACTGCCATTCTCAACAATGACCCCTGCAGTTCATTGGGAATATGGCCTACAGTTGCTGAATTTCTAGTCGAAAATCTTACCGTGCTTTAAAACAGGGTTTGTCATTGGTTTTCCTGAAATGCAGAAAGAAGCACAACACAGCCTGCAATATATTACTGCTAACAAAAGATTTGAAATAACTGGTTATGGATGGAAAATGCTATTGTCAAAAAAGCCAGTATCAAAAAAGCTAGTATTAATAAATATAAATGAAGTGTAAGCTCATTGCTATTTTTAAGGAAAAATGTTGAAAGTGTTTAAAGTCAGAAAAAAGTCAGCCAGGGATTCAGACACATCAGAATAGTGTCATTTTAGAGATCGATACTGACTGAAGACTGATCAACAGAATTTGTGACTATTTTCTATCTTGACAAAAAGTCTGGATAGATAAAATTCATCAGCAATCATTTTGTATTCCTCCTAAGCATGTGGGAAATAAGTGCAAGGCATTGGTTCCCTTGTTTCTCAGTCCTAAATACAGCAAAATACTCGGAGGATATACATCTGAAAATAATTAAATTCCTTGTTCCTCATGCCTCTGAGGATTTGGAAAGGAGGTAATTTATCATCTCAGGAAGAAAAACATTCCTCCAGGCTTCTGATGATACGACTTCTTGGTATCATTATTATTTAGAGAGCATTTTTAATACTGTTACAGTTATTAATATTAAAAAAAAACCAATGAAATATTCCTGAGAACAGTTTTTTATAATACATTACTAAATTCAAGTAAAATTGACAGAAAAGAAAAAAAATGTACTCCTATGCTAAAGAGAGTAATTGTGATATGAAATTTAATTGGATATCAGAATAAGCTTACATTGTACATTTCTTTATTATAAGTAATGTATATTATAAATAAACACACAAATTTTATATTTAATAATATGATTGCCATACTTTATTAGGAAGCTCTTTACTGATACCAAGATCAGATAGAATGACAGTAAAGACCTACACAACATTAGAACTTTACAAGAGACAGTTGGAAGCAAGAAGTACATCTCAGTGAGGACTCCCTTCCCTACAATTATCATTCTGCATTAAAGGTTATCTGTTCCTTCGAAGCCTTTCTAGCACATTCTTAAATATTTTGATATTGCTATATAATACCCCAAAGTAAAATCTTGATACAAAAGCAAATATTCCACTGACTTCAATGAGAAAAAAAAAATTAATACAGGACATTTCACTCTGCAACAGCATAACTTGACAGTTCTACCATCTACAGAGAAGTCCCTTTGCACACTACCAGAACATCCAATTAAGCTATGAAAAACAAAATGTTTCACTGTAGTTCTTGTAATCTAAAAGAGATGATTAAGGAACTTCTGAAGCATGCAGAGGAAAAAATTAGCAAAAGAAAAGGATGTTAACAAGGCCAACATTATAAAGATTGAGTGCAAGCCACATATCTAGTCAGGATTTGATCTAACTGCTCAGCAGATTATAATTATTGTTAAAAAGCCATATACATTTCCAATTTTAAAAGATGATGTCATATTGTGAGCTTTAAAGTAAAAGAAGAAACTACTGTAGAAAAAAAAAAGAAGTCACTAAGGAGCATTCCCATACACATACTTTCACTTCAAAATCATTTCAAAATAAGTCAGTTAAAGACATGATTAGAACAAAAACAACTATGCACTATTTTTTACTGAAGACATGATACCATAGAAATGAATGGAAATTTCAGGTGTGTGCTAGTTTTGACTTGCATAGAGTTAATTTTTTTCAAAGTAGCTTGTATGGGGCTGTGTTTGAGCCAAAAACAATGTTGATAACACAGGGATGTTTTAGCTATTGCTGAGCAGGATTTACACAGAATCAAAGCCTTTTCTGTTTCTCACACTACAGCAAGGAGGCTGGAGGTACATAAAAAGTTGGGAGTGGACACACCCAGGACAGCTGACCTCAACTGACCCAAGGGATATCTCACACCATATGGCATCATGTTCACCATACAAAGACGAAGAAAGAAAAAGATAGGGGTAGGAGAGGAAGGGAATGTCCAGAGTGATGGTGTTTGTCTTTCCAAGTCACTCTTACACATATGAGCCTCTGCTCTCCTGGAGATGGCTGAACATCTACCTGTCCCTGGGAAGCAGTGCATGAATTCCCTACTTTGCTTTCTTATGTGAAGCTTTTGCTTTCCCTATTAAACTGTTGTTACCTCTACCCATGACTTTTCTCACTTGTACTCCCCGAATTCTCTTGTCCATCCCACTAGGGTGAGTGATCAAGTAGGTGTCTGGGGCTCAGCTGCTGACTGGGGCTAAGCCACAGCAAGGTACCATGCATGAAGTTTTCTCTGACTTATTTTCTCTATCAGGAAAATGGAGCTGGACCAAGCATAGATACTTTTGGTATCTTTGTGGGTTTTTTGCCAATAAATTTCCCCATGATAAAATATAGATTTTTCATCATGCCATTTCTAATCAGCACATGGTATTACCCTGCTTTTGATCCCTCAGAGCATCACCTTAGACCTCCCAAATTAACTCACATGCAATAAACCCAGGAACAAACAGACAAATACTAAAGAATCTGTCTCACTGAGGAAGAATTAACAAAACTGAAGCTAGGCCTAGAGTAATTGCATGGAAGGCTATGTTCAAAACTAAAGAGAAATCTGTAGCATTACATATGGTTTTGGAAAAGGTAATAAGATTGCACAAGGTGTCTAGCTATAGTAAATCCTTTAGGGGTTACTAGAGGGCTAGTTGCAAGAACAACCATAGGGGCAATTAAAGAATTTTTATTAAATAACTAAGAGCCTTTCACAGTTGAAGTCTTACACAAGTTTTGCTTCTGCTTGATTTTATTAATTATTTGATTTTGCTTGCCTGCTTTTATTTATATTAAAATCTGTTACATGGTAATTTCCTTTATATCACAGTATATTTATACAGGGAAATATTGAATATTCTGGTATTCGAATAGGTTCAAATGTAAATTTTATGAACATGCAAGCTATGTAAAACTTACTATTTAGTCATGAAATCATCCTAGTGATAAAAAATTGTTTTGCTTACCAATACAGTCTCTTAACTTCATAGTATAACCCTGCCATTTATACAGTGTGAATTGTACTTGACGTGAAAATATCTTTCTATAAGCACCAACTTGCAGCTTGCTCCATTTGCTTCTCTGCAACTGCAGTTTATAACATTGTCAAAAAAGGAAAAGGATAAGTTGAGATTCTTATTTCTATTGTTTGCACTGAATCTAACTGAAAACTGAGATAGACTGGAAGTTCTCCTGCAACAATTGCTCTTAGCACAAGCCTTTAACAAAACCAGAAATGCTTTGCATGACAATACTGCTTGTTTGATAGCACAGTTTTACATCAGGTATGAGTGTTATTACTACTATTATTACTCTACTGTATTAGGAGAAAGAACACTGCTTGGATTGAGTGCTGTAGTAGCTTCCTGGCTGTTTGGAAACAGGATTAACACAGTACTACCAATGATAAGGAAAAGAAACATACCTTGTGAAATAACTTATTTTTTAAAGATAAAATTCACTAGTTACCTCTGTGATTGATTTTAAAGTCCTGTTAGAGCTATTAAAGTCATATTTTCATATATGTACACAATTGCCCCATATAAGCAACCTGGCATCTTTCTCCTTCACTTGTCTCACCTAATGCAGAAACCAGACATTGTTATACTTATGCCTTTGGATAGGCTGACAAGAATGCTCTAACAATGTCATAGTGCAACAGGGCTCCAAAAAAAATGTATGTATTTAACTTAATTATTTTAATTAAAACTTGCCTACAAATCTTAGAAAAAGAAATTCTAAAACTACAGAATTTGACTTATACAGAGAAAGACTCTTTCAGAAAAAGTTAAATCCCCTAATTTCAAGCCTCTCTTGAGTTGGAATGAACTCAAATCTACTTCCTTACTTAGTCATTTATCCCTTATTGGAATAAGGATAATTGCACCTTTTCCTGCCAAATCACTGTCACATGGCAGAAGCAAATGCAGAAGTAGTACAAGAAGAAAAGAGAGACCACCAGAAGCATGGTTTTAAAGCACACCTACTTGTGTAGGTTCCTCCTCACTTCTTGGTTGGTTTTAAATGAATTTTTAGAGGCAGGACCAACTGAGCTTCAGATACAGCAGAGATTGCTAACACCTAATTGAATAAAGCAGTCTGAACAGCTTCAAAAACATATAGCAAGAAATGAATTGCACTAGATAATTTTCTTTAGGGTGGTAGAACAACACAGGTGGAATCACTCCCGTTTGAAATAAAAGAGCAAGTCTTGATCACATTTTAGAAAGTTTTTCTTCACTGGGGAGAAGATTCTGCATCCCAGTTGAACTCACTTTTCTCAATCCCATTTAAAAATGTTAAATGCATGCTGTGTTTTCTCAAGGGGCTATTTTAGATATATATCCAAATTTTACATGAGTTAAATCTCATACAGAGGTGTTCACTTTTTCTTACATTCTGTCTGGAGTTTAGGATTCAAAAATCTTTCATAACACAATCCAAAACTTAATTTGTACTCCTGACTCCTTCAGAGGATCTAGCCCTGCTCAAAAGGAAGCCCATCTCAGGCAAGTGTTTTGAGAAGCTTCACACCATCTCCACAGACAGGTGTTGCTCCCTCAACTCAGAGCACCTTCTGTTGGCACTGCTACTGCGTCCTCCAGAGTCCCAAAACCAAGCGGCTCACTTCAGATTACAAATTATTCAAACTCTTAAAGAGTTTCCCCTCCTAAGGAATTTTTCTCTGATTTGTGTGGGATTAGGGTCTGTCCATTACCCTATTCCACCTTTTTTTTTTTCCCCCTTAAGGAAACTGATTTAGGTAAGATATCAATAACACTTGGGGAAATTCATATGTTGAACTAATTTTACAGCTATATTCTCAGATCTTGTCTCACACATGTATAAGTCTCTCCTGACTTGAAACCATTTTAACCTTCAATTTCATTCCTGTAGCCTGTTCTCTACTGCCAGGAGACTGACTGTATACAAATCCAATCACAGAGACAGCATGTTTGTTTATAGCAAGAGGTCCAAATCAGCACACAGCTCCTCTTTAATAAGTTTTAGATCAATAGCATTTAATATTGATAAAATTTAAATGTTTCATTCACTTAGTGGAGCACCAGTGTATTTTAATATTGCAGTTTGTGCTTCTAAGATAGAAAGATCTTTCTCTTGATTGCATATTCACAAATTTCTAATTATTTATCACAGAGCGAATAGCAGCAGCAGACATGTTTCTTTATTTCTATCCTCAATATGAAGCCCATACAAGAGCATTATACTTTCATCAGTAGTCAGTGTTGAGGCTTGACATCAGTAATTTAATGTGCCAACCCCACAGAAGCTGACTCAATATGTTTAAAGAGCTCCATGGTCAATCCCACACTGATATGAGAACTGTCAGTCATGCAGCGGCATTCTTTGCTGAACAGATGACTGACAACAAGAAGTTCAACTGCTGAAAGTATCAGCTCTTCAGGAGGCTACAACACTATCTTGGTCAGCATATAGATTATCTTAATGTTTACATTTTCAACATTCAACTCTTTTTCTTTTATTACAAATAATACCACATTAATTAAGTGTTTGGACCCTTAAAGGTCCAAACAAACAAAACAACAAAGCTTGTAAAAGGTTACAGTATATCTGAATGATCTTAAGAACAAGACCATTTGAAATTCAGTGTAGTTTAATTTCATGATTATTTCAAAAAATCAAGGTCTTTAATCACTCCAAAAAATGAAACCTATTCCCTGGTTATAGGTTGGACTCCACAGCTTCCATCTAAGTAGTAAAAAGAAATAGATATTTCCTAACCTTCCCGTTTTCAAACACCTGTTTTAACCAGAATAACTGAACGTTTTCTATCCTTTCTTCCCTTCCTCTTTTACAATATAAGAAACATACAGTGTTAAAGGATGTTATAATTTGCTCCAGCAACTCCATGATCCCACTCAAGCCATCAGAGCTGAGCCCTGATGGGCACTTGTTCTGGTTCCTCTAGTAGCTGTTTTTTGGGGGACACAGTGCTCCTCCCCAGGCTCTTGAAGACCCCCAGGCCCTCAGTTGCTTGCACTGTAATACAGGGGCACCTAAACCCTGCTTTGATTCCAGTGGCTGGCACCCAGTGCACTCATGCCAGTCCTCCCAGTAGCTGGCACTCACACACACAAGAGCGAGATCACACAGAGAGAGAGTTAAGAGAGCCTTTAAAAAAGGCAGGACAGCCTGTGGTGATCTGGCACGGGGCTCAGTCACACAAGTGCACTGACCAGCTCCAGACCCCACAAGGTCAGCTCTTTCATACCCCACTCTATCTGCCCCAGATTTGTACCTACCCCATTCCCTTTCCCTAAACATTCCTTCATAAACATTGCACAGTTTCTTGGGCCACCCCTGAATGTCCCTAATCCTCACATTCCTAGTTTTCACCTTCTTCTGAGTCACAAAGTACAGGTGGCCCTCTCCAAAGCTCTGTCTGCATTTTTTTGATGGTAGTTCAATTATTAGCTCGAAGTTTTTGATTTTTGGCATTGCCTTCCTTGTCTGCTCGGGTTGGGTCTCTGTTCCTGTTTATCGCTTCCTCTTTCAGCATCAAAATGATTCTTGAACATATAAGCTCAGTGAAGCAGACACTCCCATCTTCCACATGTCCTTATGTACCATACATAACTATTGGTATCTATTTAAAAATTAATGTTATACTTACCTAGAGCATGACTTTCTTTTGTGAAGCACTGAAAACACTTTAACCTGTAAGTTGTTATAAAGAGCAGCACCCATTTCTTAGAAATTGTATGTTTCACTTCTAATGGCTGCTCACCTAAGACCTGTCTTTCAGATTTATTAGCGCCTTCACATAGTTTAGACATATTGTAATCCTTCATTATCTCATAGCTTTATTATAATACTAATCAGAAAGCATGAGAGAATATTAAGTTAGGAATTAGCTAAGTGCTTTCTAATACTACAAGGGCTATATATACAAGCAAATTAAGCATGCAGAACTTATTTTTATGACCCTTAAGCTAAGTGCTACAATACAAAAGAAGATTCTAACCCCCAAACTGCCTCTGAAGTGCTCTTTTGAACTGTGCTAGGAATTATTTTACTGGAGACAGAAATCACCTGAGGGACCATTGTATCATTCTAACTGTAGAGGCAATCAAGACTCAATACTGAGGTCTCTGTACTATTTAATTCACTGTTACTGAGAAAAGCTCTAGGTGTCCATCTTCAGCCAGTAACTATTTTCTACGAACACAGTCTCTGGACAGTCATTCTACTATACATACCTTATTCTGCTTCACATACTTTAAATGCAAAACTAATTTAAGCAGCACATAATTTAATTTCCTTTTTGAAATTTATCTTATTACTATGCTTAATCACTGCTAAAGATAGAGAAAAAAAACCCACAGTAAACTTTACTAATAATAATTTGCTCTATTCTCTAAGAAATTTCTATGGCTTGAAGTAGCTCTAACATTTGTATAGCTGCAGAATTTGTTTACTTTGCACAGAGTTCAAGGGAGCTCAATAATTTCTAACCTTTCCCTACCCTTGCGGTACGTCATGTCCTGCCATAAGGTTCAATGACATTAGTGCAACTGCTATAGTTAAATTAATATATTCACTCAGGGCAAAATAATATAAAACACTTGAGCCAAAAGTAGGAAAGAAATGCTGGGTAAAATGTTGCTTTATAAAAAGAATTTCCAGGAATCATATAATTTTTTTGCCTAAATATCTGCTTGAAATATCTGACTATCGCTTCCATTAGCTGCACAGAGCTCTTCAGCTCTAATGGAGTCTTCAATAAATCATACACTTAAACAATACACAAACTGCAGTAAGAGAAGTAGATATTATTGAAATATTAAACTAATTTCAAGAGGCTTCTGCCAGTACCTATTGCATATATCATGATCAATTATGGCACAATAACTCCACTGTCACTTTTAATCCTCTTTTGCTATCATAGCCTAAAAGCCTCAACAGAATCAGCCCACACCATCACTAATTCGTTAGTGATGTTACAACCCTAGCTCATTACAAGACAACCAGTTCACCTTCAATAAACAAAAGGAGGTAAAGTGCCTAGGCTTTTCCTTATCACCTGATTTAAGTCCCCATGTATGAGATATAACATTAAATTAGATTTCCCTCCTTCCTGTTTATCATGTCCTTCCTTAAGCAGATTTAAAAAGTTTTTTTACCTGCTGACTCACCTATGCCTGAGGAGGAATAGGGCCTGTAGTGGAGTGAAAGTGGGGGGTTCACACTTTTGGACGAGGATGCATATCTATCATCTATATTTTGATGTTATGGTAAAACTCTGTGACATTTCTGCTTCTCTTCCTTTAAAGTTAATGTGACCTTATTTTATTTTCTTTCTTTTTTTTTTTTTTTTTTTTTTTTTTTTTTAATTTAACAATGTGTGAGCTCTTCTGCAAAGTTAACTCATCATTCCATGGTAAATGATTTGTGACAGACAACAGGTTTCATTTCTTTGCTTATGATTTGAGAAGTCTGTGGCTATTCAGCAGGCTCCTGTATGAAGAAATTGCTGAAGCGTTTTCAAGAAAATACCAGGCTCAACTGGAAACAGGTTCTAGGGAACAGAAAAAGATTAGGAGGCAACAGGCAGAAATTATCTGCAGGACAAGTGAGAACTGAAAAACTCTTGAGAAAAGAGGGAAGTAGAGTAGAAGAGAGAAGTTGATTTCATACTTTTTATTTCCATTTGCTTCACTCCACATGTCTGGTTATTGTATTCTAATTTCCTTCTAATAAGCAGACCTTCAGAGACAATAAGCTAAATAGCTTTTTTAGTCACTGCCTTAAGGAAAACTGAGGTTCTTCTATCTCTAGACCCTGTCCAGCATATCTGACAGGATGTTCCATCATACATTTCTTCACTGTAAATAATAAGACAAAACTTCAAATTAACAATGTTGAAGTAATTAAAGCTTGAAGTATATGCAGGTCTTAAGAGACTGTATCTGAGTTTCTTGGGTTTACATACAGAGATTCATATTGCTAAGCTGTTGACATGCTCTCCACTGGGGTTTGTTGACATGCTCTCCGCTTGGGCTATGGCACTGAGGCAATCTGGCCCCAGTGTCTGCTCTCTGCAGGACATAGGCAACAAGATTGTAAATTTCCCTTGGCTCCAGGACAGGAGCATCCAGGCTGCCTACTGGGAGCAGGTCACAGTGTGTGGGATTTCCTGGACCGTGTCTTGGCATTGCCCAGGTGAGTGCTGTAACAAAACTATGCCAGGGACCAATCTAGTCACTTAACAGTTTAAGTAACCAAGCTCCACTGCTTTGGCAGTATCACCTTTTAACTTATTAGTATAGATGCACTCTTCTTGAACATAGCTCAGTGGATGGTGAAAGAATCTCCTGAGCAGGGTAGCTTGTGTGTAAATCCTCCCTGCTGGAGAGCGGGGATTACAGTTTAGCTGTACATCCTATGAGCCATGTCACACCATGGGTCCTCGGGGCCCTAAGATTTATTTGGTGGTATAGACATAGCCTTTAAAGTTAATGAAATTTCTTTTTACTCTATTTAAATACATCTGAAATGGAAGAAATCAAACTGGGCTTTGAAATATAATATTTTAATGATGAGGAAAAAATATAAAAGAAGAGTGATAAATATTTCTGAAATCAAACCAAACACCTCAGATAAATACAACAGGAATCTGGTGCATCTGACAAATCAGGAGGAACAGAATATACGTATCTATTCAGGTAAAGCTATTTTTAGTAATCATTGATCACAAAATGAGCATCTCTACTGTAAGAAAAAATATCATACAAATATAGCAGTCTGCAGACAATACCTTCTTTGGGCCTATAATTATTTTAAGTGAGAGTTTACTACACTAGATTCATACGAGATTGTCATTACAAACTAAAACACATACATCAGTCATCCTAGGAGGAATGGACTCTAAAGTAATCAATATCTTTACTGTTTTAGAACCAAGATGGCACTGGCTCAATTGTAATTATGATCAGAAGTTTTTGATGAGTGGATGTAAGAAAACTACAACTTGGTAGTGTATCCTATGAACAAGTATTGAAAACTTATTTGAAGTAGTGATCCACTATTTGTGTCAAATGTGACAGTGCAACCATGCAGTAAACGTGTGCCTTATCACATGCTACTGGTTAAATAGACACTGCTGCTGAGTCACGCCATTATGTTCCCCTCTATCCTGTCTGCTATTAATAACAGATGCAAATGCCTAAGAAGAAAAGTAGTGAAGAATTGCAGTAAATATAAACAAGAATAGATGGGTAAGCACAAAAAATCATAAAATCAACAACAAAGGAAGATAAAAACCAACCAAACAAAGACCCAACAAACAAACAAACAAACAAAAAACCCCACACACTTGATAAAATCATAATGTGAAATGAGCCAGATTACCAGAAAAAATGCCACATTAATAACCTGTTGTAAACATTTTCACTATGTACTCCTTTTTCATCACTTCCTTCCAGCTCTTGAAGTGCTGCTTATAGTTCAGATTTCATTAAAATACTGGCATAATAGACTGCCATTTTAAAATCAGACTTGTTCGCTTGCTAAAATATGATTTAAAGACCTGTATCTGCCAAAGAACACATATCCAGAGGGGTTTCAGTGCCAAGATGCTTTTAAAAATTGACCAGGTTCTTCTGAATTCAACTTGCACAAAGATAGCTAAAACAGAGTACATAATGCTCTGAATCCACACAGAATAAAAATATGCTGAAATTGGCACCAGTTTCTAAAATACAGTCAACAGCTGCGGGGAAAAGAGTGACCTTTAGCTACATTTTCTCTTCTTGGTCCTTAAGTGTCCTTTTTCAGGTGATGTGGAAAAAGAGAATAGACTGCTGCCTTCCTACATCTTTGTGCAGCTGATTCTCACAGCAGATGTCCATAATGAGTTCTATCCTACACTAAGAGAACAAGGTATCTTTTTGATCATACTTATTTCTGTAATTGAATTACTCATTGGATTGAATACCAGGAGTGGCATCAGCTTCATGACAATTCATTTAGTTTTGTATTTGAGAACAGTATAGGACAGATAAGAGAGCACCTGAGAAGTCCTTGGGAAACCTTTTTGTTTGACAACTCCCAGTTTACTTACAAAGTGTACAGAAGAGAAAGAAAGAGCAAACCTACTTGATGTTGCTTGGGGATATCACTATAAGGTGGTATGTGGGTGGTGCTTGCCATGACTGGGTTACAAACATACAATTCTGAGGACATATCAAAATCCTTAATTTTGCTTCTTTTTTTTTTTTTTCCCCGCTTGGACAAAGCTATAATTTCTGAGACTGGTGCTCACAGAAGTAATTTACACTGGTCTGTGGCCAGATATCTTTTTCCACGTCCCCGGGTTTTCACTTGCTGCAGTGACAACTTTTCACTCCTCTGCTAACAGAGCAGACTACTGAGTTTGCCATAATTACTTCTGCGAAAAAATTAAAAAAAAAAATCAAAGCATCATTTTCAGATAATCTGTCTAAACTTAAATAGGGTAGAGGGGTTTTTTCTGTTGTTTTTTTTTCAAGACTTAATTGAAATTTGAGATTATATGTCCATCTCTCTTATCCTTTAATGGGGGATAATGCCAGCAGCTGCCAGTAGTAGTTTTGCATTTGTGCCAGTGTGGAAGAGGAAGATACCTGCCCATGGTGCCACATGTTGGCACAGTTATGTAAACAAATTATTGGGTTATAACATAAGAACACAAAGCAGATAATGCATAAATTTATGAAACTGAACGGTAAGCTCTTCTTATATTTGGTGTTTCACTTTTTATATAGAACCCAAAACTGAATGTTTTTAATAGAAGAGTCCACTCTTTTCCAACAGCGGTTATTGCTGTTAGTCGAGATAAAGACAAGCAGAAATATTTAAAAAATCTTAACTCGTATGTGATAGCACTACAAGTGGATGTTTTTGAAACTGAAGATATTGCAGTCCATCTGTACAGAACTGTCTATTTAATGGAAACAGCCTCCATATTACAAGACATTGTGACAGAACAAGTTGTATCACCTCTGAAAATTGCACAGTTTATGTATAATTTAGAACCCATTAGACAGAAAATGTAGTTTTCAGTCTGAGAAATTTTCATTTAAGAAATCTTCTTGCATAATAGTAGCACATATAGAGTAGTGACCTAGCAAAGAAATAAAATATTCCTGTTTTAAGCCAGCAACTTTATGCTGGAATTTAATTCCTATGTGAACCACCCGATAACATCAAATTGCTGTATCTCAGGTATACCACAGAAATGATTGGTTATAATGATTCAATTTCAGTTCATCACTAAGAACTGAAACTGCTCAGTGTCGATAAATTCAATTCCAGAGTATTGCACTGTGGACTGTTTGAGCCAAGAAGTGCCTAAAAGCCTCTCAAGGAACAATTCAGACACTCTTTGTCTTCCTGTAGGGGTATAAAAGGTCCAGCATCCCCCATTAGCACAGTGATAGCATCTATGATCCCCAAAAAACTCCAGGTCAACATGTATCTGAACAGAAAAAAGAATCAGGAGGGTCCTCAGGAAAGGTTTTAGATGTTTGCAATTGCAAGTATCAGTGCAATGGCCATTTAACCTGGAACAATCCATAGAGCACCTCCTGTGATCAAGTTGAAGTCTCTAGCATCAAACATCAGAAGTGACAGAAAAAATTGTAGGTAATATGATGAGAGAAGAAAAGTTCAGGTATGTACATTTGAGGGCTAATGCCCTAAAGGCATGTCTTTAGCTAATATTTCTTTGTGATGGAGAGAAAAGATGACATACTGCAGGAAAAGACAAACAATTTCAGGATTCCCAGTTTCTGTTCATCCCATGCACTGTTAGTTCTCCTCTCTTGAGCACAGAAGAAAATAGCTGAGTATTTGATAGGTTTTGCAACAACACAAGAAGCACACACCACACCTCCCATTTTTAACTGTCAGTACTCTCTAGGGCTTCAAGTAGCAAAAAATAAGAAAAAAACAATATCAAACCAAACCAACCAGCCAAACATAAAAGTTCAGGAAAAAGATTAAGCCACAAAACCAAAACATTCTGGTGTGAGCAGGTGAGGATTAAGGGCCCTGAAGCATGGGAATTAATTAAAACATGGCACCAAAACCCAGAATCAACAAATTTTAGATCCCTTTTTCAAAATGCCTCCTGATCAAGAACCAATGTATCACAAATTTCAATTTATTAACATTGATCATATCCTTATGTTGTCACACAATCCAGCAAACTGGGCTTAAAAATAATCATCTACTCCAGCTAATATCTGTGCTCTTTACTGCTCATCCTCTTGTAGGATCTCTGCCCATAACCAGGTATTATCTTGGCTTTCCAGTTTAACAGAATCAGAAAATCACAGAATATGCTTAGTTGGAAGGGACCCAGGAGGATCATTGAGTCCAGCCCTTAGTCCTGCACAGGATCATCCCCAAGAGTCACACCATGTAGCTTCTTGAATTCTGTCAGGCTTGGTGCTGTGATCACTTCCTCAGGGAGCCTGTTCCGGTCATACAATTGGCCCTTTCTAGTAGTTTATGTGTGCATGTTATTGAATCTTTCCCTTCTGCTCTTTGTCACTAAGTATTTATTCCTTGGCAAACTAATGCAGGTTGTTTTGTCCTCCAAACACGTTCACAGCTTTATCATCATTAAAATAATCCAGCTAATAAATGTGGTCTGTACAATGTGCAGTCTCATTGAATACTGCACAATTTCCTCAGAAGAATAAATCTTTTTCCAGTGGCACTGGGACCAGTTCTGGAGTATTGGCACAGAAGTGTCAAGGATAGCAGTCAACAACAGTGGTGGCAGCTGCTATCAAAAGACAAAACTGATCCCGTATCAGTTTTCCTTTTCAGAAAAGAATTTCCTTCAGAGTTTTCCTTTGTAATTAATGAGAAGACTAAGTATTTCTGAACTGAGTATTACCAAACCCCCCCCCCCCCCCCCCCCATCCTGTATTGAAGCTACCTAATGTGCATATGTTGGGTTTTAGGCATCTTCTCTGTCTCAGGATTCACAAATTAGAGCCCTTTTTTGTAGCCTTCTACAGCTGGTGGGGATCCTGGTTGCTAAACTTAAAGATTAGGAGACTGAACACAGAGACATTATTTATGCACCAGGATGGCTCTTTATGTGCCCACATGTGAGAAGCCATATATAGCAAGCTTTCAAAATTCTCCAAGGGGTGTTCAGAAAATCTGCCTGGTGTTTTCTCTACATATTTAACTAGAGAGAAACCCATACAAATTCCATCCAAGGTCACAAAAGAACTTCAAAAAAAATCCCTAACTCCAACATATCAGATTAGTAAATCCTACCAGTGAAAAAATACCCTGCTTTCCTTTGATGCTTTTAACTTGTAGTTTAAGGTTTTTTGAACAAATAGATACAAGGAGAGAGGTATATATTCAAGTCATGGTACAGACCTTATATAATGGAATCCTGGTATATGACAATAAAAATAAGTGGTAAAACTGATGATGACTCAAGGGGCATTTTGAGGGATGAAATATATTTCTACTGTTCTCAAAGTTTCTTTGCCCTTTTTTAGACCATTCTAAGTAGTGAGTTCTGTTTCTTTCATGAACTGTTCCTTGTAAATTCCTTCTTATACACCACCATCTGCAACCACAACATATCTAAAGCAACTATGAACTGAGAAAGGCCTTCTGCTATCTGTGTCTCTACCTACAAGAAAATAAATTGAAACAGGACCAATGTACTGTAATGTCAGTATCATGATTGTTTTAATAAATGAGGAACTTGGAACAGTATAAATCATTTTCACCTGAATGACTCTCATGGCAACCCATTACAATACTCACTGATTGTAACAACTAATAGAAGTCTTCCTAAGCAGTTATTTTTACAACGGGCTAGAATTTTCTAGTTGCAGAATGGTCATCCAATAGTCTAAGCTCTTACTGAAAATGAAAAAAAAACATCTTATATCAGCGGTCACTTCTGGTTACTTCAGTTGTGAATCATGAACAATATGAGTCCTGAGAATAGGTAGAAAACAAGAATCCTGAGAGACAAAAGACCATATCTGTCCTTTAAAGGTTACTAGAACCTTAGTCCCTAGAAAAGGCAGACTATGCCACAGCATGAATGGCACTAGTCCTTCCTCACAGCAAAACCTTGCCTACCCTTGGCATTGTGGCAGCAGAGGTTAGAGGTCCACAGCTGTTCTCTGAAAATAAGCTTAACTCATCTTAAAAGATTGCTCCAGTCAGCTTGTTGACTCTGACATGAGATTAAACTGAATTTCAGGGAGACGTGAAGGCTATCTTTTGATGAAACATTCCTTATAATACTCTGATGTCATCAGCCATTAATGCACAGTGAGGTTTTGGTTCTGCTCAGAAGGAGAGAGCATTAGCATTTTATTTCTAAAGCTATGCAATTTAAGATGTTTCTTCATCTATTTGGCTTCTGCAATGATTTTTTTTTATGTTATTTGCTATAGTTATGTTATAATATAAAGTGAGGCATATGACTTGGAAAATGAATAAAAAAATATTTCATTTTAGAGTGTTACTTTATGTAATTAGATATATAAAATGCATGTGGTATCACGCATTTATCTTAGTAATTGTTTTGTTCCTGAGGGTGGTGTATAAGCAGTATTATGGTTGTTCAATCCTACTCAGGTATGAAAATGCCTCTCTTACCCAGTGCAGGGAAACCACACAGTAAGAGGCGACTTCTTGCTGACTTAATGTGATTACCTTAAACCAAGCTGGAAAGTAGCATCTGTGGTCCTATTTCCCTTCCTGTAGAGATCAGTGAGAGTCAAGAGTGGGTACATCCTAGATGATGAATTTATTCCTCTGTGTGACTGACCTGTGTGATCTGGTGTATTTTGTAGAAGGCATTAGATATGCTGTGCTGGTACAGATCAGTAATAAACGTTTCTCCCTGGAACTAAGAAGGCAACCAGAGATATCTGTGGGGAACAGGAAGTATAGACACAACGTGCAGCTAAAACAGGACTTGGAGATGGTCACTACAGAGAAGTTAGCTGGATATAAATTTACATGTTGCTTGCAAGTGTCATATAGGCACTTAGCATGCAATGTGCATAGTAATATGCACTAAAATTACTCACAAACCAGAAAAAAGGAATCAGTGAATTTACACCCAAGTGTATACCCTAAAGATGGTCTTCTAGTCACAATCAGATGATCCAAAAGGTAGTTTCTCTTGCATTTACTATTTCCAACACCAGTACCTGAATTTTTCTTCTCAACCCCTTTCCAGTCACTTAAAATATTTCCAAGAGGGCTATACCGATCACCATCTGGAAAAAGGGCCCATTCATGCACGAGGCTATAACACAAAGAAGCAGGAAAAGGGTTGGCTGGCAGAAAGCCCTCAATCAAAATGAAATCAAAGTTAGCACATTTCTGCTATCTGGAATGTGGAAGTAGGAAGGCTATCTCTGACTTAAGTCAGGAACAATATCTTTGGACTCACAGCATTAGTGAAGTGTATCCTTGTTTAAGCTTTTGATAAACTGGAAAGCAACCTACAGTAGATTGTTCCTTTGTGTCTAAACCCTCCAGACTCCAAACCCCACCACTAAGCTATCAAATACTGAGCACTTGCTTCCCTCAGATGAGTCGGGAATATATTGCCAGGTTATCTACCTGTATCTTAATGAAAACGCCAGTAGAAGGGACAGCAGAGGAAGGCAACGATGGGGATTAGAGAAATAATTTCAGCTTTTGCAACAACTGTCTGGAATTCTAAGCTCCATCACCCAGCTGCTAATGAGGCAGCTCCTGCAAAATGGATCATCTGCAAGCGTTACACTTACACTGGTTACTATTGCCCTTCTCCATGATGTATTGCAAGGCTCTTGCACTAATTTTGTTGGCTTGATAAAAGGGTGTATTAGCACACTTAATTAATATACATTCTTCACAGTAATTTTCATGCCTAATGTTTTGATTTTATCTTCCCAATATTATGAGGCTATTGCTGCAACTTGTAATTTTACTCTAAATTTGTTTGATACTGAATTTTCCAGTAGGTTTGAAGTTAGTTTCCTTATTCATGTTTTGGGGTAATGAGGGTAGTTAGACTGGTTACATATTTCAGTTGTACCAGGCAGAAACAGACTTACCTGCTGTGGACCACAGAACTTTGTGCAAGAAAATTGAGGGAAATAAATAGGGAGACTGAATAGCCACAGCACTTCAACCAGCCTCTATGTGCTTGTTTAAGGAAAACTTGCTAGTTGTGTACATTTTGTTTTACATGTCTATTTCATTACATGTTTTCCAACAATAAAAGTATTAGTTTCTTTGATGATTTTTGTGGGGAAAAACATTGGTAAAACGTTGAAAATACATTTTCATCTTATAATTTGTTTATTTGACTTCATGTGCCTTGTGTCTTGACTTTGAACTCACTTGTACTGCACTGTAATTTTTTTAAAACTATTTTTCAAAATTCTCTGCTTTCATGTGCTGAACTCCTTTTGAGAGCAGCCTTAATATAACTGATATAGCTTATCCTTTGAATATGAGGAAAAAATGATACTGATAAACTTAAGGAAGAATGTTAAAATTATGGTACTTTATAGAAATGTCTTATGCACATATGATAATAGAGAAAAGCAGAGGAAATTGTGTTTGCTGCTGAACTGTGAAAAGTAACAGAAATAGTTGTGGGGATGAATTATGTCATTAATAAATGATTTTCTAAAAGTTCAGCATTAAAAAAAGAAAAATAAAAATAAACATCCAGTCACCAGAAGAAATAATTGCAATTAGTGTAAGACACTTTTCCTGCTGTCCATTGAAATTACAGACACAAACCGGTACTTTTATCTTCTCCATCAGATCTTTTAAAACATTGCTTGTGAAAGGAGCAGGAGTTTACTTTTATGTAATCATTGATATGAAAAATTAAAATATTCTTGGATTTTTGAAGAGCATATGAATGACTGAACTGCTGTTAATACCCTTTCCAGAAGTAAGAATAGTTACTTTTGAGGCTGTGAAGCATATCAAGTAATTCTGGGATACTAGCCATAACTGCAGCCTCCAGTTGTATTTTCAAGCCTGACCAGTTGCTCAAAATATTTAGGAAAACACTGTTTAATTCTGCACCCATTTTCTCAGTTTAGTTTTCACAAGTCTGCAAGAGTAGTCACTGATTAAGACATTTGAGTCTACAGTTGCAGACAACACAAAAGAACATTGTGTCATGGCTGTAGTCATCCTCATGAGATGCTACAAGCACTAAGGTCTTTTTTACACATTGTCCTGGACCACTAATTTGCATTTAGTTTCACTTCTTTGTTTGTTTATAAATGCCCAAGAGAGTTTAAGAAGCAAGTTGACATCTTAAGTCTAAACCAGAATAGAACCTTAACCTAACTATTCCTTCCTCTAGTTTTTCTAATGTACAAAGGTTTTAATTTTTTGATTTTTAAAGCAAGCTATCCAGACTTGAACCAAGACTGAGTAAGTGGCAAAAATTAGAGACACACGGTTATCCTCAAAGATATTTACTGAATACGTATAGCTAATGCCACTTCATTTTTTGATCAAGCTCCAGATATTTAAGTGATTTATTGCTCTCCCAGCTAGCAGCAACATGTAATTTTGTCACTAACTGAAGTCTTGGTATTACTTTCAAAAGTGGTAGAAGATCAACCTTTTTTTTTTTTTTTTTAATTATTTTAAACACACAAGAAACTGAGTTTGAAATTGTAATCATTTAGAAATAAAAACAGCCTTACCTGGAAATAATAAACTTCTGCAATCTATGGGATTGCTCTTTGGAATTCGTTATGCTTGAAATATTTTTATATTCACTCTCTTCATCCAAAGTTTTAGAAGTGTTCCTGTTCTTTGTGTCAGTAGCATATTGGGATCAAAATAGTTTTCATTTACAAATTCTACTGTCTCTGAAATAACCTATAGATAAGTGTCCGCTTAAGTTGTTTGGACTTGCATTTTCTTTAGGATAATTGCCTTTTGTTCTTTATTTCTGTTTATTTCCCCTGAAAAGAAATATTTTCACGTATGGTCCTTACGACTTTTCCCTCAACATTGAAATATTAAACTCACATTAAGTACAACAGTATAACAATAAAATATACTCATTTTGATTTTCATCAGTTGTTCTTACATATATAGCACTTCAGAGATTCCTAAAATACCTACAAAGCATTTCCTTGCTTTTCTTCAGAACACATTAGTTTTGCTAGGTTGCACCTCTGGCTTGGTTATATCTATGTTTCAGGTCTCACAGGGAAATTAAACAAAATGTAACACAATAAACATCACATATATGCTGTTCATATTCCACTGAAAAAAACACAGTAACAAGAAAGAATGCTGAACTAACTGTGACAATCCAGAGCAACAAATTCCTTCTATAAGTACTAAAGAAGAGCCTCTATTATCAAGAAAAAACAATTTTAATAATCTGTAAGAAATCAAGGATAAAGATACTATTAAACATCAATGTTAAGACAAGGTAAAGTGTTTTTTTAATTGTGTTTTCTGGTCTGTATTAACCTTAAATTAATGTGCAATTAGGTACCTAAATTGCCTAATATGGCCTTTTGCCTCTATAAGTAAGATTTATACTGCAATCTACTCTGCATTTAATTTGGGAAAGCAGACACAGACCTTCCTGATTGCACCCTTTTCACTTTTTGTACTATGCCAAGACAAGAATTTGGGCAGTGGTGCTCTAGCCAAGTGAGGTTATCTGATTTACCTTTTAGTTTGAAAGATAGTGTTCATTTATTTTGCTGGATATCTGGTTTGAGACAGACTGGCTCACTAGTGCAGTTTCTTTTAACTAATTGACTTTAATTTCTTCAACTGACTAATAAATGTGGTGGAAAATAAGAGTAATGTACTGCAAAACAAAATCTGAATAATTTTCACACTCTTTCCACTGCTCCAAGGAGTAAAATGGCTTTTTTTATGTCACAGTGGGTTCATACTTACCCTGGGATTAAATAATAATAATCTTAAATATATTTTTTCATAAATATTTCCTATGTATCCAAAATTGAAAATTAACTAGTTATCTTGTGATCTTAGATTATCTTTTTTTACCCACCAACACTTAATGGAATATTTTAATAATTTTTCAATGAAATCATTGCTTATTAAAGTGTCACGAATATACAGCTGAAGAAATAGAGACAAAACCTCTAACATTCGTAAAGTGATAAAAAGAACAAAATGTCCAGGTCCTGTTAATAGGAAGGTTCAGCTTTTATGCGCTTTTTTAAAAAAAGAAGATTATGAGATAGATTAAACCTATCTCTTAATGAGTATTTTTTCCACCTAAGCTTGTAGGTGCCTGTTGACATAGAGAACTTAGAGGTGGTTTGTAAACTTCAGTGTGTGGTTAAGCACATAAATAATGAATGCTAGTAACTTACACAAAGATAAATATAAGAATTGTCAAGAATTTAATAAAGAACATGATTTTTCTGCCCAATGAATTTCACTATGGAGAACCCTGGATTTTGCTTGTCTATACCTTTTCTGTGTTCTGTAGTTTGCTTTTTGCTCCGCTTAAAATTGCACAGGTGACTTCAAGATGCTTAATAAAGCATTAATTTTATCAAACCCCCTCACTGGTTTCCTTATTGTGAAAGAATGGCACCACTGCCTTACTGCTTTATAGTGAGATTAAAATGTTATCTATCAAAATTTTATACTGTTCGGTTACAACATTATGCTCTTACACTCTAATCCAGAAAAGGTTTTAACCCAAAAAACTGAAGGTCACTTATGAAAGGAATACTCTAGTGTTGACATGTAAAATATTAAGTATTTTGCACTTTTTCCCAGATTAGACCAAACGTGGAATTAAGTTTAACAAGTCTGAATTTGATTGCATATAAATGATACATCTACAAAATAGAAAATAATTATAGTCCTGAAAAGATGAGGAGTAACATTTGTTCTGTGTTGAGGAGTAGCTGAAATAAACAGTGTTGCCTTGGATCAGACTTAAGAGGGGGGATATTGCTGTAGGTGCCTGCTATAAACCACATGATTAAGAGGAATCAGATAAAAGCTGCTTTAGACAGCAGAAAGACCTCATGATCATAACTGGTGCTTACAGGGAACTTCGACCAACATGATACCCATTGAGAAAGAAGTAAGATTGGGTGTGAACAACCCAGGAGGTTTCCACAGTGTGTTGATGAACTTTTCCTGATGTAGGTGATTGACAAACTGACTAGGGAGATGCTCTGCTGGACCTGTTCATTACCAGACAGAAGAACTGATCAACCATGTGATGGCCAAGGGCAACCTGGGCTGCAATGACTGTGGAACTTTGAAGTTTAAACTCTTGGAGAAAAGCAAAAGGCAGTAGAATTATAAATAGACTTACAACCCTATATTTCAGGAGAACTGTTTTTCAATTGTCTAATGATCTGCTTTGAAGGATCCCATTGCCAACAACTTTGGGAGGTAAAGAAGCCCAGCAAAGCTGCTTGATTTCCAAGGGCAACTTTCTCTATGCAGAAGACTATCCATTCGGACATGCAGAAAGCAGAGCAAGCATAGCTGAAGGCCAGCAAGGATAAACTGTGACCTACTATCTGAGTTTAAATGACAAAATTAAGTACCCAGAGGATGGGTCAGGGATACAGTACTTATGACAGATACAGAAATGTTGTGCTGAAGGCAGGGATGGAGTAAGAAGACCATAGAACAACTGGAACCCTAAAAAGGAAGGGAGGTGAAATGGGGAAAGAGTGACTTTGTACATCTATATATACTCAGGTAGCAAGAGACAGCCTAAAGTGTATGTGGCACAATGTTCACTGGGATGAGGGGTCTAATGATTTTATGACACAGATATGTCTTTCATCTGATGATGAAAGACCAAAGTACTCAAAGGCCTTTTTGCCTTAGTTTTCACTAGAAACGTCTGGCCTCTGGCCTTCCAGTTCCTCAAGCCTAAGAGAGGTCTGCAGTGGTGAAGCATTAGCCTCAGTAGAAGAAGACAGAGTTATGGAGGGTATAGGATCTGATGGGATGCACCCCAGTGTGTGAGGGAGCTGTTCACTGTCACTGCAAGGCTACCTCTATCAACTTTGACGCATCACAGCAACAGAGAGAATTTTTTCATGATTGTGAATGAGCACAAATTACTCCCTGCTTGAAGGAGGGCAAGAAGTATGGAGGGAAATACTGTTCAGTTAGCCTCACTTCAGTACACGGGAAAATTATGAAGTAAATGTTTTTCAAAGCCACCCCTACTTTGAGTGGAGTGTGTTCTTCAGAGATACCTTCCTACTTAAATTATTCTATGGTTGTGATTTGTGCCTGAAGCCAGCACTGTAAACTCATGCTCACAGGTGGAAAGAGGACCTCACATTGGTTCCTCAATTCCAAATTAGAGATTATGTATGTCCATACTGTTTATTGCCAAAAGAAACCACAATATGACAGGTGAAAAGCTTATGTTTGCTATGTTTGAACAGAGATGGGTTTATTTTCATGTTGCACACTCCTATTATTACTGATGTAAATACCTCTTGGTATGTGTATCTGTGACTAACTAATCATACAAAAAATAAATCCGAAACTGTCTTCCTATTTGTTCTCCAAATAAAATTACTTAAGACAAGGAAACTAAAGTGAACCAAAGAAACAGTAAATTAGAAATATTTACATGGTATGATAGGTAGTAAAAAAAGCCCTTTAAGCAAGTATGTTTCTAAATTACCAGTTCAGATTTCACATTAAGTAAAAAGGAGCCATTATATGACAGTGATCTTCACTATCAGAATGCTAACAAATAATCACTACAATTAGCTCATTCTCCTGTAAGTCCTTCTGAAGGAGCTTTATCAACTACAGGAAGTTATACAAGTGCCCATATTTAATCCAATCTCCTTTTACCTTCTAACTACCTCAAAAAAACCCAAAAAGGCACATTCCAGAGATCGCACTGGATCAGTAACCCTGAAATGTTTACTCTTCCTGTAAAAGAACAAAGCAGCATATCAATAAACTACATCAGTCAATTGAAATTAATTCCATGAAAGTTGGTTCTCAGAAAAATTTTCACTTAAGACAATTGTCTATTTCTGCGCAACCCAGTTAAGTGAATTCTATTATAGTAGTGTCCAAAGACTGTTTCTCTTCATGTTACTGATTTAGCTGTAATTTTCAGGCAAACTGCAATACATACTGTAAATAAAGAAAAATATTAAAATATTATCATAATCTTAAAATTCTAGTCAAACACAATCCATACCAATTTCCAGTGTGATGCTTTGAAATTCCAGAACATTTACTTTCTGACTATAAGATATGTATTTTAATGCCTGAAGTTAGAAATTAGATTTGTAATGTTTTGTGAAAATAGACTATCTTGTATAGTGCTGTTTTTCACCCTTACAAAGTGTTACAGTGAAAACTGGACAAAATTTTGCTGAAAGTGATTAGCAGCCCTTCATTTAGTATGTCAGTGGAAGAAGCAGTTAAATTTCTTTTCAAAGTGATGACTAAAACAAAAGTCACCTCAAGTTGCAGGTTTTATTCCAGGCCAGGCAGTACTTAAAATCAGGAATTAGGAAAGGCAAACGAAACTGATTGTAAACCTAAGAAGATAGTAAGAAAATTTCTGAGAAGAGGTCTGAGTGAAAACAGACTTGGATATATGAGCAAGGACGAAACAAAATTACCTGTCTTAATACAAGGAATGTAGGGAAATGTTCTTCAGAGGTATATATGTTTCATCTCTTCCACTTCTCCTTCCATTAACAGTTTGCCAATCACCTCAACAGCTGTTTTTTTAAGCCACATATTTGAATATATATTACAATATTCTGGCTAGTTGTCTTGAACTGCAATTTCAGAATAACATGCAAAGCACTAAAATCCATTTAGGATATAATTTGTTTACACTGAAAATGTGATTGTCTACTGTGTGATCCTATTTAGTGTCTCTGTCATTTCATTTCTTCCCAAATGCTTTTTCCCATGCTGTAATCATAGCTTCTGCCTGAGATCAGAGTCAACATTTTCCTGAAGTATGTTTCCATTGAAAGCATCTTGTTCTCTTAGACTCTCTCTTTTTTTTTTTTTTCCTTTGAATTTCTTTCAGTTAACCAAATCCTGCTCTTGCATGTGTCAACTGCACAAGATCAGGACCAGTCACTTTCTTGCTCTTTATTCTCTTTGAAAACAGGTATTTCTTGGATAATTCACAGAACTCCTGGAAAGCAGCAGGAAACTATTCCACTGCTTCAGCGTCCCTTCTACAGCAATGTCATTGAGCTTGTGCAGGAGGCTAGCACAAGAAGAATTCTGCAAAAGGTTCTAGCAGGTTCTTTCACAAAATCATCTAAATTTTTTTCCCATAATAAAAGTTTTAAAATGAACTTTTGGAAAAGAAGAAAATGCTTTACTGGAGAAGATATGACAGTTAAATGAATCGTGCAGTCTAAAAATTCAAGTACTTTAATTCTTCTGGGATGCCTTTCATGGTTTTCCATACAGGAATTTTATATTTCACCCTATCACAAAACTCCCAGAACTGGTGACTGAGAAATCACATTAGCAAGTCTCACAAATCTCAGTAATTGACATTCACTAAATATAAACAATCAATCAAACAAAGTAAACAAAAAAGGAAACAACTGAGTCCATGAAAAATAATTACATTTTAGGATTATTTTCATCAAGAAATCAATGCCTGTTCAGTCATGCAAATTATTTCCTGGCATATTGCTTTTTTTGTAAATTGACTCAGACTATTGATATCTATTAAAAATCAAATAGATTTTGTAAATCTGCTGCAAAATACCTTGTGTATGATATATCAATCTTTTTGGGACAATGAATGAAGATTTCATCTGAAAAGGTGAAATGCAAAAGAAACTAAGCAACTTTTGGACTTCAGACACTGAAATAAAAATTGCAAGAACACTATATATGTCCTTATGTGGTTTTATAACCATTTATAGTTGTCATGACATTCCTTGATCTTTTTATTATTGTTATTACTGCTGTCCCAGGAAAAGTAAATGGGATGTGGGAATTAATGTCAACATCACTTTTGAAATAAGCAACAGATATAAAATAAAACTCCATGTGTAGCAGAGGAGCACATGGAATCTGGGTAGCTAACTTCCTAATTTTGACCCTGAAAACTTTTTGCTCAGATGCTGCTTAATACTGAGCATCTAATCCTGCAGGAGGTTCAAGAGCTCAAGCCTTGATAATGTTGCACAGCTCAGTTGTGTATCCATAAACTATATTATATCCAACCACTAAGAAGTCTAAATCAAATGATAGCATAGCAGTTGCTTTTGAGCTCCCTCTTTTGATATTCAGGAACTAATGATGTCTGCACTCCATGGGATATGGAAAACACTTTATTCTATCCTCTGCGTGACAGAATTCGAACAATTTGCATAGTACTCAACGCTGACTTCTTAAATGAGCTGTTGGCAGTTTTTTGCTTCTTATGTTGAAGACATATCACTGTGCAGGAGAAATATGAGATTCATTCACATCCATTTTGTTTGTATCAGTCAGGTCTTTATATAATGCCCATGGATTTATGCTACAAAGATAAGGCCAATGGCAATTACCAACTTTCTATTTTACAAGCAGTACAGCGATTGTTGTGTTTACACGCAAATCATGCCTGAATAAGTATTGTTAAAGCTTGCTAAATTAGTCCAAGGAATCACACAGCAATTTCATCTAATTGCTATTCATCAGAACTTTATTAAAATCATTGACTACTTTAATTATATTGAGAAAGGGAAGATGTCAGCTCACAGTTTCATAATAATTCAGAGACTCTACAAAAAGAATTCCATGACTTATCATTTTAAACTACATTCAAGGTATCAAATATTGCTTGCTGTTTAAAATTATCAGCAGTTAAAGGAAAATTTCTTTGTTGCCCCTTTTGGTATTTCTTCATTATTAGCTACTGGTTTAAATATATCAAATTTGACCTAATAATTTCCTTTCTAATGTTTGGCTATACAAAGAATGCAGACAAGTAGCTTTACTAAGTATTGAATTTTCAGACAGTTCAACTAAAGTGAGATGAAAGTGGAGCATCATCAACACATTTTCTACCTGCCTTTTAAAAGAAAGCTTCTGCAACTGAAATCTATGCATTGTACATGCTCTTAAAAATCTCAATGCATCTCATTGGGAAAATCAGGGATTTAGGTAGAGGAGTACATTTTCTGTATTAATGGGAATGGCAGACATCAGGGAAGAAAAAGATAACACTGTACGTAAAATTCACACATCGTAGTATCCACTGTTGGCATTAGCCTGATACCCCAGTAATTTTTTCTGACCTGTATATTTCTTGCTGAATCATAAGTTTTTAAGAGAAACTGGCTTGCAGATGAATAATTCATACACAGCAGTGCATTAAGGTGTTGTAGCTTTTTTATTATTTTTAATGTCATGAAGTACTGAACTGGCATTATGTCCCACTAAAATTCTATGAAGATATACTACTAAGTATTTCTATGTTCATTTGCTGCAAGGTAATTTGATACGATACCTTGAAGGAAGTTTAAATTTGGAACTAGTCAGGCTTGAGATCCTGCATATATAGGAGCAGACCTGTAGCTCAGTCTTCAGTGTTGCCAACTTAAAGTACCCAGTAATTTCAGTTACCTTTTCCTCACATACTGCCAGTTTCAGTAGTAGTATGTTCTGCAGTATGCAGTAAAAGATTCTGGTGGGTTCAGTTTGGATTTATGAAGTTAGTTTACAAGTTGATGAAACTGTCTTCAAAATGCAAATGCTTCGCTCAGAAATTATTTAAAAATACCTTCCAGACAATAATGATTGCAATGAAATAGTAATAAATAGAGATACTGCTCATTATACTTCTCTGTTGAGACACTTGAGATTAGAAATAAAGTTTACACAAAATATCATGGCTTAATGTCTTAAAATATGTATTGTGTTAAATAAATAAGTTTCTATTTAATCTTTTCAATTTCTCTTTTGTGGAGAAGCTTGATAATTCCAGGGAATCTCATACACTTCTTTTCCCCCCCAGAATTTTGTCAATATCCTCTCTGTTAGAAAACACTGTTCCTGACATCAAGATATAATGAGCCCCAATGAAAACAAGGATCCACTTTGCTTCCATTCATTTGATTACAAGGTAGCAAGATGATTAATCAAACCCTCATCTAGAAGTCTGCACAGCCCTGCTGAAGTCGTGTCTTGGTATCCTGCTTACACCACTTCACTTTGTCACTGCCTGGGCATGTTGGTTCCTGGGGAGGAACTGGCACAATGGTGCTGTCAACCATCCTTGGACCACACAACCTGGCACACAAACTGCAACATCTTCGGGTTCTTCAGCTTGGAAAGGAAGCTGAGTAGAAGCAGAGTAGCCCTTTCTCTGTTAAGTCACATAACTCTGCATGAGAAACCAAGTTTCACTATATTTGCGGCTTATTCACTATTTTGCCCTCCTTCCTCCTTTCATACACCAATTGGTCCAAACACTGTGCATGTTTATTGACTGCTGTATGCCCATCGCTGATAATTTAGTAAAGCAGTTCCCCGGTACACTGTTCTTCAGGGTTTTTTCCAGATTTCTAAAATAAACTATTTTATCTCAGGATGGGGAAGAACATAACATTTTACCAGATAACTCCATGGAAAGGAATATGAATGGTAACCAAACAATTTTCCTAATATACTCTGCATTTTATCTGTTTTTTTCAAGAACATGGCTCTCTATTTCAATAGAGATGGTCCACTCATTCTGACAACATTTGATTTTTTATAAGAATACACAAAAGGTTAAGGGAGAAAATGCGGAAAAGAATGACAACAAAATTTAGCTCATTAAATTGTGTACCACTGTCCTCACTAAAGTATTCTAAGATGAAAAATAGAAATCACCATACCTATTGAAAATGTTAATGTTTCACCTGAGTCTACCTTTCTGCTGTTCACAGAGATTACTCAAAGTAAGCTAGGTCTGGTACCAGATAACCTTTTTTAAATAATTCTACGTGAAATGGCATCAAAAAGCAACACTCATAGAATGAAAAAAATAAATATCTATAAAAAACATACATTTCCACAGAAAAAAAGTAGTCATATCCTATGCAGACTCACAATACAAGTTGTCCTGTTCTTATGTGCCCAAATAAAGTTGAATTGTATTCCTTCCCATATCCAAAATTGTGTCACAGCCTCTTTAGTCTTGTGTTGAATATCTGCATTCCTCATTCTTCCCTTCTATTTTGCTTCCTCCTCCCATGCTCTGTCTTATTCCTCCACCAGCTTTCAAGGGGGAATGTTTTTCACCTTTCCCTCCCTTTTCTCTTATCCCTATCGTAGTTTCTTCCTGTTATATTTTTTCCACTTTCACTCTTCACATTCCCTTCAGTCTCACTTTCCCCTCTTATCAGACCGTATATGAACTTTGCTGCAGGCACAGTTGTATGAAATGATTTTCAGTGTTGCCAGCAGCTGGGAGAGTATTGCTTTAATGATCCTTCATGTGAACCAGACTAAAAGCCTCGAGCACAAGTGACCTGTAGTCCAAAACAAACTAGGCTACAGTCATTATACTCCACACCTTAGTTTTTCCATTCTGTAAAACCTACATGTAACAGGACATACAGACATTGTACATAGACAAACTGGATCACTTTATATACACTAAATGTAAAGCTGTACTTGTGATCTTTGTGTATACCAAACTAATTTTTTAGGAGTTTGGTTTCATGGAGCTCAATCAAGAGTTTCTCTTTCAGTGAAAGCAGTGTTTTGTCAGTCTTCCCTTTCTGAGGATCCACTCCCACTGAGTTCCCCAGGGGAACACCGAGAAATACTGTACTTTCCCACTGAGCAGAACCGGAAGTGACCATACCACATCATTCATTTGTAAATCAGAACACTGAACTTTCCTCAGCGGATACATCAAAGGATTTACAGAGCAGAGAACAAAATAGCTCCAGTTGCAAGCATTCCCCTCAGGACTGAAACACCATGTGTTAGCAGATACTAGATATTTAAACAAATGTAAAAAAGGATAATGTTGCATAAAATCATAATAGCTCAAGATAAGTAGCAAATTAACACAAGTCTTTTATAAATTAGCTTGCTTTATAAAAGCACTCCATTTACTCAGAGTCTATATTCTGTTTCTGACACCAAACAATGGATTTGAGTTCCCAGGAGGCTGCTCACTCTATCAGCTTGGTTCAATAGGACGCCTTGGCAGATCTGCTCTACTGGGGTTATGACAGTCTTGTTCAGGCAAACAGCAGAAACCTGAGCAACACAACCATTTTCTGTGGGTAAATATTGCTCTGTATATACATGCAGTTTCACTGGTCTCTTCCACAGATTCCTCTTCTTTGCTACATCTACAAGAAAAACTTCTACAAAAGAAAAGTTAAATTTAGCAATCTTTTCCAGTAGTTAGACAACCATTTTTATATGGTAGAAAATAATTTTCTTCAGATGATTTAGTTTTCTAATAGTGCTGTAGTTAATTCCAAATGAGGACCATAGTGGATTTTGATCCCAGCTCCCCTATGCTTAATTGGGTGTCTGAGCCTAAATTATTCCCAGTGGTCAACCATGCCACAGTGTAAGATTACATTAAATATGCCAATCATTGGATTCAGGCAGAAGGGCATAAAAAACTGAAGAACTTAAGTTCTATTATTAATGCTAAATTGACTGTCACATCAGAATAACAATACTCTATGTGTTACTTGAAATAATAATATATTTCCTAATATGAACTCTTATTAATATGATTAGGTGATGAAGTACAAAGTATGTGCAAAGTGAATTCATGATCTTTTCCTGTACTGTAAGCCACACTGAAAAATTAATGTTTATAAACTAGACATCCTGCAGCAAATATTGCATTCTTAATAAAGTTCATACATACAAATACATATAAATGAAATGGGAATATTTATTAAAGATTCCTTATTCAATTTTTAAAATAGCTTAGTAAATCTATCAAATACTAAGTGAAAAGAACAGAGAGAGAATGACTTTAAAATGTTCAACCATTCTGACTGACATTGCTGTATGAATTGCAGTACAGCATGTCAACTTTTTGAAAGTGTGTTCAGAAGAGGTAATGACAGGCTTCACAACTGTGTTTAAATGTGTAGTCACGTACAAGTGCCATAGCAATGCTTTGGACCAGAGCTTTATGAAAACAAGTGTATACAAAAACTGTTTCAAGTTTGTATATTCTTACCAGAGAAATACACATCAATGCAGCTAAATTTTCTAACAACACGTTATAGATTATGTAAGTGTTCCACACAGTAGTTTCATTTATGATCATACTGGCAATACTTATAGCTGACATATCAAATTCATAAGCAACAGTATATATTATTATGGAACTGGAGAAAGCTCTATTTTTTTTTAAACTACACTTACCCTTTAACTCCCTTCTTAGTATAATAAAGATCTATTAACTGTACTTCTTGGAAGTTCAGATTGTAGGGAGAAGGCTGGTGTTTCATTTCCCTGAGAAAAATGGGCAGTGTGAGGAAAAGTAAAACATCAGATCCCTCTGACATGTCACTTGGCTCATACAGCAGTCTGATCATGCTTTTGCACTTAGCAAACTAAGGTTGATGTCATCTTACATACTTCTTATAAGGAATAAACTTTTGCTAAACATAATGCAATACTCCAGAGAACTGTTTCAAGTTAAGTATGAGAGGGTTTTCCAAAACATACCTGAATGTGGAATTTTGGATGGAGTCATGTTTTCTTTATACAAAATGGACAAGAATGTCAAGTTTGGAAAAGAAAGTAAGTCAGATTTTTGTTATCTTCACAGAATAAAAAAGAAGAAACATCACCAAAATACATACGCTTTCTCATTATTGCTCTTCAAGCTGCTTACTTTCTGTTGAAGTGCTAAGTTTTATTAATGCAAAATTCTTTGAAATAGTCTGACCAGCATCCTACTTACTTAATGGTACAATTAATATAAATATATATTCAGCATTCTAACTGTCAAATTCACAACATCTTTTCAGAAAACTGCAATTCAAATTGCTAAAAGCAATTTATATCTACATATATATAAAAATGTGTTCTTCTAATGTTTTACTTCATTCTATTGAAGTCTTTATTGTGATATTTAAATAACTGACTTTAGTATACAAAGAAAAAGACTATTGATAGGTCTGTGACCCTTGATCACAGACTAAAGTTGTCATGTAGGTAGTTGCCCCAAGCAAGAAAATCTAGATAAAAAATTTTTTTTAATGTTTCCACACTACAAGACTGAACTAATTTTGGTTTGCCTAGGGCAGTAAAATCTAAAGAGTTCCCATTTTATGACTGTCACCTTTCTATTCACAACTATAAATTTATAATACATTATTTGCTTTGCATTAAAATATATATTTATCAGCATCAGAAGCTTTCATTTGACTGTTACAGATGCTGATCAGAGTATTGATTTGGGCTGAAGTAGATTTAAGTTTTGGGTTTTTTAAGAGCAACTCTCATGGTGCTGTGTTTTGGATTTGGTGCTGAGAACAGTGTTGATAGCATGGGGATATTTTAGCTGTTGCTGAGCAGCACTTACACAAAGACAAGGCCTTTTTACGTTTCTCTCCCCAGCCCACCAGCCAGAGGGCTGGTGGTTCACAAGAATCTGGGAGGGGACACAGTGGGATGGTTGACCCCAACTGACCCAAGGACTATCCTGCACCATATGGTGTCATACCTAGCATATAATGGGATGGAGAGGGGAATGAGGAACAAGACCAAAAGAGGATGTTCTGAGTTAAGGCATTTGTTTTCCCAAGTAATGGTTACACATGATGGAGCTGTCCTTTCCTGAACACCTGCCTGACAATGGGAAGCAGTGAATGAATTCCTCATACCACTTTGCTTGTGCATGCAGCTTTTTCTTTACCTATTAAACTGTTTTTAAGTTTCTGATTGTGTCCTCCATTCTGCTGAGGGGAGAAGTGATTGAGGGGGCTGGGTGGGATGCAGCTGCTGCTGAAGGCTAACCCAGAGCGGTCAGTGTAACACTTCTGCTGCTCACAACTTTTTCTGGTATCTTTATTTTTAATTATAAATTATGCCATCGCATCTCTTCAGATAATAAGAGGATCTTTTAAAGTACTCATTTTTTCAACTCAAGTAACAGGTAAAAAAAAAAAGTCCCAGAAACATTGTTTATCTTCATTTTAATACAAATGGAATCCATTTCTCTAAAACCTTTCTGTTTACTTCTTTGTATTCCAGAAACAAGTGTTTTACTGAAACTTCGATTAAAATTTGATTTTTTTTTAGTTGAAAAGAAATTTAGCTGATCATTTTTTCATCTTGCAACAGTAAGGTTTTTGTTAACATATGATCTGAAAAAGCGTGTCTTTGGTGCTTTCCAACACAGTGATAAAACGCACACTTCTGAGAGCATAGAGAAGCAAGAAGGGTCAAAATGCTGAGAAGTGTTCTCATGCCTGTAAAGCCAAGAAATAAACTCAGTTTTCGTATAAGAATTTATAGTGGTCAACATTGGATGTGATCTTTTTCTAGTTCGGTGAAAAAAGCTGTGCACAGACAGACTGTCTCAAAGGAAGGAGAATGAAGAGAAACGAGATATTTTGCTACTGGGAAACACATAATTGAACACCACAGAAAAATGATAGTTATAGAAACTGTTAAAGTAAAACTATATTCTGCACGCTTTTCATCTGCTAAATCACACCGTGCTGTGAAGCACCTACCGGCTGAGTCTTACACAGATCCCTGAGGCATTTCACAAACAAGCAAGTCGCAGTTGGAGGCAGTGGAATGCAAGTTCCAGAGCAGATAACAATGGCCTAAGCTACAGGTTCTCCTTCTGATCATCATTCAATCAGTGACCAACCTTATCCCTTCCAGAGCTGTAACAAGCCATGAAACACATGGCAAAGAATCACAGCATAAGGTTCTTGTGTTACTTTGTTTAATACCTTTGATCTATTCCCAGCCTACAGTTGAAATCATGCCTTAGAATTTTCACTGGAAGTGAATGGAAAGAACTAATTGCATAAGATTAGGGATCTCTGTTATAATCATTCACATTACTGAAGGAGCTCCAAGGAAATATTAAGCGGTCCCTAATCTAGTACCCCTGCTTTCATCAGTGGGATTTTGACAATACCTGCACACCAAGGGAAGTAGCTCTGTATGTGGGCAACATTTTTCAAGCCAATCCATTAAAACCAACCAACTCTCCCCACATCCTCCTCATAGCCACCTTAGCTAATATAGACAAACTCTATAGCTAATATCAGACCAACCACTCACTGTTTCAGTATTCTGGCTAGAGTGGCCAATAACAGATATTTAGGGAGAAGTGTAGGAACACAGTAAGCATTCAATGATAAAACTTCCTTCACGCTTTTTTAACTTTCAGCAATTGCTCTGGGACTTCCTAAGTCACAGGTAGTTCCTGTGTATTTAGCAGTGAGCAGGGTTCTTTTGTTATAATTTTGTTGGGATTTTTAGACCCCCTTTCAGTCTATAATGTTCTATGGACAAAGTCTGGGCTTTTTATGAAGATTAAGCCTTGATTAGATATTGAAAAAAAATTTAAAAAAAGAAAAACAACAGTAAGAAGAACACTATTGTTGATTTTAAAATATACTGAGTATAGACTGCAGGTTGCCTCTGATTGCAATGCACTAGTCTATTAGTGTGGAAGTAATGACCATGGTTGTCTTCTTACAGGTAGTCTGTATTGGCAGGTTTGTGCAAAGTAAGATTTCTTACGTGAATTACAATTTGCTAGTGATTATGTGCTAACTCCCTCTGTGAATACTGTTAGTGAGGCATTAGCACACCTGAAACATGAATTATTAAAGCAAGAGAAGTAGACATCTTCAAAGACTGATTGAGAGCTAGTGCATTGGTCAGCAGTCAAAGGTAGGGGCTCTGAACTGCTTTATACCTCTCCAAGACATGGAACCATTAACATGGAATCCAAGACATGGAATCTCTTGATTTCAGAACTACATGAGTTCAGTGACTAAACTAGGTAGCACGGGTATCTGATTAGTGTTCTTAAAAGGCTCTGGACAAAATTGTTTTCTTCTCTTTCAAATACTAAAAGGTAAATACACTGTTCTACATTTACTGTTACACCAACAGCATCCAGCCAGTATGAAGTACTTTCTCACACTACCTGGAAGTAACATCCCCAAACAAACAAGTCATTAATAAATCCTTATTTACCCAACTAAAAGCTGCCATTTCATTTACCAGAAATGAAACTGAATTATTCTTCCATTCATAAAAGGGCTGAAGAAAACTATTGAAATGGTGAACTGCTGTTACCACCCTGGATTTTCTGCCGGTCAAGTTACAGTCACTCCAGAGATGCCAGTTGAGCACCTTAGACAGACAACTCAGTTATTATGAAGTCTTTTTACTGTAAAAATGTTCTTCTAGATGAAAATAATCTGAGAAAAGTATCAGTAAGAAAATATTCTTTCGATGACAAATATTTAAGGCAAAAAAAGCAACCTCAGGCAGTCGCCTACACTCGAAGTTTAGAGTTTTGTTAGACTCTAAGGAAAGGTAACAAGTGAAGGAAGACAAATACAGTGTCCAAATCATTTATTAGAGCACCTCATGTAATTCAAAAAAGAACAGAAATGCTTATAAGAGAAATAAGCAACTGAGTCTTCTTTTAGATGTTTTTCTTTTGTTGTGCACTGCAATAATATCACAGCAGAATTAAAGTCCACTGAACCTGTCTCTTTATACTTTCTCCACCTTCCTCTCCCCTTAAGCATATGTAAGCTCAGTGTAAAACAGAATGAGTATAGCTTTATTAGATTGTGTTGATCGAGTAGGTATTTTATATTTTGTTTCATAGTTAGAAGAAATTAAAAGCATTCATATATTTTAATTAAAAGTGTATTTCTAACATACTAAATTCCTTCAGATTTTATATAATGCATGTAATTTATGTTTCACAGGGAGTTATCATAGCCTGTTGTTTCAAGATTGCGGGAAGAATTCTGTTTTCAGATTGCAGCCATTACCTTTTCAGAACTGCTGTGGCCCTTAATCTCACTGTTTTTATATGAATGCAGACCAGCTCCCCAGCTTAAACTGAAAGAAACTGATGGCACGTATTTCTGGATAATTCCTGACAGCTAATAAAGTTCTTAAATGCATTTTTTAACATCCACATTTTATAAAATGCATGAATCTATGCTAGAATATTTGTTATGTATATGCATTTCTTTATTTTTAAAAACTAAGTCTTTCCATGGGAAGAAATAAATACTGTACACCCATAACATCTGGAACTAGCCTCCAGAAATTACTGTATATGGTTAGAAAGGAGAAGTGATATACATGTATTTTCACAGTAACACTTTCTTTTTTTTCTGCAATAATTTCTTGCCTTAGAGGCATGAAGCTGTTAGCTTCTAGAATGCATTCTCTCAGTTCTCACAAACAGGAACACTTTGATTTTAGTCTAATAGGAAATACAATATTTATCTTTACAGGAGTCTGAAGTCACATATTTGCTTTCAGAAAATAATTATAAGCAAGTATACATGCAATTAAGGCATTCACAATCTCTTATCAATACATCGACTTGGACAAGTTCTCTCTGGTTGAGTAATTTAGTTTTGATACTCATTTAATATTTTAGCCACTGTTGAGATTCCAACAAGAGTGATAATTACTGCCAATTGTGAAGCTGGTTTCTGTGCTACAGCCATCTGTCTTACAGATACTGAATCATTTCATTATTTTAAGGTGTAATTGCAGATGTCTCAAAGCATTTAAGACCAACCATTCATTATGTAAAAAAATACAATATTGCTGTCAGATACTAGAGAGGGTTTTTTTCCAGATAATATGGTTTACAAGAGATATACTAGTTGCAAAGTAGAGCTGTTACACTAGCAATCTTTTAGTAAAAGTCAGAGACACGCAAAATCAAATTTCTAACAGTATCCATAACATGAAAATTTTCAGAAGGAACTCAGAGTACTTTTTGTTTGTAATTTCAAAATTTTCTGAGAGAATGTTGAAACTTAATCTTATTTAGTGTTTGCATTATTTTTATGCAGTAGTGGAGCCACATGTAATTATAACATATTAACAATATGTCATGATAATACAACTGAACCATGCCCCCCCAAAAAATTAAAACTTTTAATGCATAGCTCAGTCTTGGCCCTGGATATGTAGCATAAAATGCATTTAATTTTACTTGGGTTTTTTGTCTTTCAGTTTTTGACTCTCATCTCTCTCTTTGCACCACCCCAGGCTGCAGCAATGGAGTGAACCCACCTCAACTGTGAACTCCCCACACCTGCTTGGTTCTTTCAGACAAGAGAAGTTACATCACATACATGCGGCACATCCTCTAAATGGATGACTTTTACACTACAAACACCAGTGTCTGGACTTTTTATACCATAGGAATGAAAGTCTGAAGTAAACAAGATAATATGCTCCCAAGGTTTTACTCTTCCTTTCATATAAAAAAGCCAGTGCCAATATGTAATGTACACCTACTACAATTTGGTGTATGCAGCAGTGTTTCAGATTAACTACTGCAGCTATTCTCAAGCATTATTTTTTTATTTGAAAACAAAGCATTTAGGAAATAATTACATTAATTGGAAATACTGAAGACTGAAGGAAAAAAAATAGGATAGATAATTCTATACAAGAACAAAATAAGATGTGATTTACAATATTCTCTCTCCCCTTTATCTGAAGATATGTGGCACCAAAGGGATTCCCCTTAACCTTTTTAAAATCAATTGAAAAGTAATATGCGTTACAAAAAGAATTTTTATCTTTTGTTAAAATAATAAGAAACATCTGTGTCTGAGTTTTAGGAAATTCAAAGCCTATTAGAGATGATGCTATGCGACACTCTATAAAGCAACAAAAATTTCCTTAAAATACAAATCAGAGTTTAAATTTTAAACAAGGAACATTTTAATTCAGTCTACATAGTAATTAGCCTATTTCTATGTAAATCAATTCATAATTATTAATATCTCTTCACTCCTGAGTACAGTTTTGCAGACAACATTTTTCCAAAACATTGCAGAGGGGGAAAAAAGAGTTATTAATAAGAACCTCTATTAACCTCTTTTGTTAAATTAGATAAATGAGAGGAAATTAAAATCTGTAGTGAAATATGTAATTCCAAAACAATAGCTCTGACAAAGGAAGAAAGCAGTTTTGATACTGCATTAAATGGATTCAGACTAAGCATAGACCATGACAATCTCCTTTTCTCTGGTTCAGAACACTGCCCATATAGACACAATTCATCTAACACAGGACATCAGTAGGGTTATTTGGATAATTTTGTGACAACTAGTATTTTGGCACTTTGTTCTGTTCTAATAGTTGAATAATGTTCTGGTCTGTAATGTCATTTCCTGGACTTCATGCCTGCATTACCCTACCGAAGGCAATGAGCTATTTTTTAATATAAAGATTTAACTCTCACATCATCATATAAATTTCCATTTACTTACTTGCACAGCACAAGTCTCTCTACTTAGTCTGAAGCATATACAGAGTTTTATAGCTCACTGCATCTTGCAGCTCTCTGCAATATTTCAGATTTTCTATAATATAAATATACAATACATATTCAACGCATTTTTACTTGACCTTATTGATTAGAATCTGTATACCTTGTTTTACATAGCTCTTAGTTCCATAGACCAAATAAATACTTCCCTCTGGGTGTTTTCACTACTTGATGGAAATAGAGGATGGTGTAATCTGATTAAAGGCTGTTGTGCACAATGTAAATTAATCTTAAATTCCCCAAAGGCAATAGAAAAAAAGAAGCACTTTCCTAATATGATTCTTCTTAAATTGAGGCAAACATCTGAAATAAGTTGGATGAATTGCACTTTTTTTTTTTTTTTTACTGAATATAAAGGGATTCTAGGTTCATATAGACAACTGTACTGCTCATGTGTAAGAGTACCTGAGGTTAATTCCAAATAGGGAAATGTCAAGTCAATAAAACGGGTGCACGTTTTCTGGGATATGAAACGAGAACCAGGAGCCTGGATATAAGTAATTTTGCTCCAGAATGAATGGGTAGAGTTCAAAAGATCTGAGTGGGGATCCAATAGTTTACAGAGTAATCTAAGCCAGCAGATTGCAGTCACCTGTAATGTGTCCATAAAGGTCTGGATATGCTCCAATCTGGTAAATTGAGAAGACTGAAAATTCAGTCTCTTAGTCCCATACTTTTATACCAAAACCTAGGTTATCTATCTCTAGATTGTAGAACTTTGTCAGTCATAAAATATCTTGCAAACCACCATGAAACCTTTCATTACATTTTAAACTGAAAACTTCATGAGGATTATACAGTTTTTACAGATCATGAAGGATCCTGCACAGATGATGACTCACTAGTTTGATTCCATGGTTTGCACAGCAATAAAAATGCAGGCTTACAAAAGCTCAGCTTGCTCTTAATTGCACAGATATCCATACTTCTCCTAAGAAAAGCAGTCCTGGCCACCCAGCTTTGGAGTACTCTGGGGCTAGGGGCATCTGTCACTCGTCTTATCGAAACTCTATAACTGCATATGCAAGAAAATAAGATAAAAAGAAGAAAAAAAAAGAGCAAAACCCAAAACCATAATCAAATACCCAACCAATCAACCAAAAAACCCTCAAAAACCAAAAAAGCACTCCTCCCCCCTCACACACACACATGAAAACCAAAAAAAACCCCAAGAGAATAGGAAGAAAAATTACACAGGAGATTTGTGGTTAAGATATTGCATAGAACTGGGGGAAAATCACATTCTAATGCATATTAGTACATTTTTGTATTATCTTGTCAATTTGATATTTAATACAGGTGTATAACTTCTTACTCTGTAGTGAGTTCTCGAAGGACTACATGGACAATCCTTTTTAGTTTCTGTATTTTTTTCTGAAACCAAGGACCCCCTTATACACCATTATAAAACTTCAAAAATTTGGATGTGGAGAGGTAGACGAAATAAGACATATCTGAAATAGTTCTGAACAAGCTGTCTCACACATACCAAAAGCAAAATAGTAAGACAGCACGACAGAGCTAATTAAACCTGGCCTGACTGTGGTAGCAGAGCTGGTTGATTCAGAAGTCAAAGCAAGCTCAGAAAACACTCTATACTACTACACTAAACACAGGAAGAAGGAAAAAAAAGTACCCAGTTTCCGAGTATTGGGGTTTCTCCATAAGTATAGCGGGGTATGATATAAGCTCTGTAAGTCTACTAGAAGAAAGATGTAAATATTTTGTTTTGAAATGATAAGATGGTGATAAATGTGGATTTCAGAAAATACTGCTTGTAAAATACTGGCACAAAAATATTCTACACATCTGAAAGAGAATATTAAATTAATTTTTATTCATACCAGAAATAGAGTGGAAGTTGATTATGTACTTCCCAACAGCAAACATAGAAGGTCTGAATTGCTATGCAGATTCCCACCAGTGAGGTCTGCTCCTTTACATAGAAAGGAACAGGTGTTCAGATCTCTATTTCACCAGATTAATATTTGGTGCATACACTACATCAAGTATTCATCCATTACTTTCCATTTGGTAGTGCTCAATAAAGAAAATAACACACCTCTTTTTTTTCTAACCAATCTAACCAATCTTATTTAAAATACTCAGGTGACATATAGACCCAGAGTGGAATTTGCTTAATTGATATGGCTGCTTGAACTATTTGCTATACACTATTGTTATTGAGAATTGTAAAAAAACCTCACACTTTCATTTTAATACAAAAATCTGGTAATTAAAGCTAAGTAACTTTAAGACCCATATAACACACTTTAATTAGTTTATATATGCTATACTAATTTAAAAAACCCTGAGATCTCAGTACTGTACTTACAAAGTCTCTTTCAATTAGTTGTAGAATTACATTATGGAAATAATCTCATTAGATAATTTCCAGGTATTAAAAAAACCAAAAACTAGAAGCTTCATACAACAGAACATCTATTTGAATAATTTTCTTGATTATATCTAATTTGTTTTACAAATATATGCCTATTTTCTGTGTGACTTTTACTTCCCTACTCACTTGGAAATGAGTTAGGAAAAGTCAGCTTCCAGAAATTTCCAGTCCTCTCCAGGAAACAAGTGGCTGAGTTTACCCTGCTGTGAGTAAAACATTAATTGCCACATAATCTGTGATGTATCACCTCTCTGCTTTACCAAAGAGGACTGTAGTGGTTTCAACCATGTTTTCCTCCTGAAGCTAAGAAAGTGGTAACTCCCAGGGGCTGGTGACACTTGAGATTTGAACCAATCTGCACTCCTGCGAAATATAAACATACCACAAGCAGACTGGAAGAGAAGAGTTGTAGTGATTGTGTTGAAGAAGGGGTAGCCATGTTATAAGCCACGAGGAAGGGGCTTGGAGCCCCTTGGAGGGCCCTGGCCCCCTCCCAGCCCCTTGGCTGGGGCTGCAGGGACCTGGAACAGTGTTAAACTAGGCCAGGTGTCTGTAGCTGAAAGGCTGGGAGTTTTCTCTCCACCGTGGGCAGCGGCAGGAGTAGCGGCAGCCAGCACTGACCGGAGAAAAAGCGGTGGCACAGAGCCAAAAGATAAGAGAGCAGCAAACAAACATGCAGCAAAGCAGACAGAACTTCTGCAAGCTGAGAGAGAAAGAACAGCAGCAGAGAGCAGAACTAAGTTCTACAGAGATAAAGTTTGGGGGTAAGAACTGCAAAACTCCCCTAAACTTTCTTTGAGATCCCTCCAAAATGGAGGGGGTGGACTCTTACTGATTAGAAGTCCTAAATGGGTAAAGGAGCTAAGAAACTCGGTTGTCCTGAGAGCTCAGCCAGGACGGTGTGTAGGAGGTTGACCTTGGGGCCCTCCCTTGCTGCAAGCTACAAAGAAGCTCGCAGCCATCTTGAGGCAGAGCATAGAAGCTCTGCAAGGGGCTTGAGTCCCCTGAAGATACCAGACCATCACAAAGACTCCCTGTGCTTCGTGGTATGACCGTGGTGGAACGACTTTTGTCTGGGGTGAACATAGCCCACGGAAGACCCCTTTGCCTGTGTCGAGGGGCCGAGAGGGGCTTGGAGGCCTCCCTCGTGTGTGCTGGCAGAGATCCAGCTCCAACTGCTACATGGAAAACACAAAGAACCTGCTGCCTTAGAAGATACTACTGCTCAGAGACTAGAAGGGGTCTTTTTCTTCTCTCCTCCTGGACTTTTATTTGGAAGGGAGAAGAGATTTGTAAATATTTATGTCATGGTAGAGATATCCATTGTAAATATTTATGTCATGGTAGAGATAGCTAAGATTGTATATAATGTATTGTAGTATTTATTTGTACAGTCATTGTAATATATTCCCTTTCCCCCATTCTGAGTCTCGTGTGGTTGTCTGGAAAACACATCTTACACTAGGTTGAGATGTGGGAAGGGGTTTAGACTAGGGAATTGGATTTTGAGGATCTCAAACCATGACAAGGACCAAAGATTTCTATGGGATTCAAACACACAGCTCACTTCCAATAACTACAAAAAAGGTGACACAAAACCAGTTGTATGCCACAGCTGTGAAAAATATCATGACCTCTATGCAGAATATCTAGCATTTTGCAGAGAATAAGACTATTACTATTAACAGTTATGTTTGGTTGTGTAGTTTTCAAAAGTGGGTTATGTCTCTGTAGGTGCTCTGGAAAGCTAGCAGCAAATATACTATATGTATTACTTAGGAAAAAATACCGAGGATCTAACTACGAGGATACTTAGGCATTTTTCTAGTACAGTGGGTCATCAACCTTAATATATAATATAAGGCAGAGCTTATCACAATCACGTCACCCTCTCACAAAGAGAAAAGCTGTTTTATCACAGCTGCCTGAGTGTACACAACTCTGAGTTGCATCTTTGCTGCACCTGTATCATTGCAGCTGGCCAAATATTCATAAAGGGTGTCTCTTCTGGATAGCTCTTAGACGCTATTTGCTCGAGGTAAACTATAGTTAAAAAATTAAAACCATGAGGATCTGCTAACAAATGTCAATGCCAATGCTGACACGGTAAGAGCTTGGACAATATTACTAACCTGATAACACAAGCAGCTTCTACTTCCATTGAAAAATAACACTGTCTTAATCATAGAGAGTGAGGATTTCACATCAATAATTTTACACAAGTTGTTATACGTCATTGTTAACAATTAGTGGTAACATTATCATGGACACGTTTTTTGAAAATGAATGACACCATATCCAAAAGATATATAATTAGTAGATTCAGCATCCTCCTTTTTAGATCTCTAATGGCTCGATTTTATCAATATGAATGCCACTGGGGAATTTATTATCTAGCAGAGTAATCTATTAAACCCAAGTTCATCTGCTGCCTTTGTAGGTATATTTCTTTTTGATTTCAATAGGAGGGAAACATATTACACTGAAAATAATTTTCAGTGCCTTTTTTTCTAATCAGTTATAACAAGACAAGTGTACATATTAAACCTGAACGAGCTGATGTAGAAAAATATTATTATTCCCTATGAATTTTATTATTCATATTTGAATAGATATATGTGCAGGACTACCTTGCTTCAGACAGGTCAGTTTTCTTCATTGCTCTGGATTCACCCTAAACTATTTGACATAAATAAAGATGCTTTCAAACTCAAATAAGTTACTTGAGTACACACAATGAAAAATAAAATAAATGAAAGTGGAAAATAAACATTTAAAAATTCTCAGTATCATATAGCGCATTTTTGGAAAGGGTTTTTTTTGTATTGTTGGTTTGATTTGTCAGTCTGAAAGAGTGTATAATTGATAGTTAATGTATAAATACACATAAGAGAATTAAATTCTACATTTTGTCAATGTCTCCATGCATGTCTAAAATTCTTCACTTTCTCTAATATGTGATTTAGTCTCCAGATCTGAAAGAATTAATCTTACTTACTTTAGTTAATGACTGAACAATGCCTGTGATAAAGACAAGTAAATTCACTGAGAGAGTAGCTTGAAAAAATATAATGGAGAAAACAAGAATAGAGAGCAGAACATTTTTGAAGCCTAAATGAAAACAAGAGTCTGATAATAAAGCCTCTGAAAGTATCCACATGACTGTGGGAGAACCCTCAGACCATTAATGAGAGGTAAAGCTGTCCCTTCTAAAGCAGGAGACAAGGCAAAGCCTAGGACAGCAGAACTGGTCAGAGAAAATGAATGTTTTCTCCAGAGAAAATATGCTTGAAGTTACCCCTAACATCTCTTAAAGTGTGAGAGGGAATCATTTGTTATAAAAGAGAAAAAGAAAAAAAACTTCAACAATTAAAAAGGGAAGATATGACTGTAAAACAATGAAAGTTAATGCACAGATCCATGACTAGGTGAATTGCACAAATTGCATTAAACTAACTGTAAATTTTGTGTTTCCATTATATGGTGATGTCTTTATAGTATATATAAACTGAAGATGTCAAGTTAACAAAGAACAGCATTTGGGAAAATATAACCAGATTCGGGAGTTACAGATTTATGAGTATGACTGTATTTATTTGTGATTTCTAAAGGACCCTGAGACTGAAGCTGTGATAAGCTATCTGTTTTGTTTTAATTGTCTTTGGAAATCATGGTTCTTTATGTAATGTAATCATATATATATGAATCTAAATTGTAGTAGCAGCTCTAAAATTGAAAAGTATAATTTAGTTTTATAAGTTATTTCCTTCCATGGGGAAACATTTTCTGCATTAATTTAGACCAGCATGGCATTTGAAGAGATTTGCAATGAATCATAACTTTTAAATAGTTATCATGATGGTAGCATGCATTAGCAGTAGTGTACATTCATCATTCACAATTCTTCATAAATGTAATGTCATTCATTGGGTATCTGCTATTTAAAAGCTAGATTGATGCTGATGTCGTCAATTATGTATATTCTTTGCAGACTTTGGGGTCTAAGAATCATCTTATGTATTATTGAAGAGAGCAGTCTTTTTACTTACGTGTGCATTTACATAAAAAAGCTGAAATGAAAGTAAATAAAAATATGAAAATTCTTATAGTAATGACACATTCAATAAAGAAAAAAAGCATCCACACATGTTTAAAAATGATCTCTGAAAATGTAGAAACAGCACAAAATACAATCTAATTAAAACTGTTACCCAGAGTAAGGACATTTTTAGGTGTTGCAATTAAAGCCAGCAAAGTATTACTCTTTTGTAAGTACCCCTCAAAGAGCCATTCCATTTAAACTCTGCTTATCAAAGAGTTACCTTGGCGGTTGATGAGCAATTTTGTAACCAATAAGGATTAGTTCTCAAACTACACAATTAGAAATGCAGAGCTCAAGCAATCATTTTTTCAGGCTGCAGTTGCAGATCAAATTCAACAAACTTGCAGGTTTTTTTAAGAACCTGAAAATCTTTTTTCTAGGATGAAATAGCAGCAAGATAGTATGAAACAACCCAAATGTGTTTATTAGTATAACATGTGCGGAGAAAATTACCCATAATTATCCAGCTGAACAAAAATCATTAAATGTAAACCAACCACGTATATGCTGGAGTGGCATCATGTTTTTTTTGTTGTTGTTGTTGTTGTTTTTTTTTAATCTAGTAATAAAAATTACATTAAATTATCTTAATATTTTATTATTTTATTATTTACTTTTTCTCTATTGAAAATAGTAAAATATAGTTCTCTCTTTTCATTTTTGAAGAAAATACAAATGAAAATAGAATGAAATAACACAATTTCTCTTTTAATGTCACAATTTATCATTTATTTCATCTAAAGAGGTTTTTTTCTTTTTAAAAAGTTCTCTGTCTCTACATTGAGGCTGCAGTGTGCCCAGGCGACCAAGAAGACCAATGGCATCTTGGCCTGTATCAGGAATAGTGTCACCAGCAGGACCAGGGAAGTGATTTTTCTCCTGTACTTGGCACTGGTGAGGCCACATCTCTAGTGCTGTGTCCAGTTCTGGGCCCCTCAATTTAGGAAGGATGTTGGGGTGCTGGATCCTGTCCAGAGAAGGGCGACAATGCTGGTGAAGGGACTGGAGCACAAGTCCTGTGAGGAACAGCTGAGGGAGCTGGGGTTGTTTAGCCTGGAGAGGAGGAGGCTCAGGGAAGACCTTATTGCTCTCTACAACTACCTGAAAAGGAGAGTGTAGCCAAGTGGGGGTTGGTCTCTTCTCCCAGGCACCTAGTGACAGGACAAGAGGACACAGTCTTAAGCTATGCCAGGGGAGGTTTAAGTTAGACAATAGGAAGAAGATCTTCACCGAAAGGGTGATGGGAGGTGGAATGGGCTGCCTGGGGAGGTAGTGGAATCACCATCTCTGGAGGTGTTTAAGGAAAGACTGAACATGGCACTTAGTGCCATGGTCTAGTTGACAAGGTGGTGTTAGGTCATAGGTTGGACTCGATGATCTCAGAGGTGTTTTCCAACCTAGTTGATTCTGTGATTCTATGATTCTTTAGACTAGATTGAAATGGCACTAAGGTGGTGGGAGAAAACAAGTTACATTGAAACAGAGTGAGTTACTGGTAAAACTGCATCTACCATCTGATTCAGTATTTTATTAAAACAAAAGACTCACCAAAACACCAAAGTACAAATGGAAAAGAATGAAAACTTTTTTTGGTTTTAACTAGTGCACCAATTTGTGTTGGATGCACCGATTTGAGATGACACAAAATTTTATGAACCAATTATTCACCATGTTTTGCAAAAGAAAAAGCTAGACAGATGGTTTAAAGAAAGAAGATGTGACTGGTGCCAGGGTTACAGGGAGCCGCAAAGGGAGGGAAGGACATGAGGAAGAGAGGGGCTTCTGTGAAGGGAGCCAAGTTCAGTGCCAAGGACACCCAGGGGACTTTGGTCTGGATGAATAGCTAGATCATCTGGAGGATTTTGCTGATGGATGGACTGGTTGTGTAAGTGCTTCTCCCTGAGTTTATCAAAGGAATGTGAATGGCTGAGTTACACAGATAGGCATGGGGGACAAGAAACACCAGGTTCTAGAGTGGGACTTCAGCCTACAGAGGGGCTTAAACCAAACCAAAATACCCTCCAACAGCACTCAAATATACTAAAGGCACCCAAATATAATAAAGACAAACACCCTCCAGATAGTGCATCTGGGGAGTGCATCTGTGTTTAGCAGAAATGTTTAGTCAAAGGATTAAAGAAGTGGTCACTGCATGGGCTACCCAACTGCTGCACTGGGAGAGCTGGTGGTCAGGACCAAGCTCAAGCAGCAGGACTCCCAGTTCCTTTGTCTCATGAGAAGTAGTGGAGATTAGATACATGTAGCATGCAAATCCACTGAAACATGAATGAAAGAGGTTTGTCCCCCACTGCTACTTCAATGAGGTCATGCGGGGATGGCCAGTGAGAAGGTTCTAACCAAAAAAATCTTAGACTGATGCTGTTTTTCTTAAATAAATGAGCACATGACAAAAGGACAGCACTTTGAAAATCTGTTTAGGAAACTTGGCAAGTAGATTATTCTTATTATTCCCTCAACATGAGGACCAGAAGGTTGGAAATACATTATTATAGAGGTAGAAATAGTCATAGTAGAGGGAATGTGTATCACAAAAAAACTGAATTGCTGGTCTAAATCAATGGTTTGCTACTTGTCCTGAAAAATCCAGTTTGATAGCAGATCCCATTAAGAACAAAGTACAAATGGTGTGCTTCAATGTACAAAGAACTTTAAAACCTGAAAGCAATAGGATAGCAGATCAGTGAAACAGACTACTGAAATAATAGCTATAAAAGAGTGAAAATGTAGGATGTCAGGAGAGGATCCCATTTGCGAGAGGTTGTAAATTCACTAAGTGAGCAACAGATCCCATGGTAAATCCCACTCACAATGGGTTCGGTAGCTGCACAGATTCCCTTTAAAATAGAGGTAAAACTCTTTTGAAGTGTTGGAGATGAGGCTGTGCTTAAACATGCAACTGGGGATTGATTTGGGTAACTGTTTCATAAAGAAAAAAGGGTATGTGATGCTGTAGACACTGAAGAGAATAATTCAACAAAAACTGAGGCTTGGACTATGTCCAACATCTGGTTTTCATCTCTTGAAGGAAAATGTGATCTTATATGATATCCATGGGAACACTGAAATTTGGGACATATAGCAGGCACCTGTCTCTAGCAGATTCTTTACTTATATTGGGATTTAAGTGAGTTGCTACATCATTATGCTAACCCAAAATGTCAAGTAACTTAGAATGAGTAACTTTGGTATTAAACAGTAAAGCCTCTGTGTGTGGAATTTCTAAAGAGGCCTGGGCAGAAAGTATTGAACTCTGATATAAGGTAGAAAAGACAAAAATTATAACATTATCGAATATTTTTTGTTACAGAATTATACACTCAGTTTCTAGCCAAAGAAAAGAGGTGCGTGATGATGTATACCATTGTAACCTGCTCTAGATAACCTTTTAAGATGATATGATGAAGTGCAACCCAATCAATGTCATAGTAGGTTTTAGAAGAGAGTGTAGATAGAAGTCAAAATGATGAAACCTTCAAGTTTGTTTAATCTTGTATCAGTGACAAATTATGATGTCTCACTGGGTCTTTGATTACCCTCTAAAATGAAGTGCTAGTGGAATTGTCTTCCTCTTATTACTCATATACCACAGGAGTCCAGGACTCATCTTGCTTACCAGACAAGAACTATGTGTGGGTTTTACATTCCAACAGAATTTTTTAGTCTTTCCTTTCTAATTAGCCTTTCCTAGTTCTTCAAGAAAATTTTGTATAATGTGCCAAATTTAGGTCTTATTATTTTGAACAACTTGTTCAGAAGACAGCAAGCTGGCAAAACAGTAAATATGTTCTCGGCCTTATGATAGGTGTGAGATAATAACTGTCTTGGAAATATAAGAAGTAGATACATTTTTAGTGTACTCATAGACTGCCTTTATGGTGTTTTATGTATGTCTAATTAGACTAAATTATATTTATCAGTAAAATATAGAAGTAAACTTCATTTTAATTTATGTCTCTGTTATTATAAATAAACTTCATTAGTGGAAACTGCCTTTCTATTTCAGCATGAAAACATAGAGGATTATCATTCATCTCACTGATTAACACTGCTAATGAAGAAGTTGCCCTGGGTATGATTTTGCACATTTATAACAAAAAGATAGGATCTTTGTGAACAGAAAAGTCACTAAAAATATCCCCTACTGTGTGTTTGGTTTTTTTTCCCTAATATAAACACAGGTTTTAGTAGGAGAACAGATATATCTGGTCAGTACCATAAACCTGCAATGAAGACAGAAATTAATGACATGGGGGACAGAGCTCCATACAGACAGGAGGCCTTCTGGAAATCTGAAATTCAGAGCTCTTTTAAAAGATTCAATGAAAGGGTTTCATCATCCCTCTCACACAACCTTCTGGGATTCCTACCGTCGTCATTTGGTCTTCTGCATAAAAGATTTACTGAACTGCAGGAAAAGGAAAGAATACGCAAAGTTACCGTAGTTACCAAGTTACTTTAGCAGTGCTGCTGACAAGCAAGTGTTTACCTTGTTTAAACCTTGAATTGTAAGGATTCATCATTTATAAAGATCACAGGGTTGAGAAATATCAACTATCTGAAAGACTAGAACAACTGTGGAATCTCTTGCTGACATATCTTTCTTAGCATACATGAATAACAATTCAAAAAGTCCAAAGAGTTTGAGGGGCATTATATTTTTTCAAACTACTACTTTTCAAATCCTTTTACATAAACTCATTCAAAAATCAAGTGCAGTTTTGTGCACTTATTATTTTACGGGAAAAATTTTAAGGGACTTCTAAAAACCATATAAAATCAGAGAACAAAATCAATACCACAGTGAAAAGACCACAGGCACACCTAAGACCAAAAAAAAAACATAACAGAGAGAGTCCTCAAAAAGTGCTGTACTGTTTGGAAAAGTAATATACCCATCCTACTATCTACCCCCCAATCAAATCACACTAAATCAAATCACATGAAATTTGTACCCTTAAATGGCATATGGTTGATTATTTTACATGAAGATGGGGGTTATAGCTCTTGTAGAATGAACTTTAGAATGTTAAAATGTTTAGTTATTTTTAAGGAAATTGACTCTGAAAGCTTCTAAAATTAACGAAATTGAGAAACCACTGGTGGGAAAACAAGTAACAGAGGTCACACTGCATGGTCTATTCTGATCTATTAATTATTACTATGCATATGTCCAAAGATAGGGAACTGGGGATTTTGTTGTTGTTGCTAATGGGTTTTTTAAATCCTTCAGAGCCTAAATCTTATTTTGATCCCAAACTTGTCTTGGAAAAATTAAAGGTAATTCTCAAACTATTCAGTGATATCATTCAAAGTTCTTAATGAATAGTTATAACTCAGGTATATCAGGTTAGTTTTTGACTCATTAGGGTGCAATACATGTTAAGCTAGGATAATTGCTCTTAAACTGACAGTAAAGCTCTCAATTATACTCACGCATACTGAAAAAAAAACCAGTTTCGACATACATTTGCCATAACATCAAACCTATTATATAGTCAGTGCACTCACTGGAAAGGTTTACTCTTCTGTCTCAGAGAAGATAAACAGGATTGTCTATTTAAAATATTACAGTAAATGTAATTACAGACATACTCAACTAAAAATAAATTATATTCTACTTTTTTTATTCTAGTGTAGTATATTTTTGTATTTTTATATATCATATCATTAACTATAAGTTGTTACTTAATTTTTAAACAGATAATTATGTGTCATTTCTTAAAGAAAACATTCTTCATGCACATAACCATATTATTCCTCTAAAATATAAAAAATGTCAAATCTTTTCAGTTACTTGTATTCTATTTCTTCTTTATTACAATTATTATCATAGATTGTAATTTTTGAAAGCAAGCTGGGGAGAGGTTGCATGTGTTTGTGGGGGTGTGTGCATGGGTGCTCTGGAGGTAAATCAACCAAATTTATTGACATTCTAGACATCATAAAATGAAGCACAGGGATTCTTAAAGATGTTCAAAAACTCAGAAGTAAGAGTTTAGCATTTTCATTTTTTCAACAATCTACATCAAAGCTCCATATACTTTACATCTACTAGAAATCATCACTCAAACTGATATGTTTTCAGAAGTAAATGCTTGTATTGTTTTTGCAGGTTTTCAGAACTCATATTTGCCTTTCATCAAAACTGGAGCAGTGCTCTGACCATGGAAATTAAGTAAGGTAGCTTTAAAAACAGGCTTTTACTTACAGGTTTCTCAGTTTATCATGAATAACCCTTAACTTTTTCTCTCCTACTTTTTTATGTTTTATAGTTCCTCTTCCTCATCCAGCTTTCCCTGTAATCTAGCACCACTACACTAAAGTGATCATTAAACATGAAAGACAGCAAAATCTTTCATAGTTCTAATTCAGCAGATTTGTAAGAAAAACTGTATCCTAGGTAAGCATTTAAGAAGTGTAGCTGCATGTGCTTTCTCCAGAGCATACGATACCTGACTAGGGTACTTCTGTCCTGAGTGACTGGAACATTTCCTGTACTCCTCCGCCTTCTAGCCCCAGCTGGGCTTCACAAGTTCAATGTCCTGAAAGTTAAATCCCCAAAGGGACTTCTAACAGTACACCTAACACATACAGACAAGCTTGAATTCATCACAGCACACAACAGCAACATGTCCAGAAGGGAAAGGGAAGATGGCACAGTGCAGTCAAAGTGTAGGAATCACTCTAGGGATGTAAATATAGCCATGCCTACATACATAAATCTCTCTATATAGATACATATATGTATCTCATTTGGCATTTTAGCTATGTATTTCTTTTAGTGCTTTCTATTGTTTGGTATAATCGTCCTTAATTCAAGTGCTATATACTCTGAATTTCATGTCTATAATATACTGAACCATATTCACCATGTACAGAATTAAGGTCCACACAGCTGTTCATGAATTCCACATCACAGAGTTGTATACCTAGAGTTTAATGTTGGAGTATCTAAGCTTCTGACCTAATGAGGTCAGAAAGATCTTCCCTTGCTTACAGAAAGCTTTGATTGACTTGGAGTGAGCTTTCAGCCTCTCACAGTCAACAGTCACATGCCACTATGTGCAATCAGTTGCATTGCACTATGAACTCTCTCTCAGATACCCTTAATTTTCCATTTCACATCTATCTTCTTTCAATCATTCTACTTTCATTTCCAGCCAGTAACAGCAGTATTTCTCCCCCCATCTATGCCCTCTTGTTCTTTATTAGACCAAGGACAATTCAGACTTCTGAAAGGGAAAGGTTCTGCTCACTATGACAACAAATAATCAGGTTTTCTTTAAACATAATTACCAGGACACACGGTAGGTAGTAGAGTTTACCATCATATCAAGTCATAAATTAATTTTGAAATGTCTTCTACACTATAAAAAAAATGACCTTTTCAGAAGAGAATAAAATACCATAAAACATGCTTCCAAGCTAACTTTCTCCATCCAGTTTCAATATCCTTGACTTTCCTGATAATCGTATTTCCTTTTCCTTGTTTCTGAAGTTATACGTTGTCCTAAAATAAGCACATGATCTAGCTGAGTGTAGTAGTTATGTTTGAAATACACTTGAAAGTGATGGGCCATTTTAAAAATGAGCTGTTTTTTTTAACAGAGGTCCGTATGTAAATGAATTTTGTGTGCATAACGTATTGAGGAAATTCAAAAAGAGATTAGCAACATGTGAGAGGTGAAATAAGAAGTTGGTAAATTAATTATGCAAGGATAAAAACTGTATGTGACTTAAGCTGTGGCCTGGAGCATACCCTACCCCAGATCTGCTTTCCCAGTAATTTTATCAGATTAGATTAACTCCTCACAACCCAAATTCATGTAACTCAAGTGAAGTTCCTGTCTCAGATACACCACACTTACTAATATCCTCATATATTGGTTCAAGCACAGACATATCATGAGAGATTTTTTCTGACTACAAATATATTCCTAATATTTAAAGCTATGCTGTACTGTATGTCAAGTACAGCATTTTCACTTTCCCTAAAGAAATCACAAAACTGTTGGGAAGTGAGAGCCTCTATGCTAGAGTGGAGATAATTACTGAGGCAGCCCTTACAACTTGTTCTGATAACCTCAGCTCTTCATGGGTAGGCCTGCTCCTGAAAGAAGTGTATGTTCTTTAATACTTCTCCTATGAATTCCTCTTTCGGATGCATTTTTCCTCTTGTCAGCTCCCCAACACTCATTTATCAAAAAAAACCATACTTATTCACATTGAAAAATATCAGCATTTTTAACTGAAGGAAGCTGGCAGGTCCCACTCTAGGAAGAAGAGTGTTTCAGCCTGCAATAGTATTCACATAGTTTGTGGGCTATGAGACATTTAGATTATCATGCTAAAATCCACTGGTAATTTAAGTCCTCTAAACAACATTTTAGTATAGAAACATGCACAGAAAAGCAAAACAAAGCTTCAATGGCTGCCAAAAAAACAGAAATTGCCACTGTAACAAGTGTTAGGTTTTACAGTTTACAGATTGTGTAAACATACAGCAGTGAATGAGACCGAGAGAGCTTCTTTATATTAGAGGATGCTAACAATGTGTTTTGGCCATGAAAAAAAGGTAAACCAAACATGGCAAGATTGGGGGGATTCAGTACGTACATTTCTCTGTGTGAGTATAGAGAAATAAAGAATTCTTCAGGGACAGAAGACTCATCAGGGACCTTAGCAACAGAAAAGATAAACCTCACTTACACTCTAGCAGGTTCGTATTTTATTTATCAGTTATAGGAATGTCTCCCATCTGCAGTGCTGGAGCTACAGATAACATGGTGCTATTGCCTTAGGGCTGCAGTAACTAGTTTTTGCACAGCCCAGAAGAAAAGAAAGAGGCCAAGAACAGATGGCCTCATAACTGCTATCCATGTAATATATTGTTTTTACATTCAGTAATTCATTCTTTGTCCTGACACAAATGTCCAGTATTCACTACTGCGGTTCTCAGTTATAGACACAGCCTCCAAATCACACAATTGTAATATACTCTCAAAACCATTAAAATTAAACTATAAATGATTGTATGAAGTAAGTAATGCTTTAAGTCATTATGAAATCTGGTGCATGTAAAAAGAAGAGTTCTGAAGATTTATTTTTATTTATTAGGTGAACCATCATATAATTTCCATGTGCCATACCATCCATTGTAATTTCCCCCCACTTCATAACATATCTCATAGTTTCTAGTAGACTTACTTTAGATTGGATACTGAACATCTGAGACACAAAGAAGGATGTCAAACACCTCCATAGCTATACTCCATACTTTGTATAACCGGGCTTTTGGTAGGACTCCACAGGGAAAGTGCATTCCTTGTCATTAAGGTATCACAGTAAAAGGCACTCAGACGAAAAAAGGAGGGAGAGAATAAGGTGCAACCTCCTTCTCCAACCCACCAGTGTTTGTTTCTTTCAGTAATGCTCTCAAAAAGGTGTTCCAAAGACTGATTCATTAATTTTTCCAAAGGTCCTTTTTTATAGAGGAATGATTAGCCTATAATCTGAGTGGTTGATAGAGCATAACACCCTAAGTGTATTTTTTTTTAAATACTTGTAGTATTTCTCTACCTAAATTGAAAGTTGTTAGTATGTGAAGCAGAAGAGTTGAATATAAGAGTTGCAAAAAAAAATACATTTTGCAAATAAAGTAAGTGTAGGAATACATGTTCCTAAACAAATGGATGTGTCTCAAACATCTTTTATTTATGGGATTTGGACAAAATACTTTTGTAAATTAAAGAAGCTGTATTCTAAAAATTAGTTTGTGAACTCCTCTAAAGAAGCAAAATAAGAAGTCATCACTGACGAGGTTATTGACCAACTGCCTCAGTATACCACAATTCCTACAAACATACTCTCACAAAAATTGAAAAATGCCTTCAGCTTGCTTCTGACTTTTATAACAATGATATATATACATGATCATAAAGACTATTGAAATCAGCATTTCATAATGTACTTTATGCTATGAAATTAGCAGTAATCTCATAGAACTAAAAGTTTTATTCTTTGGGTATGAAATACAAATTATTCAATTCTGATGATCACTCTTTTAGATACTGTACAAATTCCTGCAACAATCAAGTTCAACACTTGGGATTTTTTGAGTTTGTTTGGTGTAGAGAGGATTTTGGTTTGTTTTGGTTTGGTTTTTTTGTGGTTTTTTTTGGTTAAAAATATTTGCTCTGCTAACAGAATGACTTTGGAGAAACAGATTATCTGTGCTGTGCAACAAACACAATAGAAATGTAGACAAAAAACCCCTGAGTCACAACTTTGCCACTGCTGATATAACGAAGGCATTTAATACCGCTGGCTGCAAAGGTTTGTGTACAAAGTTGAGGTTGTGGGTTCTTAAGAGAACTACTAATACCATTAGTTTATATCATATAAAGATGATATGAAAGGACATGAATGAAAGAAGTATCTCTAATGCATTTTTTATCACAATTCAAGTAGCTCTCCTATTAATGTTCGTTCTTTTGGTCCCCACCTACTAACTGCTCCCTGTGCTGTTCTTAAAGACATTCATTTTGGAGTTAAAGTAATCACTTCCTCTGATGACTGTATCTGTTTCAGAGGTAATAAAAAAATCTCTTTCCTCTCAGAGTATCTGCCTCTGACAAGCAGGCCTGAAGAGCTTTGGCAAAATATTTTCCTAGTTTGTAAGGTAATGTAACCGACAAAAAAAAAAAAGTAATGGAGGGTAATTTAAAGGTTTTTCCCTGTTTTCTACTGTGCCCTCTCCTCTCCTCTGGCTTTGTCAAACATATTTGAGCAAACTGTAGTACACACAGTATTTACTATTCTCAATCTTTTGTGTTGATCTTTAAAATTACATATACTCTAACTTATTATAGTAATATGTTCAGAAGTACTGAGTTGAGACTATCAGAAAGCTGATTCCCCTTCTGGAATTATTCACAATTTTATGGAAAAACTATATGTCTCACTTTTTTCTTCCATGGATTTCCCTAGAGTATGGTATAAAAACAAGGAAATTTAGTCTTGAAAAGATTTTGAAAGTGGAAAACAGATTATGATGTTTCATTGCTAGTTCATAATGAAGGATTTTCCCTTCAAGTGCAACACAATGTTCTAAGTAGAGTGGTTAATTTTTCTCTCAGAGAGCAGTAGAAAGATTATGGGAAGAAAACAATTCTGGTTTTCAAATTCTCCAGGAGGGATTTGGGGGAAAGTCCAGCAGCAGAAGAAATATTAGAAGTTGCATAGCTTAATAAATTTAGCATATCTAACGTTGCCCCTGCAAAGGTGCAAGAAGTGCTTCAACTTCTATAGAGGTATTATTTGAGATAACAGAGATTATTGATATCCTTCATAAAATGATAAAATCCAGATTAAAAAGTTTGTGTAAGAATGGTAATTACCTTCAAATAGTTTTTAAATGCTTTTTCAAAAAGTCTCAGAAAACAGACAGATGAGATATTTCAGATTCCTTATAATGCGTATATGAGTAAATACAATATTGTTAATAAGACTGTATATCAGTTTCAAATTTGTCATGCACTGAGTGGGACAAGTATGCACCTTTAATAAATGCTAATGTGAGAACTAGTATTTTATAAATATAACTCACGTTTCTTGCTGACCACAGCTTTTAGTTTTAATGCTTTACAGAAATAAAAATGCTTCTGCTACAACTAATTTATCTCAGAAGCAACATTTTACATTTTCAAAGTATTTAAAATCCAGTGATTCTTAAAGAGCATCTCTGTAATTAACTAAAGACTGTTTATCTTTGTTTTACAGAACAGAGGCAGAGGAAAAATAATTTGTCCAGGATTTCATAGTTAATCAATAATAGTTAATAAATTAAAAGATATATATATTGCTCTTACTTACTTACAATCTAAAATAAATGTACTATACCAGCAGTATAATCATCCACAATGTCAAAATAAATAATGAAAAAATACTGCCAATATACTAGATTTGAATCTGACAATGTCTTTACATGCTTCTTCCTTCACAAAACACAGTAAAGCAGCCTTGATTAAATAGTTACTCTTCTTGGTATCATCATATACCAAGATGCAGCAAAATTGAAATCTAAGGGGATATGCCTAAGCAAATAAAAAAGTAGTTTCACTAACACTAAACCCACGTAAAAAAGCAGAGTCGTACAAAAAAGCTTTAGCCAGGAAAGGCTAAAACTCAAGACTGTACACATTCAACCATGTGCCCTAATAACTGGTTGTCTTTTGAAAAGATTAAATTCATAATCTTCAACACACAAACACAGAGTTTCAACAGAGGATATGGTATTCTTGTATGTAATATCCTATAGCTTTGTGATTAATAACTTCCAAATTATATATTAATTATTTTCTCTTCATGAACAATTTTCTTGAAGGCCAGGTCACATAGAAGAGAGAATAGAATTTCACATACCATAGGATCTATAAGTTTCCCTAGAAAAGGACTCGATCCTGGAGACTTTTGTTATGTGTATTCCATTTTGGAATCTGGTTAAATTCAAGTGAAGCATTTCCAAAAAAACATTTAATCATGAGCTTTTGTATAAAGTCTGCAAACAACCTCACAGCAAATTGGTGACTGACATCCCAGTGAATATGAAGGCAAAGTTACTGTGAGGGTCATTCTAACTATCTAAATAAGCTAGTTCCATTTTTTTTTCCCCCAGTGTGTCTCCTTTTGGGAAATTATGTTAAAAGGTGAAGTTGACAGATGGCCCTGCATCACTTCTTCAGGTAACGAATGCTGCTTTATTGACCTTCTTATGACCAATGATTCAGGCTTTGCTATCTCTAACACAGGAAACAAATGAGATGTACTCTATTAAAATGCTGCACTTCACAATTCCTGAACTACTAAAAGTGTAATTTCATACAGGATGCCCTTAGGTTGCTTTTTTAAAAATTGTTGTCTGCAAATTGAATTTACTAATAATTTGCGTGTCTCAGAATGCTTTAGAAAATACTTGAAATGAGAAATAGATGACAAAGCAGAAAAAGAATGATGGTGAGGCATGGAAAATATCACTATATATCACAGGTTCTCAGAGATACAGAAGAGAAAGACAGTAAAAATTATCTTTATAGTCTTCAGATTTGCCAAAGGAAATTATTGAGAAGAACTTAGAATAAAGATGCAAAAAAGCTCCTTAGTCCTTTAGCTTGATATATAACAACTGTGATTATGGAAACATAGAGGAAGAGATTCCAGATCCATAAAGCAACAGATCATTGCACAACAGGAAAGAGATTTATTTTCATGAAACTGCCTGTAAATAATCTACTAACATTAATAAAATTAAATATAATCACTGAGAAGTAAAATACCCTGTGAAAAGAACTTTTGTCTCAAGACAAGTCCAATTCAGAGGAAAATATAATTTAGAAGATAACTATTTCAAGGCAACTTCAGTTTTACAGGCAGACTTTCCTGCATGCTATTGATGTAGGTAATGTTTGACCTGATCTTTTAAATTAGATTCCTTTGTCATCAAGGCCATTTGTAATACCATAATCTCAGCAAGAAAGACAGGATTTATCTGAGATCAAGTAGTTTGCCGGTAAAACTACTTGGATTTTGTGAGGCTTCATGTATTGTTATTTAAATTATTAGGTCCACATTTTAAAACTCATAGAGATATCTGGTATATTTATTTCAAAATCCAAACCTGGGCAATGTCAAGTGACCATCTTCAAAAGAAAAATATGTGGTTTTTTTTTTACCTAAATGCATCTTAATTATTTTTAGGGTGAGGTAAAATATAGTAATGATATTTATCATCCTTTGGCAACTGTTACTGCTAGAAAATGTGTGTAATTTTGGGAGTGAAAGCAAGGGGAACTAAATAAGCATATGGAAACCAAATTTTCTGAGTATGTATATACATGATTTTGCTTATATGCAAGACATAACACATTTCATCTTGAAACTGATGTAGAAATTTAAATCCCTTATATTTGCAGTATTTAAGCTGGTACCTTCCTTTTGTCATATTTACCATTAGGCAGTAAAGAAGAATGTTTCCTTTGAGCCCCATAAAGTCTTTTTTGGTTTATCTGAAAATTTGTATTCTTAGTATCTACCTTACACAAATACCTGAAAACAGAATTGTTGTAATTCTTACTCTCTCCAAATGGAAAATTAGCAGTTGAGCTTCCAAATTATAAAAGTAAATTTAAAATGCCTCTCTAAATCCTTCTCAATTCTCAGCTTTTAACTTTGAATTTCAGATATTTAAAGTTATAGCAGCTTACCAGCATCCAGGATGTATTTGCACGATGAAAACAGATTTCTTACTATAAACACTCATGACACATTGTATTGCGATTGACAAACCTGATAAGCAGAAATTATTGAAGCTACTCAACACAAACAATTCTAGAGTGGTTTCTGTAACACAGGTGGAGCATGCATTAATTACAGGGATCCAGTTTCACGTATCTATTCTAAGCATATTCCTACCCAGGCACAGCTACCAGCTATACTCAGATGCTGGAAATCACTCAAGCTAACTGTGGATCAAAGGCACAGTTACAGAATTTCTTATACTACATTAGAATTTCTAATGGAAAACCAAGCCAAGCAAAACCAGAACCAACTCCCCTTAAAAGAATAAAAGATTACAGCAGTATTATTAAATTAAAGAGACCTAAATATGCCTAAATACCAGCACATGATCACTCTTGTTTGCAGTCACAGCACGGTTTTTACACAAGCCAGATAGCAGTCTCCAAACTGTGTCCCACAGGTCAGGAGTTAATACAAACCAAAGAACATTCCCAGAAGGTAGTTTCGATACAGTCACCCTGCTAAGGAGAAGAATTAGCTTTGTGGAACAAGCTACACAGTACCAGCTAGTGTCAAAGCCAGACAACAGCTTCAGAAACTGTTTTCTGGAACATTTCAATCACAGAATCATAGACTGATGGAATGGTTCTGGTTGGAAGGCACCTTAAAGATCATCCGGTTCCAACCTCCCCCCTCATGGAAGGTTAATATTAATATACTAATACAGTGGTAATCAGAGATAATAAGACTTCTGAGGAATTATGAGACAGAAGATGAAAAGTGCTAGATCCATTGTTTCCTCTTTACAAGTCATCCTTAATTAAACAACAAAGGCTATTTAATTAAAGCTTTGATCATCTGCACCATCAATCCTTAACACAGCATTTAGCACTGATATTGGTACTTCAGATTTTAAAAAGATGACTGACCAGCTTCCTTTCCTTTCAAAGTAAAAGGGATGAAAGAATCTGTTGTGAAATTATGAAAAAGAAATTGATCTCTTTTATAATTAAGAGCAACTCCATCCTGGAGTTTTGCATCAAAACCATCATCTTAGGCTTCACTCAGAATTGAGTTGGAGCACTGAGAAAAGTAATAATGTGATTTCTATAAAAATTCTACTTAATTAACAAATCCACAATGGTTTTCAACACTTTTTTTTTTTTTCTTAAAGTACATCATTTTCAGTAGACCAAAATATGCTAAGCACAGCTTGCAAGGCTTGAGAAAAGGGGATGTGACTTTACAGCTGCAAGTATGTTTTGCAAATGCCCTGAGTGGTTCCTTCTTGATGTCTGTATTCTCCATATGGTCACGAGGACAAGACCTGGACACTGCTCTGTGGGAGCTCTGACTGCAAGACCTGACCTGTCATCAAAATAGGAAATGACAGCACTGTCCCTTTGGCAGGTAATGGTGCTGGTTTTAATGACTAGGGACATGCCACAGTACTTCTCGGTCAAGCGAGCAGATCCATCCAGACAACTGCAAAACAACAAGAGACTGCTGTTCTCTGAACCCCTGGACTATGACTGGCAGCACAGCCTTCATGAGAAACAGCCAGCTTACAGGTACAACTGCCTTAAAATCTAATTGCTTCTTCAACTTACCTTCTCTAAGAAGATGTCACTGGAGCCAAGCTGTTTTAGAATTACAATACACTGCACTATTCTCCTCATATGCTAATATATCACACAACTCTGCATGGTAATTATGTGTCCCCAAAATATGACCAGTTTAAAAGTGAAATTAACAATGCTATTACTTCAGCAAAATAGTACATGGCAAAAAAAACATTAAAGTATTTCCTCTACATCTTAATTCATGGTCAATATCAATTTACCATAGCACTGTAAAAGTGAATTATCATTGATATTCATAATACATTGCTTTTCCAAACAGAAAAGCATAGTATAGTATATCCAAGTAGGATATACTATATCCTGTATGATACAGAAAGAGCATTCATAACAATACAAAAGTCATTTAGTAACGAACTCAAGTAAATTGTTTGTTTCATAGAAAACTGCAGTACCACACATGCAAAGCATTCTCAGCTACGTAATTAACTAACTGAAACTCTCCGTCAAAACCAAATAATTTTGTGTTGTCTGTGCAAAAAATAAATGGGTCCACATGAATCATTAAAACACAGTATGATACACTACTCTATATTCACCATAAATCAATAGTAGTAATCTTATTCATATACATTTAGTGCAGTTGAATTCAATTAATACAATATTTCAATGTATTTTAAATAAAACACGTCTATTTCCCTTGCATTCTGTTGAATCCCAGGAAAGATACATAACCACAATCAATAAAGTAAGATTAGCTCAACTCAATACTGAGAAATTTTCAATACCACTGTCCAGAAGATTAATATCTGGCTATCATGCCAGCAGTGTGACAAAGGCAAAGTACCAGATGCCAAGCTCTAAATAAGGACAGCAGTGTGCTTTCTGCATCATTGCTTATGTTGTTATTGATTCTTGAGAATGACAAACTTACACAGATTCATTTAGCTTCATTACATACATGAATTTACAAAGCATTTATTAACATGCATATCTGTGTGAATTGCTGAATATTTTTTCAGTCATCCACAATTTTGCACTGTACTATTCAAAAAGTCTGTCCATTTCCTACTCTGTCTCAAAATCAATTCCCCATATTTTGTGTATATGGTATACAAGTTATATTTATCTACCAACTGTACAAAGCAGACAACAAACATATTCGCATATTTTTCTCTAAACTAGTAGGTAGAGTGTTTTCTTAGTAAATCAAAAACGCTTTGTCAACTCCTGTGCTCCACCTTAAGTGAAGAGGGGTTGTTTATTTGAAGAATATCAAACTAGAAAATTGTATCCTTAGTCTTCATGACACTACTTCCTTTTTTCAACTGGATTGGAAAAAAAATTTGTGAAAGTGTATGTAGAAAAGAAAGAGATAAAATGGCAATTAATTCTTTTCTCAATAAAATTCTTATCTGTTTTGCAAGATGCTAAGCCATTTTTACTGGAAAGAATACTTCAGTTCATACCAGTGCCTTTGATTTCTGGCCCTAAAATCTACCTATATACCATAGATACAGAAGTATGATGATTTTGCTTCTTTTAATCTACATTTCTACTTTTCCTAGAAAAAAAATTAGGTGCATTTATTTTCTTTATATTAGTGTCTTAATAATTACATAGGTACTGCCTGTCTTTTGAAAGTTGGTTACCTCAGTGTATTGTGTTAATGCTTACTAGAACAATCTTTAATCAATAAGTATTTGATTAGAATTGATCAAAAAGTGTATAAAAAATTAAGGAAAACCCTGCTAGGCACCAAAAAGATATCAAAATACTTTTTAAAAAGCAATTTTGCACAACCCTCTCCACAGGATGTGTTTCATACGATGTCCAATGCTATTTGCATACAAGCTAAGAAAAATTTGATTAAAAATAAATAAATATGACAATTCAAAAAATTATTCTACATAATAACAAATATTAACCAAAGAAATTTTAAGACTGCTTTGCAGAGAAATATTTATTTTATGAAAATATCTGTGTTTACATTACTTACTATTTTGAAAACAGTTTACTGTGTGACGTATTAAAGCAAAAATGTATTATATATCTTACTAATGAGTAATGGTATACTTGCACACATAAGACATGAAGAAGCACCTTCTGCAGACTTCATCCACATGAACATATTTTAGTCATGTAAATAAGTCCCACTGAGGGGAGTTCAGGTAAATAATCTTTAATATTATAGGAATAGCAAGACAAGCTTTAGAGGGAACATGGAAATTTTATTCATGTATTAAATATGCATCCTGTCATCTTGGAACTGCAAAACTTACCAAACCTATTTAGTACTTACCTAGGGATCTACAGATAGTCTGTTAGTATAGATAATAAACACAGTATTACTGATACATTGACTGACCTTCTTCTCCCTCTTATGAAACTGTTAAAGTCTTTTATCTGACTGCTAGTCACAGCTAGACAATCTAGGTCTTTGGCATCTATATAAAATACAAATACCAACAAATTTCAGGAAACATACTAATTGCATACAATATCTTGAATATATTGCTGCTAGAATACATAATATTTAAAATGTCATATTTGAGTAATTTTAGACAATGCAAAAATCTTATTTTTTCAAATACTATTCCCTTTTTTCTTTTAATGATTGGAGACTTATCAATTTGTATTTTTAAAGTTATGTAAAAATATTAGTTACCAAAATTATTAATTGACAATGCCATGACTTCTGGCAGAGGGGCCACGTTGCTAACTTTTATTGAAGTCTCAGTGCTCTAAAAGAGGTAATAACTGTGCAGACTTAATTTTTGTGAGGTATGGATTATAATACATGTAGTCTTATTACTTCTGCTTAAGTTTAAATAAAGTTTTACATTATCCCTTTGAAGCAAGCAAAACATAAGCATATGTTTACGTGTTTTACTGATTCAGCAGCTATTCAACTGTGCATAGTTTTCTCTGTTTTAATCCTGATAACGTTGTGGTCTTGCAAGGATAAAATAATTATGATATTTATGGAATAAACAATACATCGAGTACTACTCATCTTTATTACACATCCCTAGAAATAGGAACTACTGTACTGTGGAAGTATCCTCCCCCTTCTGTTTTCCTTACAAGATTAACACCCATAATTTTGTCAGCCACTGCACTACAAAAGTGGTTTCATGTTGAAGGTTGAGATCTACTCTTTCTCCCAGCATAAAGGAGGATATTACAGTGCATGTGCTTGACTGTAAAAAAGACAAGGGGAAGTTGGGCAAGTCAAGCGGAGTAGTTTTATATAGACACCTCCATCCAGGTGCAGGCTATTAATGAGAAGTTGTGAGGGGAAAGTATGACTCTTTGCTTATGCAATTTCTGCTTCAACCTCTAGCGCCTTCCACCCCTTGTTCAAGAACGACCTAAAATTTATCAGATAAACAAAATTAAGCATCTACTTGGAAATTTCTGTCATTTCATGTCTTACATTTGTCTACATAAACAATTCATTAAATAATTATTTAAAGAAAAAAAAATGAGATTAGGACAGTTCTGTTTGTTTCTGTTATGTCTCTGTTATGATCAGTATAGTAATTATTGCATATATTAAAAGTAGGATGATATTTGAATGAATTGATAAGACCTGTTTAAACTTTACCCAGAAAAACAATATTTACTAACAGGCCAGGTGTGTCAGGAAACCACCGATAGTGGATACTGCATAAATACTAAATACTACATACATAATTACTAAATACACTACATATATTACGGGATACATAAATAGTTACTAAACAGCAAAATTAGATGAGATTTTCTGGGCTATAGAAATCTACTTCATTTGTGGAGGTTGTAACAATGGTTAGGCGGCATTTTAGGTAACAGCAATTATTCTGATGAATATTTGAATATTTATGACATAAATCATTTAAAATCTGTGACTCAATCTACTCATACACAAGCTGTTATATCACTATGAACAGACAGGTGCAGGGGCTTTTTCATGAAGACAACTTTTATGTAGTTTTAATTTTCTTAAATAAAGAACAGTTTGACTATAAAGTGTGACTTGCTATATTTCTAATGGAAATGTGCTATGTTTGACATAATTTTATTAAATACTTTATATATTTAAGAGTAGCATTGAGAAATACTGCAGATTTACATTCTCAACTCTATACTGTTTCACTTAACAGTACTTGTCATAATGTTTTATGTTATTCATGGATATTTATGTTATTCAGTTTTGCCCTTGAGTAAAATTCAAATCTAGATTAAAATCTATTAGGTTTACAGTAGCAGAAAAGAGAAATTATAGGCTTTTGTAATTAATTTTAATATATATTCTGATTGCTTGAAAATGAAAACAGATAAACGGATTAAGGAGTATGCTGAATTTTTAATTGTTTTTTTATTTTCTGAAAGAAGCTGATATTTTATCTACTATTTTAAATACACTTGATTGAGGTTTAAGGCATATTAGTCAAATATAGGGCTCAATATTATAAACCTTATTTAATATTCAAGGTCCAAACTTTCAAAAAAGTCTCCAAAATGAGATAATGAATTGAGAATTGTTTTTTTTATTTCACTTACTGGGCTTTTTTTAACCTTATTTTTCAGCAACCAGGCATTTTTTCCAGCGCACATGAGGAATGACATTTTTCTGGTTTAAAAAATGAAAACCAGAAAGATTCCAACATAACATATCTATTTGACTCACAGAGTGAAGGCTTTAAGAAATATACTGTGTATCATTCAACTCACAACCCAATCAAAAGATCTGGAGCACTACATCTATAACAGGATTCAAAATATATTCTAATCACAGGGGAAATAATCACACACTAGGATTCAGCTCTTAGTTTAATTACAGAAAGAATACTTTTACAAGAATAGGTTGTACTGAGCCAATTATATCATACAGCATATTTGGATGAGTTTCATATAGATTTTTGTGTTAAAATAAGCACTAGTTGCAGTGTCTTGATATATGCAGTCATTTGTACTTCTTCATGATACGTGTCACAGATCAGCAAGCATCCCACAGGCCTTTCAATTTGCTCAAGGAGCTGGCTTATAGCAAATGACCATAAAAGTAAAAAAAAGAAGTCAGTGACACTTTTATCTCAGTATGAAATATGAAAGGTCATTACATATGTACTGTCATGGATGCAAACTAGAAGAATCTCTCTGAACTTGATTTCCAGAAGAAAAGATGTCTTATGCTACTTACTAACTGATGACTACGAAAAGACGAAATCTATTTAAAAATCATGTCCTGCACAGTTAATCAAGCAATAAATAATTATAAGCAATGCCTTCATTTTTAGGCTGAAAAGGAACTTTAAGAACATCACTGAAGTATGAATTTCAGTCTTCTTGTATTAGGTATCCCAACAGGCTCCAGAATCAAGCTATGCAGTACAAAACAGAGGTATATATAGCAATGTTCATCTGCCTTATGTGTTACAAATCTGAATCTCTGAGAGACTGAATAAACAAACTCTTTTGAAGCATCTCATTTTCATTTCTAGTTTGGCTTCTATCACACATTGTAGATTCACACACTTTTATTACAGCTCATATTTATTAGATAGAATGATTCGTACTTATAATAAAAATCAGTATATCAAAAAAAGTCCAAATTATTTTGAAAAAAAATTTTTAAAAGATCACAAAGAATTCTCTCTAACAATAAGAAAGAAAGACATACCAGTTGAATAAAACAATTTTAACAAAATAAAAATCAGATGGTGATTGTCAGATCCACTTACAAACCAAATTAAAAAAGCTGAACAATACATATTCTATTCCCTTTTATTGGATTTCTTTAATCTAATATGCATAACTTCCATCAGTTAACAAGTCTCCGTGCAGAACAGGTCATTCTGCAGTACACTTGGAAATGGATGAATTTCACCAATCTTTAAAAGAAACATGATTTTAGCTTTGAACCACACTACATGGCTCTTGAAGTTTCATCGTGTTTGGTTTTTCATTTCTATCCTTGTGAATGCAAAGATGTATGTCACTTCTCAAGTTCATTCTTAAGGCATCATCATTTGAAGCACAATCCTTGAGTAGGTAAGATGATTACCTGCCCCTTTTATACAACTCACCCACTTCCTGATCATCTTATTTTGAGCTCTTCTATATTTATACATGCATATATGTGTCCATACAAATACATAAATGCTGACTGCATGAACACTTATAGTCAATGTCAAATAGAATGACATGCAATTCCAAATATGGTGTTCAGTCAGATTTGATTAGTCTTTACTTAGAAGTTACGATTCATTCTATGATTACAAGGAGAATGCAATCACTGTATCTATGTCATCTAAAATAGAAGAAAGATATGGTGTATAGTGAAGAATTTACTAAAGAAAAATTAAGGAAAACTTTTATAAACTCATTTAAGATCATATTTTTCAAAAGATATAGTGTTGAAACTAGTTTCTAACTAGAGGATTAATTCTGATTATAGTTAAAAGACTGTAACTTCACAGAAATTAGAATAAAATCCAGTTTGAATGGAAGACAATCAGCCCACCCTAGATTTGCCTTTCCATTCTTTTATTGCCACCAAAATACAGTTTAAATAGCAGACTTTAATCCAAGAGTGATTTAAATAGAGTATGATATTTGAAAAGTAAGCCAATAGAGATTTCAAGGGAGATACTCTAGAAATGTGTGTTTAATAAAGTGACAGAAATAGTTAAATATATTGCCTTAATATTGATTTATCAAGAGATTCACCAGCGAAAGCACTATGGCAGCAGCAGTGCATTGGTTTATTTTGTTCTTCTTATGAAAAAGACAGTGGAAACAGGACAAGCTTGTGAAAGAAAAAAGCAGCAACCTACAAGAGTTATTTTACTGTAACTACTTTACATCATATAAGTCTTTCCTTACATATGGAATGTCTGTCTGTGCAACAGGGGATCATGTGGCATGCTCTAGGTCCTGGAAAGAGAACTCTCCGCAGACCTGAGAAAACAGTTTAATCACTATTACGATCTGCTTATTATAGGCTTTTGCAGAGATTTACTCAAGACTAATTCTATCCTAGTTTAGTGGATCAAATACTTATGAACAGTTAAACAGCAGTTTAATCTGGTTAGCATCTGAAAATAGTTTACATGCTTAATGACAACTCCAAAAAGCAAAGAAAAGCTCTGTACATGTGGACAATAGGAAGAATCAGCTCAGAAGTGCACTCCTGATCCAAATTAAAATTGAATTCATTGAAAAGTGGTACGAGATTTTTAATACATTTGAGATTGATATGCTTTACCTTTACAGATTATTTAATAGGGAGAAAAAGAGGTCTTTCTAATGCCTGCATTCTACTGAACTATTTACAAGGCCTCTTGAAACTGTGCTTTGTGATCAACTGCCATTAGACATATTGTACAATTAATTTCATAAGTCTGTAATACTTTTTAAAGTATACGAGAATCCTTACAGTTATGTTTTAGATAGTTGTTAGTTATGGGGAGAATACCCAAATGTCATCCACTTAATTTCTTTTTTAAATTTTTTTTATTTAAGCATTTCAGAACTTTTAAACTTTAATTATGGAAGCATTATTGCCTACTGGAAAAATATGACCAGTTCAAAAACATCTCATAATACTAGTCATACTAGTTTTGAGGAATTCACATGTGTTTCCACATTCTGCAGGATAGAAAAAGAATAGTAACCTTACTCCAAGAATGATAAATTTGTGAGTAGAGTATTGTATCTTCTTCATCCACATGATACCATTTTTCACACACTTGCCCTTTATGTGGCTGGGTAGAAACAGGATTACTTACTTAGAAGAATGAAAATCCTCATGAAGAACTCAAAAGACTGTTATTCCTCATTGTTCACTTTTGAAAAGATACGTGATAATTTTGTACTTAAAAATAACTGAAAAGGGAAAAAAATATGTCTATTAAAGTTTCATGTGGTAATTTTCCTGCAGTAGGAAGACTTTGGGAATAAGATGTCATACTGATTCCATCAAGTAGTACATACTGTGACACAGTGAACTACTTGGGCATGTAGATGCTAAGTAGGACCCATGTGGTACACAGGCCAGGTACTGGTTCTCTCATAGAAATCAATTTCATCTCATTGAAAGAGTGGATGAAGTCTGCAATTTGTCTTCTTAAAAGCAAAACAACTAGATGTTTCCACACTACCTCATGCAGCCTACAACCCCAGTTCCCTCTGACAAATGTTATATCCTGGATCATAGACATACAGCCTTTAGGCTTTTGGAGTGGACAGGTCATGCCTATGTAGCACTTCATCTTGAATGCTCCACAGCATAACAGCTCTGCCGTACTGCTTAACATGTCAAAAAAACCCAACAAGCCCCTATAAAATCATCCTTAAGCTTTTCTGCACATCACAATCCACTGTCATATGGGCAAGTCATTAGTCCTGCTTTCCTTCCATGGCCTGCTATTCCTAAATTTCTTTAATGAAAAGGACTAGAAAACCCTTTATTTATCCCAAACTGGCCTGATAAACAAGAAACTCCTACATAATACTCCTCTACAGATTGCAGGTCAGATCCACAGTAGTATTATTTCTTGAGGTCTGGCCAGGTTATTCCTGGCAAAATGGTCCAAGTTTCCCAGAGTTCTGCTAATCAGGGAGGTACCTACGGAAGTGAAGACAGCAAACGTACACACTCACTAGTACCTAGAGATGCACAACACACTCAGATTTTCCAGATCTGACCTCAGAAGACATCTGCAGTGTCATGGTTTAGGAACGGTATTCCCCAATTTAGGACTGCCACTAAAAAGACTGTGAACCTTTGCCCTGTGAATGGAAGGTACAAAAGGCAGAGATCATGGGTTGAGATAAGAACGATTCACTGGAAACAGCAATAAAATAAGTAAATTAATAGATAAGAAAATGAATAGAACAGCAACAATATTAATAACAACAGTACACAAAAAAGAGCGTTATTCCCATGCAAAAGTGCTCACCACAGACCCGGAGGATGGTGAACAATGACAGATGGGTTCCCCACACCTCCATGCTTTGTTCCACTGTAAAACCACTCCCTTCTTCTCAGAAGCCAGAGTCCCCTACCCCCACCCCTGGCAACTGAGGTGGTCATACAGAATAACTTCCTAGTCCCGCCTGCATCCTCCAGGCTCCACCTCCTCACACCTACTGTAAAAATTAACTCTGTCTTGGACTGAAACAGGACATGCATGTTAAACTCAAATTCATGCCTCTGGATGTGTTGGACATACTAATTTTTTATCTCAATGTAACTCCTTGGAAAAAAACTCTTATCCCAATGCCATGCAGCTATTGTGTACTGCAAGGATGTAAGGGCCCTATAACTTTTGTGAGTGAGCCATGTCTTCTCAGTAGACCACAGACTGGGCTGGAGATGAAAGGATTTGAACAAAAATGAGCAAGAAAAGTTGCAGAGTGAGGGCTGGTGTGAATGAATGTTGCAAGAGATATCTTATTGCTGCCGCTTCCCTGGCATGTATTAATAGTTTACTCTGATAGAATAATCATCACCTTTCCTACTGTGAAGGTTTTTTGAAACCCTTTTGGGATCTGCAATTATATCACTTTTGAAGAATTACTCATATCATTTGCAGAGAGAATATTGCATTTATGGCAAGGTTTCTACAGTATTTGATATTTTTAGATCAGAAAATAAACAGCTTAACTGATTAAGTTTAAAGAGTTCTCAAGTGCACTTTATTTGAAATTACTAGGCCAGATCCTGCTCTCAACTCTGTTTTTATTCATAGAGACTTGTACCCAAGCTTGTTAAAGAAATTTTTTGAGAAATTATTAGGGAAAAAAAAAAAAAGATCTTGCAGTTTAGTACAGGTACTCAATTCACATACAGATGCATAATTCTGGAGATAAAATTCTCACAAACTTTGATAATACTGTCACTTTCTAGCTAAGAAACTCATGGAAAATGTATTGTTTCAGTAACAGCCCTGTCCTATAGTAGTCCTGTCTATATCACAGAAACTTCTAAAAAAGTTACCAAGTCCAAGCCTCTTGATGGTGTTATCTTGATTTAGATCAGTGTGAAGACAATCAGAAACTAGCTATATCACAATGAAGTGAAAAATTACAGTGACATCCAAAGGATCTTAATAGCCTATGTGATGCTGGTACTTAAATTATGTTAAATTAACCTGCAGAGTACAAGTCCTCTTTTAGGAAGAACCTTTATACATTAAAAAGAGGGCACAGAAATAGATATGATTATAAGCCACTGTAAGCTTTTCAGTATATATCAGTCTATAACCACTCAGAAGTAAAGCACCATCAAGGTGACTTAAATCTTTCTTATTAAGAGTATCTAATACTGTTAAGATTTATTCGTAGCATTTATGGCAGATGGTATAATTCCTAAAACCTAAAAAAGCTCTAGGAACTTCTTAGGCAAACAGAAATTACTCTTTCTTGCTTTGGTTCAGTCATAACTACTGCAGTCTTCACACTAAAAGCAGAATCAGACAATAAACTTTTATGAAAAGTAGCATAAAATTCCAAATTCATCATGAAAACATAGCAGCATGTAATCAAGAGTTCAGTGGTCAAATGAGCACCCTTCATGTTGATTAAAGAAAATAGAAATACAAATTAAGAGATAATAAGTGGTTTGAGCATGCAGGTAAGGGATGCCCACAGTACCCAGGAAATTATGGCAGTAAGTAATGCTCAGAATGCTTCAACATATAAAGCAGGAAAGTGGCAAACAAGGCTATTAGCCATGTGCTATGGTTTGTGTGAATAGTACATGAACCACTGAATCATGGACAGGACTTCCTTCCAATGATCATGATTCCCAGCTTCCTCAGTATAACATGTGTCATCTGTCCACTTGAAGGAATAAACTCAACAAAAGACACTGGCATACCCACCCATACAAGGTGTAAAATAGGGAAAAATAAAAGCTTATCACTAAGCTAATTATTCGAATGTGTGGCTAACTCATAACTCTGTGTTCCCTGAAGTTATTATAGTGCCTCATATTTAGATTTCTTACTAAATTGTGGCATTGTTCATTATGTAATTTTTTTCTTAGTTCACTTCCTAAAGGTACAGTTTTTTATTATATTTAATTACAATAAGTCCTTTAGAGAACTACACCCCTATGAACATAAGGAAATACCCCCATGGTAGACTGAAGTGTTCTATATCTGACCTTATAAATTTCCATATATTTACTTATGTATTCAAAAGTAAAATACTTATTCTTGCAAGACAGCAAGTCTGTAGCACTACAAAAACACTGTTTTGTCAACAAAAACTGTGTAATCCAAATTACCTCAATGCTTTCCAAATACAACTGCTTATGTAGTGAAATTAAGACAGAAATTAAGTACCTTTAAACGCTGTTAATGATATGCTGTATTACCTGTTACATATTAAGAAGACCTTTACAGTTGGTCTTGTTAACGTACAGGTGCATTTTGAAGATCACTGGCATTCTAGTTTGTCATTGATTTTTTTGCTTGTTTGGTCAAATTGTTGTTTCTGTTGTTCACATTTTATTTCACTTACATTGCATTAAGACCATAAAATTTTTGAAATCTTGAAGTTCACTAACATAGATTAATTGAGGAAAAAAAAAAGAAATTTAAAGTTACATATGGTTAAGCAGGGTATCTACTTTATTAAAAATGGAGTTCTAACTTCAAATAAAATCATCCTTAAGATAGTTAAGTATTAAAAATGAACCTTGAGATACTGTGATGTTAGCTTCTTGCAGGAAGTAGACTCATTATTTCATTAACTTAGCACACCAATCCATATAACCCCTATCTATGTTGTTATTCAACATATATTGAAACAGTTAGGGACATTATTTGGAAAGTAAGATATTTCCAAATGCTAATAAATTAGCATTATATCTTAATTTGTTTCTTTACCATGCACCATACTGCTAACACAAGAAACCCACACAGAAATAATAAGACAAATTTTGTGAGGACTGTCTAAAAACAGTGTTGTAGGTACTTTTAGCCAAAGATGCCACAAAAGAAACAGATGATACTGAAAAGTACCAATGAGTGAGAAGAAAGTGTTCAAACACAAAGACAAGGAAATTATATTTCTTTCTCCTGGCCTCCTGAAGAAAATTTCTGTTTAAAATTATTTTGAACATTTTGTCTTCTGCTGCTTAATAAAGTTGCCCCAAGGAAATTAATTCAGACTTTGATGTGAACTGTGTGATGTGAACTGTATTATATACTTCCTTGGGAAGTAAATATGGGTAATGGAGGAAAAAATATTTTAAAAAAAATCGGATGGAATGCACTGGAAAATATTCACCTTTACATTAAATGATCTTAGTAATGAAGTGACAATGGCACATTGAACTTAGAAAAAACCCTAAACTCAGTCCTAAGTAAGAATAATTATTTATTTCCCTATCTATTTATATTTATTTTTTCACTCTTCTATAAGTTTGTTAATAGTGATAGAGGCTGGTGATTTTGCACCTGTCCATCATAAAGTGGGACCAAGGGTATATTGTTCAGAGATCACTGAAAAGTCAATAGATAATAAGAATTTTAAGAATTTCTGACCTTGGCTAGATTCATTTCAGGAATTCCCTTTAACTTCTTTTGAAAGAGTCTACTTTATTGTGAAATAACAGTTAAGGTGAAAGGTTCTTTAATACATTTCTGCTCCTGGATCCATTCAGCGCTTCCTCTATTACTTCTTTTCTACCTTTTCTCAGTGAATTTAAAGTTCATCAAAGTACAAGACTAACAGCACTGACCGAGTTAAACAGAGGATCCAGGCTGTGCAAGTTTCTTACTCCAAGTCTACTAATTCACCCTTTTCTCTTGACCTGCAAACTCTCTTGTTATTCTAGTCCTTGGCCTCCCATGTGCAGAGACTGCAGATCATATCACATTCACAGTGTTTTTTATAGGCTGTGAAAAAAAAAATCAAGACAAGTTGAGACTACCCAACTAATTTTTGCTGCTAGATGTCCTGTGTAGAAAGTGGACTTTTTTTAATTGGCTCCAAAAACTTTGGAAATGTTAAAAAGTTCCTGTGAATTTTTCCTTCAAATTGTAGATTTCTTCTATATAGCATTTTAACTCAAAAAAAAAAAAAAAATTACCAAATTATTCTCTCTTTCTCCTTGTTCAGCACTGGGAAGGTCACACCTGGAGTCCTGGGTCCAGTTCTGGGCTATCCCATACAGAGAGACATGGACATGAACTGGAGACAGTTCAACAAATAGCCACTAAGATGATTATGTGACTGGAGTATCTCACCTATGAGAAAAGGCCAAGAATGCTGGGACTGTTCAGTGTGTGAAAAAGAAGGCTCAGGGGGATGTTATCAGTATGTAAATATCTGAAGTAAGGGGGTAAGGAGGACAGGGACAGGCTCTATTCAGGGGTGCCCAGTAACTGGACAAAATGCAATGGACACAAACTGAAGCACAAGAATTGCCATTTGAACATCAGGAAACACTTTTTACTGTGGTGGTGACTGAGTACTCATACAAGCTGCCCAAAGATGTCATGGACTGTCCTTCCTTAGAAATATTCAAAACTCCTCTAGACATGGTTGTGAGCAGCTGGCTCTAGGTGGCCCTGCCTGAGCAGGGGGGTTGGACTAGATGACCTCCAGAGATCCCTTCCAACCTCAATCACTCTGTGAACTGATGTTTACTAAAGGTATACTATATCAAATAACTGTTGTTTTCTATATTGATGTATTTTGTGAATGATAATGGTGAAGAAAAGCCAACTAGAAAGCTAGTCTTTACCATTTTTTCCTGCTTTCAATCACACAGCAACAATTCCAGTTACATTCATCAGGTGTATTTATAATGTACTTCTGCTAGAAGTAGATCCCAAACTTTAAAATTGCGTGGCAGTATCTGACCTGTCCTACAGAACGGCAACTTGAAGAGTCAAAACACCCTCACTGTGCTAGAGAGACCTTTATAAGGCTTGGTGAAAATTGTGCTGATATTATTTGGAACACAAAACTTTTTGAAACCTAAACTTTAAACCTGCATAAGAAGGCTCCAAAATTCCAACAAGCAGGAAGATTTTAGAATGTTCAGCAATTCCTTTCCCTGAGCTGTAAAAGTGCTTTCAGTACAACACTAGTTCAGTACAAAATAAGTTAATTATCAGTGACTCCACAGTGCAAAAAGGAGACGGGGGAAGAGTACTTGTGTAGACATACCTCCTACATGATCCTACATGATGAATAGCTGCATAAAAGATGATTTTAAACTGTAAGACTGAAAGGATCTGTGACCAATACCAGATACCTATGAAAGGCACAAAGTCAGAGAAAGCAAGTAGTAACACTTCCTCAGTATGTTAAACCCTTTCTTAACCTCATAACTTGTAGTTCAGAAGCTTCCTCAAAGGCCCTAACAGACTTCTATTAACTCTGCCTTCCTCTGAACTTATGTAAATTTTTAGCATCTATAATATCCTTCAGCAAGAAGTTAATTTAGTAACTACACATTGTATGCAGAACATTCTTTCTGCATGTTATAAACTTCCACCACACTTGTGAGTGTGGTCTGATGTTCCCTAAGTTTTGCTAACAAAACAAGTGATTCCACTGGATCCAACATTCTCTATATATCTTTCTCAGGCTAGTTGCAATTTATGGATATTACTCTGATATTCCCTTTTTTGTTGATTTGTTACTGACTGAAGGATGCTAGTCTACTCAGTTGGTTTTGATTTTTTTTTTTTTTTTTTGTCTTAGAACCCAGTCCAGTACTTTTGATAGATCTTATTTCCTACAATCTTAGTAGTACCTGATTTTGAGATGAATATGTAGACTCTCTCAGTGACCAGGCAAATAAGGTTGGAAAAAGTCCAAAATACCCAGAAGTCAGGCAATATTAGTTTCCCGAATTGCTCAGCAACTACTTGCAAAACTATCAGGAATTTGTAATTTAAATAATGTTGTAGGAGTTAAAATCATGTACTCCGGATGCCAGTCTGAGTAATTTCTTCATGCAGATTTGTACATCATGCCAATTGTGGAAAAAATCTGAGATGGGCCCCATGTGGTCTACTGAGATGAAGACTAAAAATAATAATGTGTTAATTCATAATGATCCTTTGAATTACATGGAAAGAAGTGGTTTGAATAAAGAGTCCTTAGATAAAGAAGACGCTCAAGACAACTCTTAGAAACTAAGGGATAGTATTACTGTCTTTTCACTAGTTCATCAATCAGCTTCAGATGGTCAGAAAAAACAGAAAATGCTCAAACTGCCATTAATGAGTCAACAAAACAGTACACTGGCATCTGGTATTTGAGTTGGAGATTTGTGCTCTTGAATTAGTGTTACAATTCTGCCAGTTTCTGACTTTCCCTAAGCTTGTGCTTTGCAGAGGTCCCCTGCTGGTTTATAACTCATTAGTTCAAAGATGTAGTGGTTTAAGTTTACTTAGGCACATTGCCAGGATTTATAAGGCTTGGCCATCAGTATCTTAAAATCCAAGCAGAGTGAGTTCTTTGTGGATGCATGGTCACATCACATTGCTGTCACATAGTACAGAAAGATTTGTAACAATTGACAGCTCTTCTATTAAAAAAGGCTAGATATGGAACACAAAAATAATATATTCTTGGTCAAGGATGAGGTACGCTGGCAGAGCTATTTAAGAAATGCTTGCATGATTGGAGGATTCAAATAAAACTATTTTAGCCATTACTAATGATTGAAACACTTTAAGAAAATGTTAGGTACAGATTAAAACGTGTTTGAAGCTAACAAAATTTGGCTCATGTGTTTCATTGATATTACTATATAAATCACAAAGAAGTTCTGTGAATAACCTGCAAACTAAGAAGTTCCTTTCAGTCTCCTTAGATGTGTTTAAAATATCATGAGAATTTAATAAGAGAAGCAAGATAACACAATGGGCTCAATGTCTCTCCTGCCTCCCCCATTGACTTGCCTCCAAACAAAATCAAATAACATCTGCCAAATGCCAGCCTGTTCAGCTTGCTAATGAGTTTAAAAATTCAGAGTATGACCGTTGCTCAGCAACTGATAAAGAATACCAGTCACATGGTGCTATAGTTAATATACAAGAGACCTTTACCCCTCATTTTCTAAAACACTATGAAAAGCGGATTATCAGAAACACCATTTTTTCAAGGCAAATTATTTGCCTTTTTTTTTAGCACTGTGCTGTAATTTGTTCTGATGCTCACAAACACCAGTATTCAGGTGACTGAAGGGGTGCTCAAGTTTTTCAGTCACATATCTTTTAGTTCATTCATTTGCATGGTGGTAGAGTTCTATTCAGTTTAGCTATTTGCTGACCATTTCAGTAGATAACCTGAGCCAAAAGCTGAAAAAGTTTTAAGCCTCAAGAGCATGCCAGTGAATTGCGCTGACAGGCTGTTAAGCTAAAACTAAATTGAAAACTATAATCAGAAGTGGAAGAGGGGGATCAGAGGACTTAGAAACCAGGATTTGTGCAGTAGAGATGTAATCAATTTTGAAGAGGAAAAGACAGGAGGGTAGCAGTCACCCTGTCAAGACTGTTTCCTCATCTTCTCTGGTCCACTGGAAAAATCTGAAATTGACCATTAGTCAATCCATCAATCAATCAGGCAGTAATCATTGGTGACAGGAGGTTATAATAGGAAAAAGTTAAGCAAAGAGACACAATAGCATGTTATTCCACCTGACACATGAAAGAAAGGCTGCAGTTATGGAATCCTCTGTGCCAGATGAGATAAACATGCCAAATTTGTGTAATTAACTATATTGCTATTTCTCAATGCTGTTTATGCAGACGGTGATTGGTGAGAGCTAACGTGGCTTCAGTAAGGGCTAGTCATGCCTAAAAAAATTGGTGGCCTTCTATGATGAGGTTGCAGAGATAATGGATGAGCAAAGAGCAACTGAAGTCATCTACTTGGAGTTGTGCAAAGCATTTGATGCTGTCCCACTAACCATTCTTGTCTCTAAACTGGAGAGACATGGATTTCATGGTCAGACTTGAATCCACTTGGATCCTCTAGTGGATAAGGAACTGTATGGGTGGTCAAACTCAAAGAGTTGCAGTCCATGACTCAATGCCCAAGTGGGAAGCTGTGATGATGAGTGGTGTTCCTCAGAGGTTGGTATTAGGGTTGGTGCTGTTTAACACTTTTGTCAGTGACATGGACAGTGGGATTGAGTTCACCCTCAGCAAGTATGATGATGAACTGCACCAAACTGTGCAGTTCAGTTGGCACGCTGAAGGGAAGGGATGGCATCAAGAGGGACCTTGACAAAGAAGTTGTGGGTGCCCCATTCCTCTAAGTGTTCAAGGTCAAGCTGGATGGGGCTTTGAGCAACTTGGTGTATTGGAAGTTGTCCCTGCCCATGGCAGGAGGCTTGGAACTAGATGATCTTTAAGGTACTTTCCAACCCAAACCATTCTATGATTCTGTGATTTCTGTGATTCTATGAGTTAAAATACATTGCTTTGCTAACATCGTATATTAATGTAACCAATAAGTACTAATGGTAAAGTCTATTACTGTTTTAACATAAGTACTTCATGTACTTAGACACTGTATTAATGCAAATGAAGAACAAGTCTAGGAATTCCTGGGTTATATTTAATTTACTGCTTAGAAAAGAGAAATCTCATCAAAAAGAAGTTGAAAGGGGCAACCTGAAGGATTAAATCTTTCCTAACATCATGGACTTTTCATAAAGAAACTGCATTGGAAACAATGTGCCAATGCACTCCATCTCTTTAGAATAGACTGAAAAGGCACAAAAAGACAGAAAAGCGCAGATAACTAGCAGGGTAAAGAAGGTTATTAGGTACAGGAAGGCATTTCAAAAAAACTGAAGCTGAGTTTAAATGAAGAAAATAACTCTGGCAGATAAGGCAGACCAAAAAAAATGTTTGAAAAAAAGCTAGTGAAAGATATTTAGAGGTAATAATAAGTTTTTTCAAACAAATCAGGATCAGAAAGCCTGTCAGAGAGCCTGTAGGTCCTCTTAATGAGCAGGGTGTAAAAGGAACATTTAGAATGGACACATAACTGCACAGAAGCTGAATGACTTCTTGGCATCAATGCTCTCTTTGAAAAAAATGTGGAGATTCCCACCATTTTTTGCACAGGGGTTCATCAGAGTATCCATCTAAAACTAAAGTGACTGTAGAAAAGATTACAGAAGAAGTCGACAAAAGCAGCAGCAGAACATCACCAGGGTTAAAAGGTATACCTAAATGGTTACACTTTGAGTTCTACGAGATCTTAAGGATGAAATAGCTGGATAGCCTTTTGCAGCAAATGTCAGGCCATTTCCCTTAAAAGAAAAGGGTTCTGGAAAAGATCCGGGGAATGGCAAGCCTGTAAACCTGACACTGGCATTGGACTAAACAGCAAGAATTATGCTAACGAATAAGTTTAATGGACCTTTGCATAAATATTAGGAAGAGTCAAGAAGGTTTTTACAATGGAAAATCTGACTTTAGAGAAACATTAATTTGGTGGGTAATTTTTTAGGAGGTCAACAGAATCTAGGTAATGAACAATTCATTCTGTACCAGCAATAGTTCCCCTACCCCTACACTAAGGGTATTGCAACTTTTTAAGAAATACAGAATTTGACACAAGTTATTTAGAAATATAAAAGATGGTTCCTCAAGCCTCTAGCAAGATTCAGTACTCCCTCTTCCCTGCATATGAAAATGAATTTTGATACTATGACTTTATACAGTACGGTAATTCAGTTTTGAGTAATTTTATCAATTTTTACAGTTTCTATAAGAATTCTGAAGCTGAAATCCTGTAATTGTGGCACCAGGTTTGCAGGTGAAATTAAGGCCTTTGCAGATTGCAAAGGTAATATACCGTATGAAGATTTTATTAAAATCATGTATAATTTGCTGCTTATCATTAAATGAATCCCAAACTTGTGTAATGCAAATAAAATTTGAAATCAAGGGCAGCATTATATTTCACCTCACTAATTCACAGGTAATTTATCCATATTTTAGAAGTAACAGCCTTTAACTCTCTAACAAGTGAAGCTGAATACAAAAAAAATGGAAAAGATTTCCTGCTAACAAACCCAACATGCACAATGCACAATCACCTAAAGAAACTTTAGGACTACTTCACAGGATGACTTACAGTCCTTTAAAATCAGTTGCCATCATAAATCAAGTTTGACAGGTCATTGGCAAACTTATAGTAGAAATATCTTTTTTCAGAGAAAGATATGGTTCCTTATGTGTTACATATCTTTAAGTGTTCTTAATTCTTTCATTCCACATTGTGCTCTTACTGTGCTTTGTCCTCAGAGATTTTGACCAGAGACACAATCTAGCACACTGTTATAGCTCAGTAGCACCTGATATCTTCCCTAAGCCCCTCTGGTGCACTTAAGGCAGAAGCTGCTATGCTGTTCCTAAAACACGAACATTAGTGACAAAAGAAGAAAGGAAAAAACTGCAATAATTTTTTTAGAAATCCTTACTTAAAAGCCAAAAGATCAAATACAGTTTTCCTACTGAAAAGAGGATTAGTGGAAATTCCATAGTTAAGAAACATTCAGTCATTTGGTAATACGGTTAATAGAATATAAGTTAAACTTTCAAATCAAATGTCTCTGTAGGCCATTAGTCAATGTAAGGAAATAGATCCCTATAGAGATCAATCTTGCCTATTTCAGACGTCAACTTTAGAATGAAAAAAACTACCTTTCATGAGTTCATGATGACTAGGTTAGACTTAGTTGCCTTAAATTCTAGTTGTCTAATTAGATTATATGAACTGCAACCTGAGCAAAAAGGGAGTTTGTGGTTACTTGTGTCAAGTTGGCCACTTTTTGGTGAAAGTTTCATAAAATTTTAGTCTGAGCAATAACATTCTAGCTCCGACCAATTTATTCTGATGTTTCATCGGGGTGCAATATTTTTCATTGACTAACCTAAATTAAGTTAGGTAAGGCTGCTGGTGACTATTAAGCCATTTCTCTGTGCCATCTTGTGAGTGGCTGCCTTGAACCTTTATGAAATACCAGTATGTATTAGGAAATTAAAAGTAGGTAGTATTTCAAAATGGCAGATAATAGTTTGCTGCACTTATTCAGGGGAGGAGAAAAAGAAAAGAACTTTCCAGAGGAACTATTACACCTCAGAAAATTTTCTGTGGAGGACTTCCTCCACATTTCTTTTCAAATAGCTGCAAAATATAGAAAAATAAATGGCAATGTTTTCCCCTGGAAAAAATACAGACTGAATTGGCCTCAGAAAGATTATCAAAACCTAGAAAACTCTGGGAAACATTACATAAAATCACCCTCCAAAAGCTCATTACAAATTTACAACCAGAAAATAAATATATTAAAAATGGTAATATTTTTCCTAGCATTTTAACATAACTTCATAAGCTGGCAATTTTTTCAGCTGTAATCTTACATAACTATTTATAAGAACACTGTTTACATGCACTGCTACATCTGCTATACATTATCTATTTTTAGATGCTTTATCTATTTAGTTCAGATGATTTTACAGTAATTCAAAAATCACTTTCAAGTATTTGTCCAAAAATTGTGTAAGCATCTTTGAAAACAGTATGCAGAACTTGTGGACAACTTAAATTGACTTCCCAACAGCTGAAGCTTGTAGAGAATACAATGTGCTTTCTCTTCTAGGGATGACTGTCTTTCTCCTCTCCTTTTCATGAACACAAATGAGCAATACTTCAAGTGCAACTTCAGGGACAGGGCCTACTCTGTCAGGATTACCGAGGAAGCCAAATGCAATTCTGATTCAGTTCTGTAGCTTTCTGCCAGGCTGGCACAGGAAAAACCATGAAGGGAGCAAAATAACAATACTGCTGTTCCAGATACGTGAATAGAAGCTCAGTTCTTTGGATGCAAACCTCACTTTGAGTGCTGGAGGATCTGAGTAGCATCCAAAAAGGGAACTACAGTAACCTTGTGTCAACAGTACAAGGGCACTAGCAAACTGCAGTCTGGAGAGGGACCCCTTTTCTCATCAAATTTGCTCTTGTAACTTCTATCTGTCCCTCTGAGTATTTTCAGTTGTCTTTTCAGCATATATGCTTTTTTTTTGAGATCTATTTAATAAGAAAATGAAACCTCTGTATCATGTAAAGTGACATTGTATCTCAAGTACAATTTTCTTTTAATAGAAATGTAAATATTTCTCTTCTTTGGTTTTAGTGTTGGCTCTTAGTTCTTATCTCCCTTGATTCTTGCTGTTCAGAATTATTTGCAAGCTGAAGGTTCATGTTAAAAACTTTCTTGTTGCTTTTTCACATCAAATTTTTTTTCAAATTATTTGGGTTATTCTTTAAATTGACTTGTCAGAAATGTTTGTGTTTTGGGGCAGCTGCTAGTTGTTTTTCTTTTGTAATACGAAGACATGAATGTTCTATCACTACACTACTTCATGCTCCTACAGATGTTGTGCGCAGTGCCTGACATCAGACCAGGGGCTCTCTTCTTTCCCTATGTCCTTTATTCACCAATTGATACAAGAGTGAGCACAGCTTGTTCTCAGAGACTGCACAGATATAGATAGGAAGGATTTGGAAAACTGAAATAATTTATGTACCTTTGGATCATCAGACAAATAAAAAACCCTCAAATTTTCAGAAAAAAAAAAATCATTCCAGAATAGCAATAGTAAGTGAAAAAATAAGATATCTCAGCACACAATCTTAACAAATTAGCTAAGGAGAGTGATAAATGAAGAAAAGTTTCCAGGAGTACAAATCAATGGAAGTATTGATCTTTCATGTCAACATAATCCACAAATCTTTCAGAAAATGCGAAAAATCTTATCCCCAAACTTTGGAGTTTGGTTATGGTCACTTGACACATTCCTCTGAGCACTCATGTTGACTATAAAAGATCACACTTGCAATTAAAGAGCTGTTCCTTCATTCCTGTGACTGAATACAAAAGTTTTACACATTCAACATCTGACTGGATTTCAATGATTTGAGAATGTTGTTTCCAAATTCTTATGAAAAAGACTGTATTGGGGATCGTGCAAGAGATTCACTAAAACATCCTCCAAGTAGACTGGACAGCAGAAACTAGTAAAATATCATAGTCTTGAAAAGAATGGGCAGGCACAGTCAGTACATGCTGACTTGGACAATCTGCAAGTTTGAATATAATCTGAGGACACACACACAACATCACATGTCCTGTGCTCAAAATATCACCTTGCAAATCAGTGTTTTCAGCCAATACCAGAAGCTATAGAACTGAAAGACTACTCTCTTTCCAAATACTAACCCGGAGCATTATTATGATCACAGGATATTATTTCCTCTTCAATTTCAATTTTCAGCTGTCCAACTCTTCTCCCATTACCTAAAACATATGCCTAAATTCCAGACACAATCAGGTAGTATCTACAGCATGGAAAATGTAAAATTGTGGCAACGCAAACTCTCAGAATAACAGTTCTTACTCTCAGGCTATTACTGCTTCACAATAAACAGTATGAAGGTTAAACAACTCTTTAGTGAGGATTTTAACAATTCTCTTTTCCAACTGATGTATATTCTACCATGGAACATTTAAATCATACTGTGTAAGACCTCAGTGCAGTCTTCAAAACCTTCAAAAACTTCAAGGGAAGTGGTCACAGAAACAAGCCTGTCTGAGTTCAAGGAACATTTGGACAGTGCTCTCAGGTACATGGTGTGATTCTTGAGGTGTCCTGAGCAGGGCCAGGAGTTGGACTTGATGATACTGATGGGCCCCTTCCAACTCAGCACATTCTATGATTCTATGATACAGTTACCTTTATTTTCTGCAAATCCAACTGAAGCCTGGTTTCAGAAGGCATTAATAAAAGATTTTTCAGAAGTTCACAAATAATCTCCCTTCCCTTTCTACATGAGGAAAAGAGGTTTTACCTTATACTCTGTGCTTTTCCCTCAGATTTATGGTCTCTTTTGGCCTTAAATACTTCCAAATTAACCTAATTACTATGTGTCACTCTAACCTCCTTGACTTGCTTTGAGTTACATTCCAGATATGCTTTCTTAAGTTTCAAATAATTTAAATCAGAATTTTGTCTCTTTCTCTTGAAACTCCTGCATTACTGCTTCTTCTTTTCCTTTAACCCCACTCACATATCCCATTACCTATTTTACCTGTCATGAGTCAGAAAACTATTTCCTCTTCTTTCCATATTAGACAAGTCTTTTGTCAAGCCATTTTTCATCTTCCTCATTTTCACCTGAATGAAACTGTATTTACAGAGAAAGTATATAATTCCCTCAGCCCTACTCAAGGTTAAATCACTTCATATTAATACCCTGACATTTTCCTTACCAAAATGAGCAGCGGATGATAGGCATTATAGATTGATTGGTATAAATCCTAATAGGAAGCTTCAAGGTACTCATATCAGCATGTTGTCTAAATAATATTAAGGTATTTTGGTGGTAGTATAAATATTTTAATCCTTTTAAGTATCAAAGATTATCATGTCATTCACGCCCCTGTTACTGTATGCTAGAATTATCAGTGATAATTATATTTTGTGAGTGCCTGGCACTATATTGACAGTATATTTTCATTTTGTGTTAAGTCACCTAGAGTATCTGCATCAATACTTTATGAATATATCTTCAGTTAAAAAATGGATTAAACACATCTTATTCATGTCTATATCAGTTACTGCACACAGCCACCCTATTCAAAATACTAATAATCTATATCTACCAGAATACATCTCTCTCTCCATATATCTTTCTATTAAAAATAAATTAAATCCATATTCCTACTGAAATCTACACACTTGTTTGATGCTGGACAGATGACAAAACAGTAGTTTAGCATGCCAGCTCTCTTGAGGACAGAATTGGGTGAAATCTGATGTTCATATTTGACTTTGCTACTCACAAATAATATTGTCATCCCCATCCTGGGTCAAAGAAAGCATCGTGCTATTCTCATTACAGCTATCCTGACACAGAGGTAAGGACAATCTCATGGTGAGATATCCAGTGGTTAATAAAGAATTAGATAGTTTTCAAATAGAGTTTAAGTCCTCAAAAACTGATTGTAAGACAAATTTGTAATCATGACAGCTATAAGGAATATCTGAAATGCCATTCCACACATGGATATGTTTTCAGTTATCTTATTTTTAAAGACCAGATAAAAATGGCAAGTGCCAACAAAGGAGTTCATAATCATTAAACAATGTGTTATCAACTGTATGTTATCAATATTTGTATGTCACACCTACTATTAATCCTTTTTATATATTCAAAGTATAGCAGGGATGCTCCAGTTACTCTAGGTTTCTAATACATTTGCCATTTAAAGATCGAAGTTAGAAATCTGAGCAAGCCATACTTTACATTTAGATTAAAATTTTTACTTTTCTGTTCATTTTTAACCAACCCAAACCTTCCTGGCACTGCTACTTGAGTGAGCTTTGCAGAGCCTATCACAGACAGAATTACTGTAGAAATGGGAAATAAATATTTTTGTTATTCAAAAGAATGAAATTTGAATGGACAACTGTTAGTATCTTAATTACTATATTGAATATGTAGGTATTTCTACAGTCCATATGAACATAAATAATGTATATATGTGCATGAGCTTAGGAATATATATGTCCGTTTGAGCACATAAAATGTGCATAAATGTGCACAAGACAAAACCTGTGCAAAGATTCTGTCATTTATAATTATATTTAAATTTATTTATGATTAAATAGCTTTCTGATAATAACGTTCATCAGAACTAATTGTATTTTTTAAAATGAGTGAAATTTCTTTTCTGTTATTAACAATAGTATTTTCAGTTCATGTAATTTTAAATTAGTTAAAGCAAATGAGTCAAAACTCCTGGAAAAATGATCATTCTCTTTGAAATAAGAGTAACTAATTATTTAATCATGTTTTAAACATATCTGTGAATCATCAGCTCTAAGAAGTTGATATTTTAAAATTTGCCCACAAGCAAGTAACACAATTCCAAAGGATCAGAAGAATATGTCAGACCTATTTAAAAGTTCCTATCTTCAGGCTCTTTTCAGAAAAATAGATGTGCAATTTTATAAGAATACAGATTTAGCTCTAGTGCTTTTAAATTTCTCCTTAATATTTAATTGGAAACCTGAATAATATTTTACTTAGAAATAAAGCCAGCTTTAAGGCAGGAAAATGCTTTCCTGATTTTTTTTGTCTAATAAAATTAGAAATAGGACTCTTATTTTCTTTCTTTTTTTTTTTTTTTTTAATATATCTATAAAGTATCACTATTGGCCACTGAAGGAAAGATTAGGAAAATATAGCCTAAAGTAAGGATTTAGCATCCCATAAACGGCTCCATGTGAGAATTGCCACTAGATGGCAATGTGTCAGAAAATTATCTTCATCAATGCAGAGGCAGATAGAGAATATACATTATTTAAAGGTTCATTGAGTCGTTCTAAATGGATCTGTCAATCAGTAAGGAGCCAGTTTTTATGCATGTCTTGTAGCCTCTATAACTTTCCTCTGAAGACTCGAGGTAACTGAGCACCTCTAGAAACCCAAACCACGATGGGTGTAAGAGAGATGTGGGGTCAAACTGCTTGTGCCAGGCAGGCAAACCCAGGCTGCTCCTGGAAGAGGAGCAACATGCATCCTCAGGGATTTTGCAGCTGCTGAGTGCTGCATAATTATGAAAATCATTCTCAGCTGTGAAGAACTGATACCCACCCACTGCTGCAGGGGATAATTTTAACTAAATCAGACTCTAAGTGTCCATATTCTCATCCCTTTAATTTGCAGAGATGAGGAGTATGTTCTGCAAATCTGACATGTAGATACTATAGATGAATTTTAAAAGCATTTTGTAAATTATAAAGTCATTATAAAATATTTTGCTTATACAGATGCTAATTTTAGAAATATATTAAAATAAAACATGCTTAGTGATTATTTTCACTGCCATCCTCATCCCTGATGAGAATTAAAAAAAAAAAAAAAAAAAGCAAAGCTTATGACAGTGACGTTTTTCCACTTACACTTCTTGTATCACCAGGAAAGTTTCCCACGGTAGAAAGCAAAGAGAGTAAGTGTCTCCAAATCTGATTACCTACAGGCAGCACTGAAAGGAGAGTACTGAAGTCTCAGAACTGTGCTGCAATGTAACCCCAGTCAACATCATCCCTATACTGTATTTTGTTCCAACGACTGTGTGTTCCCCACAGTCCCTTCCAGAGCTCATATAAAAGAAAATCTCCAAATTTAAATTAATGTTAGCCATCATATCTACAGAAAAAATCTCTTTCATACATAGATTACACAGTCTAAAGCATTTGTGAATGTTTTCAATCACATTTCAGGTAAAGAGGATAAACTTAAATCCATACAATATATGCACATATTTAATGCAGAATATATATATAAAGAATGTAGAATACTCTGTGTAGCACAGAGGGTTAATTCTTCTGTATTTTGTGTGACTTCAGTAATCTTTCTTACTTATTAAAAATCCCTCACTAGCTAATGTCCTCTAAAATCTTCAATAAAACCGCCACGTATGTTGCATATGCTATCTCCATTACTAAAAATAATCTTTAAGGGTTTCTTAGACGATTTATTAAAGAAAAAAATTCTATTTGTGTTTATTAGGTGCTTCTTCTTAAGAGGGGTGGTTAATCAATGAAAAGTACATTTTTAGGAATCCAAGATGACCACATCTATTGTGAACAAGAAAGCTACCCCTGAATTTACTGGAATGTTTGCAGTAGCACTCTGGGTGTCCTTTGACACCAGGTATCCCCAGTGTTCCCTTGCATTTTGGAGAAAGTGCCTAAGTAAATCACGCCTGTTCATTCAGGGTAAGGTTAGCAGCCACTCTTGGTACTAGCTTTGTATTTCCATTTCTGAAACTCACTGTGTGACAGCTTCTTTCTCAGGATCACTTGTTGCAGGGAAAAAATTCCACCTCACCAAAATTTACCCCACGATCAGATCTTTGTCTTTTTGTCTGCCTTTGGTAATTCTTAGGAATTATCCCTACTCAACAGCTTGTGAAACGGAGGACTTGTTTGAAAACAGACTTGCTCAGGTGTGTATGGATGTTTTCCATCTGTATTGCATTTGCTTTAAAGGTTCCTGCTCTCAGCAATCTGTCCACCCTCAGCTACAGGAACATCCGAAGTGACCATCAGCTCCAAATTCATCACAGATTACCACCTGGTTTTTTAAAGAGAACAGAAATGTGTAGTTCATTTAATATTTTACACCTGGGGCTGTAATAGTCTAAGAGAGGACAGATTAAGAGTTCAGGTACTCCTACAGAAGGGGCAGGAAAAATTGGTATTCAAATTTGTTGCCCCAAACTTCCTCACACTCCTTAGTCGGAATCTTGTTTCTAATGTCAACAAAAAAGCATATTTTTATCGACATGTGGGTCACCACCTTATTCATTTTTGATCGTGTGGCCTCAGGTCTGAATCAACTAGATCTGAGAAAGAACTAAAACCTCAGACATTACCATAAAACAAGTACTTAAACAGGAAGCTGCTGTAATTATAAAGCCGTTCTGCAATGTGAGATGAATGAGAATGCACACCTCTGTTTCATTTTTTTTTCTGAACTTACTATTATCTATATATTAAATATAGTCTGAGTTTGCCTAAGAGATTGGAGATTTAGGTGGAATCTGTGTCTCCTCCTACTCAGTTTCTATATCGGACTAAAGGTGGGAGGTGGTTCCCATTTTCTTGGAGCTAAATGTTTCTGAGCACATGCAAGTTTAGATGTTTAGTCCAACTGTAGGAACTGAATAGCTAAAAGTGTTACCAGAGTAGGCAGTGTCTGAGGACAGGATCCTGAATTTCTCTTTCAAGTCAAGATGCCTACCTAGGTCCCAATTTTGGCAGAGTATGGGTAGTCTGAATTTCAATGAATGCATATATATCTATATTTTTACATACTTACGTAAAATTCACAAAAATATGCAAAAAAAAATCACTGCTTTGTCAGATGGTGAAAATAATAAAGTCAAATGGCTTCAAAGAATTCAGCATTTTAAAAACTGCAATGTTGTTGCTAGAAGTCATAAAAAGAAACAAACACAATAGTTTTTAGGCATTTTAAACTAAATATGAACAATCTTATACTTCATATTCATTTAACTATACAGTTACCTATACAGAACACTCAAAGCAGGTTTCATGCTGAAAAGCATTGCCAGCAATAAAAAGGACTTAATTTGCATTCTTTTCTTTTTTCACCTCTTTATAACTGTTCATAATATCAAATTTTCAAAGGTAATCAGGGTTATTAGAAGTAATCTCACATTGCTTTTGTATTACCTGAAATAAATGGTAATTATCAAAAAACTGACTTTACTGAGATTCCTTAAAGCAAGACATTATATCAACTTAGGATAAAATTTTCCATCCAGGTTGCAAGAAATTATTCTTAGTTGAAATAAAAAAAAATATTTAAAGGAATCAATTAAGAATAACCAATATTTTTTTTTTAAAAAAGCTTCATAATTTTGATCACAATAATCTCTGGGTATACTAAAGTCAGATTTCTAATGTCTTGTTAAGGTGATCTTACTGGCTTGTATTTCTCTTTTGCTAATGTTTGTGATACTGTTTTTTGTATTTCAATTTTAGCAATGTACTAGTTTTTTGTATCTTAATTTCAGTAATCACAGAATAATCTCAGTTGAAATGTTTGTGCTACTGATATATAAATCCATTGCCAACCAAAGTGTCCATGAAACACATTTAACTCCTGTGAGTGGGAGATGCTGTTGAAAATGTCATGTCTGACATGGCAGCCCCAGTAAGCAGCTGTTACAAAGAGATACTAACATGAATGATATTACCAATTGCATGTAGGAAAGTAATCTTGGCTAGCTGAGAAATATGTACTTTCAAGTTGGAAAACACCTTTACTCAAAGTGTCATTCTGTTGACCAGTTTATCAACACCCAATACACATAGTTCTTACTCATTGTTCTGAGCACACACAGATTTTCGCTTTTGCTTGCTTTGTGTGTCCCAATATTTTCCCTAGACAAGACTGTCAAGAGCCACGAATATTGCTCCTTCAGAATCTAAAGCAGTGTTGCTGAGTCAGCCTGTCATTGTTTAAGTGGTTTTTAGAGGTGTAACAGAAACGGATTTTTATCTCTAATCCATTCAGTAATGTGCTGGTTTTGGCTGGGAGAGAGCTAATTTTCTTCACAGTGGCTGGTACGGGGCTGTGTTGTGGATTTATGCTGAAAACAATGCTGATAACACAGGGATGTTTTAGCTACTGCTGAGCAGGGCTTACACAGTCATGGCCTTTTCTGCTCCTTACCTCACCCCACCAGTGAGGAGGCTGGGGGTGTACAAGGAGTCAGGAGGAGACACAGCCAGGACACCTGATCCCTACTGATCCAGGGGATATTCCACACCATATGGCATCATACTGAGGATATAAAGTTGGGGGAAGAAGTGGTGTCCTTTGTCTTACCAAGTCATTGTTGCAGGTGCTGGAGCCTTGCTTTCCTGGAGATGGCTGAGCACCTGCCTGACCATGCTCTACTTGCGTGCTCAGTTTTTACTTTGCCTATTAAACTGCCTTTATCTCAACCCATGAGTTTTCTCACTTTTGCTCTTCTAATTTTCTCCCCCATCCCACCAGGGAGCAGTGAGCAAGTGTCTGTGTAGGGCTGGGTTGCTGGCTGGAGTCAAACTATGAAACACAATTACTAATTCACCTAAACTCAGATTTTTCCATATGGATAACATGCACATTTTTATGTATCTGTAAGGTTTTTTAAAGCAATAATCCAACTATAATTTGCACTTTATAGATGCACACAGATTCCAATTTAACTTTATTCAGTTGTTTCAGAATTTGTATTTCCTTCAACATGCATTACTAGATGCAATTAAGTCAATGGCAAATGCAAAATATCAAATGAAATACTTCTTGTTCTCAAAAAGTGGGATTTCACATAAAAATCCTAAGTGATAAAAAGCAAACAAACAAAGAGCAAGCTAGCCAGTAGAACCACTAGACCCCAGCTGATATACTCTGTAAGAATGCATACACTGTCAACTCCAGCGCCAGAAAAATAGCGGGATACTGGGATATTTAAAGCCCTGTGATGAAAATCAGACAGGAAAAGAATATCTCCTAACATATTTCCTCTTTTATAAGTGTAAAGTATCTCAAGAAACAGACAGGAAACAAATTCTGTCTCTCAGTCATTTAAATAGAGGAGCAGCAGTATGATGCAACAGCCAGTAATATGTTCTGCAATACTGCTAATTTAACCAGCCACAGCTATTTCTGTTGTCAGTGCTCTCATACTGAGAACCAGAGCACAAGGCAGTTGTGAAAGCAATATAGTCACTGATTAGTGATAATGAACTTGAGAAAAAAGCAAATATGAACCATTTTTGCTCTGGAATTCTCATACCATTAAGGGCGTAATGGGATGTGCTCAAAACGTTGCTCTCTGCATCAAAATAGTCGTGAGTATTACATTTGTAAGTACATTTTGCTGGACCTGGCTTTTCATGCTGCCATTCATTTGGGCTGCTAAGGGAAGGATCCTGTGGTGCACACTTTCCCCTTCAATCCCACATCATGACACCGGTTTTGGGTCATTTAACTTTTTATGAATGAAGCCAAATTAGCAGTAGAGACTCACGGCATTACTCCAAACTGCATTGGACAGCAGGGGTGTTGGAGGGTGAGATCCCAGAGTCTCACTACTGAAATTTGTTTGTTTATTTGGGATAGGTACAGCAGAAGCAATTATGGGCAGTTAAGTAACAGGAAAAACAAACCACATTAACTAAAGCCTGAAAAGTCACAGTTCAGTGTGCTTGCTTTCCTTTGAGCTCAGGAGGAATGAAGAGGAAAAAAAAAAGGTAAGAAAGACAGAACATCCAAAGAAACACAGAGTCATTAAGATTGGAAAAGACCTCCGAAATCATCAGAGAAACTGATAAAGCCTGATTTTAATTTGGGTTTTCTTCAGATTTAGAATCCTTGCAAGTTGTTCGTTTATTTTAAAGTCAGCTAACTCTCCATGTGAGATTTCACCAGTCGCTTGTTTAGGTAAAAAGCAAGAAAGTCTACTGATTAATAAGAAAACCTGTCACCTCTAATGCAGAAAAAGAAAGCTGTGTCCTTTTAATTTTTCATAGTATCTGTGTGAAAAAAAAACTTGCTTTCACTTCAGAAGATGAAATGCTTATTTGGATGTCAGCTTGTTTCCTATTCCTGAAACTCTTCAGATAATGGCTTTAAAAGTGAATCCTTTTATTTATACAAGGCAGTTTTCCACATTTTGGGAAGCTGACATGTGTACTAGCTTGAATTATGACTGCTTTTTTTAAAACAGAAAAAACGCAACAAGTAGTTTGTTCCCTGGAGCAGCTTGAAAGGATATTATTCATTTACTATAAATTAATCCAGCCATTAACTGGAGTTTACGACCACCACAGACAAAGCCATCAGCAAGTGTATTCATCATGTTGGGAACACAATGGCTCTGAATGTTCAAAAGATGCAGTTATAAGCAATCAATAGCTCTATACTCTATACTGCTGTGATTAATGCCAGGATGAGGGAATGTTCTCATGAGCTTCCTTTTTAGGTACTTGAAAGATGTGACCAAAAGAAGCACCGTGAGGGGAAAAGGCCCATTGCACATTTTAATAAATAGAAATAACTTGACAGTTCAGGATCTATAGATGTGCATGAAAGATATACATATTTAAATCACGAACAAAGGAGTAAATGCATTGTACTATCGAAAGGCAGTAAATGCTGCAATACATTGCTTCTGTTTTGGAATTTATCATTTACAACTTTCCAAGCCACTGAATTAAGCCTCCACTGCATCCAGTTTAGTCCTACATCTCAATTTTCAGTAGAATCAGTCAATAATTTTAAAAGCCTGATGGTGTAGGGTAACGATAGTTATAATTATGTATACTGCAGATACCTGGAGGTAGAAAGGATTAATTGCATCCTGATGGTATAGTTATATTTTGCAGGCAAATATCAGTAAGGTAGTCATTTATCTAACAACATTTTCTTTTTCCAGTGGGATTTTAGTGAAAATAATTTCAACATAAAAGTTTATAAAAATATCAATTTAAAATTGATATTGATTGTTCCTTTCCTATATAAACAGATAATAAATATATATAAACAGATAAAAATATATATTTATTTAATAATATTTATTAAATATATATTTAATAATATATATTATATATATATAAAATAAATATATATTTAGACACAGTGTGCAGTATATGATGAAAGGGCATCTTTCTATCATTTATGGTGGAATGATATCCAAATATTTCATCTCATTAGGAAATGTATGGAGCAAAGAAGAAAACCTAGTTTTTATATATCTAGAGACACTTGTGTGTTCTCTCAAGACACATTATAATTCTTCCCTATATTTTCACTTGCAGCTGTCTTTTAGCCATCTCTCAAAGTTCACTGGGCTGCCACAAAATCCTTCTGAGGACTGAGCCTATGATACCTTAGGGATTTAATGTGTCTGGCCAACCTTGGGTCTAAGTAAATTTCCACAAAAATCTAAGAACGGTCCTGTCCATATCTTCTCTTTGGAAAATTGAAAGCTTAAGCAGTACAACAGAATGGAAACATTTTGCTCAATCTATAGAGAGCCATACTACTATATACAAAGGCTCAGCAACACTGGCATTCAAATTAAATAGAATTAAAAGTTTAATCAATCTGTACAGATTTAGACATGGTGGTTTAGATTTCCATATCTGAGATAATTCATGTAATTTCCCCTAGAAAAAGAAACACAGGTTTATAGGGTGATTCTAGACCCCTCCCCCCAAAAAAAAAAAATCTATATTTGAAGAGTTGTAGTAGTTTAAACCAGATTTTCCCCCTGCAGTTGAAAGTGGTAACCCCCAGGGGGTGGTAACTCTTGAAGTTTTGAAGTTTTGTCCAAGGAGTGCTTCTGCAAAATCTAAACATATCACAACCAAACGGAAGAGGGTAGTTGTAGTTTTGGGTTGAAGAAGAAGTAACCATGTTGTAAGACCACGAGGAAGGGGGCTCGGAGCCCCTTGGGCCCTCTGGGGCCCCCCAGCCCCTGGCTGGGGGAAGCTGCAGAGACTTGGAACAGTGTTAGACTGGGCTAAGTGTCTGTAGTTAAGCTGGGAGATGCTTTTCCACTGTGAGCAGCAACCAGAGATACTGAAAGCCACGGCAGCACTGACTGGAGGAAAAGCGGCAGCGCATTGCCAAAAGATAAGAGAGCAGCAAAACAACCATGCAGCAAAGCAGGCAGAACTTCTGCAAACCTGAGAGAGAAAGAACAGCAGCAGAGAACAGAACTAAGTTTCTACAGAGAGAAAGCTTGGGGGTAAGAACTGCAAAACTCCCCTAAACTTCCTTTGAGATCCCTCCAAAAATGGAGGGGGTGGACTCTTACTGATTAGAAGTCCTAGATGGAGTAAAGGAGCTAAGAAGCTCGGTTGTCCTGAGAGCACAACCAGGATGGTGTGTGGAGGTTGACCTTGAGGCCCTCCCTTGCTGCAAGCTACAAAGAAGCTCGCAGCCATCTTTGAGGCAGGGCACAGGAGCTCTGCAAGGGGCTGAGTCCCCTGAAGATAATGACCGTCGCGAAGACCCCTGAGCTTCGTGATATGACGTGGTGATAGCGCCCTTGTCCTGGGACACGCAGCCCACGGAAGACCCCTCGTTTGGGAAAGACGAGTGGCCGAGGGGGATACCCCCTCGTGTGTGCTGGCACAGATCCAACTATCACCTGCTGCAAGAAAAGAAGAGAGAGAGCCTGCTGCCTTAGAGACATTGCTGCTCTGAAGAAGGGATCTGTCCTTCTTCCCTCCTGGACTTTTATTTGGAGGGGAGAAGAGATCTGATCCATTGTAAATACTTATGTCATGGTAGAGATAGCTAAGATTGTATATAATGTATTGTAGAATTTATTTGTACAGTCATTGTAATATATTCCCTTTCCCCATTTTGAGTCTGTGTGATTGTCTGAAAAACACATCTTACACCAGGTTGAGATATGGGAGGGGGAATGGAGCTAGGGAACTGGATTTTTGGGATCTCAAACCATGACAAGAGTCTCAGTCAATATCAAGACAGCTAAACTCATCTAGGTGTCATCTATTATTCATGCAGCAGTTTTCTGTAATCAATGGAAAAACAATATAGTCTTAGAATCCACAGAGTAACTAATAAGGATGTAGATGTCTATTTTAGAGTGAGCTTTGTAATTATTCTCTATGTCTACTGAACTTCTGTCTTGGTACAATTCAGAACTGAACTTGACTGAAGTAAATGCGGATTTAGGTAATTAAACACTGTTTATTACCATTAATACTAATTATATTCTACAATCAAAAAGCTGACAAATTATTCCAAAGACAGTTTACCTACTGTTATAAAATGCCTCATGTACTGAATGTCTTTCACTTCAGATTTCTAATAGCCAGATAAAGTATACACCCCAGCTCCTAACTGTAGTTTAAAACTGCTACCTAATAATCCATTAAAACTTAATATAGAAAAAAATTCTCATGTAAAACATATTTTTAATTGATGTGAACAGTTGGTCATATAAGTGTTTTCCTTAAAATGACCATCATACCATACATGAAAAACAATCAAAATTGATCTTTAAATTTAGGAATATGGAGAATGATGGTGGAGACATATTAAGCATCAACTTTTTTACTACAATGCTGAAATTATTTAAGAAGCAATCCTTCTTAACTAAACTATGAGGGGTTCTATATGCATAAATTTTTATAGGAAAAGATAATTACATTAGCAAGCAGTTATTAATTTAAATAGGCTGTTGCACAGATGAGAGAAGATTCAATAACTTTAACCATCTAATACATAGGAATCAAACAAATTTAGTCAATAGTCACCCTCTAAAAAATGCAGAGTACCATTTGTCCTATCTTAAAATACAGAGAATCAATTTCCAAATGACCATAAAGAACTTAGTCTACTAGTTTAAACTTGACGTACAACTTTCAGAAGGCTAAAATATTTTTCTGTGTATTATTTTCTCAGCAGCATTAATGCGAGGATTTTAAACCATATACAGTCAATGTCTAGGTCTACAGATACTAGTAGTTTTATGAAAGAGTACAAGTAATTTAGGACTATTTAGTCATATCCATTAAACAGTGTTTTTGTTAGCACAAAGATACATTCCATGGTTTTAGTTTCCAAATACCTTGGGCTTGCATGTATGCAGAAAATGTATGATAAAGTCCATTGTGTCTAGGTGGTCTGCTCTTCAGGACCAAATTATTTGGGTGGTTTGCAAGAAAATTCCATATCCAGGCCTCTTTTAAAGTATCTTTGGTACCTATGTACTGCAGAGAGCTCTCCCCTGACTGTAGTTTAGGCGGAAAGTACCTGTGCATGTCCCATAGTTCACTTTGGACTAATGCACTAATGTCCATGTAGTTCACTTTGGATTGGATGTGTTCAGACCATGAACTAACATGGCATTGCTGTTATCCTGGTGGATGTGGTCCTGCCCACTTGAAACTTCACAGTCTAGATCTCTCATCTGGAGAGAATTTGACATGTTGGCCCCTTTCAGCATCAAAGACTTCAAGCCTCCCACATCTCTAGTCAAATCCCACAGACAGGAGCACTTTCCATTTCTGCCTCTCTCCTTTTGAAGTGAACAACCAGAAGCAGGAGAAGAGGCAAACAAGCCAGAGATAGAGGAAGAATATAGGAATTCAGCTCCTCAGACTAAAATCAATTGCTGCTTCAGGAATGCTCTGGCACTGATAAACTATTACACCAGTGGGAACTATCAGACTTGCGCTGGGAAGAGTAAAACCCATGTTGCCTCATGTTTCTTATACCCTCTGTAGGAGAGACAGACATAAAACTACACCAACACTGTTTTCTAAACAACTGTCATCTATTTTTCACCCATAATGGCATTTTCTGTACCACAATTATATGTGTCAATCTTAAACGCATGCTTGAGGTTCTAAAAAGTTTGCTTCACCTAGAAATTTTGTTTTAGATGGGTGTTACTTTTGATAAATTGGTTCTAAACACATTTGAAAGATATTTTTCAGTGAAAAACTTTGAAACAGCTTCTCAATAACTAAAATTTAAATATTATACACTTCTAATACAAATACAATACAATTTTTCTGTAATATATTTCATCATTTAACCTGAAATTTTAAATTCATTAGATCTTAAAAAAACTATTTTCAACCCCTTTTTGAAGTTTAATTTTCCTTGCCATTCACCTTTGTTAGCTTTGGTACTTTATTTGTATAGTCATTGTTACTCTAAGCAGTTATGGATAGCTGTAGAATTTTTAATAGGAAGATCCTGGAACAAATATGACAGCAATTTCCATACCAAATCTAATAACAAAAGAGCAAGGAAAAAAAAATTAGTGATTTTTCCTGACTGCAGGGAAAAAGACTGATTCCTTTTAGAATTAGTGGATGGTCTGCAATACTGTAACCTTTTTACCTACCTTTGACTTACAGTTATTCCTGTCATAGCTAAGAGAAGATATTCTACTCCATTTTTTACCTCATAGGTATCACTGCCATTTTAAATTTTATGGTGCTCATTTAAAGGATTAATATCTAAGGTCATCATGAACATGTATGCAGTATTCTAAGCCCACTTTAAAAAACCTCTCTGAAAGATAATGGATCAAAGGATTCAATCAAGCATAACACCTTTGAGACTAAATAAGGAGACAAAGTATTTCATTTTAGTGAAACATTGAAAATCCTAGATGATCTCAAACTAAGTATTAGAACAGTCTCACTGTAAGACGAAATAACACTTTGTCTACAGATTTTGAAGTACACTCAACAGGAGACAGTGTTTCTGACTCTTGACTAATATAGAGAAATCAGCTAATGCTGACTACTTCTTACTCTCATAAAGCACTGAGAAAGTTTATTTTGGTAGTTTACCTGAGGCAGAGGAGGGCTGGAGGAAGGGGATTATATTTAATGTATTCTGTGCATCTATAATTAAAATTAAATATTTAAAATGTGGAACTTCTAAAACACAGCTGGGATCAAGGTTCATTGCAAAACTTCAGTAGCAAATTGAATGTGACATTATCTTTTGTGTGTGAGAAGAAATTAACACACACTAATATAGGTCCACAATAGCAAAAATGAATATGATTTGAGACTATAGACCTACTTGAAGACAGTTATCTCTTTACCATGTCATAATATTCAGATACATCTTATTTTCCAAAATCATCCATTTTCTAGCAATACCATATTTTGAGAGTTCAAGTGTTTCCCTAGGCTGCATCAACGTGCCACCTAAGCCATTTGATATTTTTTAAACCAATAAGAGGAAAACTCAAAAAAGCCCAGATCTAGAGGTGAGTACACAGAATCTAAACTTTCATCTGTCATAACTCACATTAGTATTCAGACAAAACTCTTCTAAGACACTTCATTTAAATTTGCCAAATCTTCCACTATAAACAAGGTATGTTTTAAACAAGCACTTTTCTAACACAGCCCCCTCTGTTTTATGGAAATGCTTCCTACTACCTCGACCAAGATTATTAGTGTTGGAAAGACTTTCTAGAGTTTAAAATGAAGAATCTAGCTTGTTCTGCATTTACTAAAACTGCTTAAGTCTCTTGGCACTGTTTACAAGAAAAAACAGTTCTCCATCATGGTCAACATTTCTAATTTCTAAAGGACACAGCACAGTAAGTTAATGTTTGTAAGAATATTGCATTATCACAATTTTATATGATTGCTTCTCTTTCTCTTTTGTAATCACTCTCAATCCCGAAGTCAATAAAACCTCAACAAACTAAATCTCTCTCTTTTCTTACTGCAGTTGCACACTGAAGCTAATTTAACTAGAGACATTTAATTTAATGATTATAAGAGTCTGAAACTGTACATAAAATAAGAAAAAAAAAAGAAAAAATGTGCAGGTAACTTTTCAGAGTAACTTTTGATTGAAATTAAGTTTGGTATATTTGTATTCAAACATAATTGCATTTATAACTGTTAGGGTAGTAAATGTTCATAAATGTTAATTCATGATGCAGGTTGTCTTATTTTATGCTTTTAGATTTACTTCAAATAATCACTAGCTGCCAGAACATAACTCATAAAATAATGTGGCATTTCATCAGACAGGTAAACTGGCAGAAAAGGATATATAAATCCTGTACTACAAATAGATATTTCACACTAATTTTAGTAACTGTGTTTGTGTGGAATACCTTGAAAAAAAAAAAGAAACTGATAAAACAAGGAAGTGGTTGTCACACCCCCGATTTTGTTTAGCACAGCAGTTTGATCACTTTTGTTGAAAACACCTATCAAAAACCTGAATTCTCAATATTCTAATATTAGAGAATTATGTCCAAATTCATATATACTTCTTTAAGAATAACAAATCCTACAGGTCAGATTTCAAACTGAGTCAAATTTTCCTTTAATTTTTATACATAAACAACCACATAAAGAAATGTACAGAACAAACTCTTATGACAGTGTAACAACTTCATGCCTGTTACATGACTCTGCAAGAGCCTCAGGGCATGGATTCTACCCTATGTAAAGAGAGGTGAGGAAAAAGGCTGTGGAAGACTAGGTTTTGTAAATCATTCATTTGGATTTCCACTCATTCATAAATTTGTGTATATTTGAACTGAATTTGAATTGACTCTGCTCTAAAACAAGTTGCATAAATCAACTTTTTCATTGTACAAATCCCTAAGGCTTACCTTTTAGTTAAGAGTTGATTAAAAGCTCCTGGTTTATTATCACTTTTTTTTTTCTTTGGGTGAACACACTGGTTTTTGTAGACAGGAAACAGCAATCCACAAAAACTTGCTTTGAAAATATTTTTAGAAATGGCTCAAAAGAGGCAATCCTACAGGCATTGGTATTTCTAGTCTAGTTCACACAATATTATCTCAAAGATAAAGAAATCAATGCCACAAATGCTCAAAAGCCCCATAACCCAGCACCTGGATTTTTCAGCTGCTAATAAATCCCTATGTGTTTTTAAAGCAGGTGACTGCTCCTCAGTATGGGAGAATCATGTAAAAATTCAGCAGCTGAAGTCCTAACAGCAGGATTATGTTCCACCCAAGTAACCTATTAAACGTACACAGATGTTTCAAGCGTTTCAGTTAAGGTATATCTTCCCTGTAGCATTAACCACAGCAGCAAGGTACAGCCCCTAGTCTAGCTCTCATTCAGATGTTGAAAGCCTCTAACCTATTTTCAGATATATTATCAGACTAAATTTGTTAATTTAACCCAGGGCAAAGCCAAATCCCCAAGCAAGACTTTGCTCAAGTTAGTAACCTGTCCAATTTGCATCGCAAAAGCAGGCTAAAGCCAAGTAAGGAGCTGCTAATCCTGCAATGCCTTCTCCAGAAAATGAACCCAAAATGAAATAGGCTCATTACTACTTATTATAGCATTTCTCTATCATTCTTTGCTGCACAGCAGATAAGGGAAAAATGGCACTGATATGAACAAAAAGGGTTGAGCCCACATGGCTATACAGAGCCACCCTGGGAAATGAGGCATAAGGAGTGTCTAAGAATTAAATAATTTCCTTTTGGTACATGCAATTCCAAATGTTCACAAATCTCTACAAGCAAATCAGTTATTGGCCAGGTACTCACTTGCTCTTTGACAAAATAGGAGCTAAGATTATAATGTGACTTAGAATGTGAGGATGACTGATATGTAACAGTGCATCCAACAGAAAACAAATCAGATAAGAAAAAACACTTTATCACTGAAAGTTGCTTACTGACCTTTATTACTGAAGCTAATTTAAATTCTTCCAGGCTCCATTTTAACTACAGTTTCTAATCTGAAAAATAGTTCACAAAGTCAAATTTGTGACATAAAAGTTAAATTTATTACATAAAAGTTATATTATTAATTTCAAATTACTTTACAATTCCTCTTTAGAGGAAAATTATTTTGTTACCTGATTTTCTTACCTTACATTTCAATAACTAGCTTTTTGGTAAATATTGTATGAGCTTCAGGAGTGTCTGTGCTTCTTTCCAAATTTTACCCAGATTTTCCTTCTTATTTCTTCAGACAGATAATTTCTAAAGAATACTCTGAGGCAGTGCAGCTCCCTGTTTGCAGGATGTACTTTGCTTAGATGAAAAGAGTCACTCTCAACAAGGAGGTCATAATCACTGCTCCTTCTCTTTAGTTGTCCTTTATCAGAGTTCCAGCCTGCACGGATGTTACACTGATAGCACTAAAATCCCTGCTAATGGCAAGCATATTTTTAGCAATTAGAATAAAATTCACAACAAGTGCAGGTGGTTGTGAAATACAGTTCTAACAATTTTCCTGCCAAATTTCCTAGACCCTAGTCTAATTTTAACATATGTATGACAGGTTTGAGCCTTCTGGAAAAGAAAACACATAGAGGGAAATTGCAATAATTTGACACAATTTTTTCCCCATGTTTTTAACAACAAAGTTGTTAAAAATATGCAACATGAACACTATACAATATCTTTCAATTACTGTTTTTGCTTCAAAACTACAGGAAATATGCTATACGAAAAGAGTGACGATGAACTCTAACAACAGCATTTTTCATGTAGATAAGATGCAAATGAGTTGATACACAGAAATTACATATTATAAAACATACTCTAAATAGACTCTGAGTCTCTTTTATTACCTGATACAAATGAGTAGCAATTCCATTGGGCTAAAAACAAATAGTCCTCATCTAGCACAACATCAAAATCTGTCTTTTGTATAAAGGCCAAATTTTGCACCTTAAATGAGTTATCCCTGGCTCATATAAATAATGAGATAAATTACAACCAAATGAAGATTGGACCTTTCCTACTTTGATTCTAACCATATTTCATGGTTTGTGTGTGGTTCCCCTGTGGTTCCCCTGAAAACTGGTTTTCAAACCTGCCTTACTGCCTCAAAACGAGTCCAGCAAATATAGCAAGTGGCAGTGACAGAGAACAACTCAAAAGATACTGTGTTCGAAATGCCACACTATTTTATGAACATAACCAATTTCACATGCATTGGGGAAATAATGGTATAATATGACTTGTCTCTCTGTCTTTTGAAGTTTTCATTCCACAAGTTATGGCATCATATTTATTTTAATATGGTCCTTCTGTTACTACTCATAATCTGATGAAAAGATAATGAATATCAGAAATTAAAACCTAAATGTGTTTGAAAAGCCTTATTCCCTAGTGGTTTCAAGTAGAAATTTCTATTTATTTCTACACTTGAACAATTAAATCATTTGCAACTGGTTACTTCTCATGTTTTACAGCATCTCTGTACAGACAAGGGTTATGCCTTTCACTGTATTTCATCTGAAGAAAATAGCAGGAAGAAAGAGATATTTTCAAATTATTTTATTGCCATTGTAAAGTAATAAAATTTTATTATTATTTTGCATTTACTATATCAAAATGATAATACACTACTCAATCATGTTCTGTGATAGCAATGGCATATTTCCTTTGATTTCGAACATGCTCTGGTTATATATAATCTATAGGCATGACAATTATTTTTCCATGACCATTTTCTCCCCTGCTTTTTAAATCAATATCTCATATGCCTGTATCTTCTGTAGAGAATCTTTTATCATATCATCACACTAATTTTTCATGTTGCTGTGATAGTTCATTTGAAATTTTTTTTTTGGCTGCTAGGTCATCATGGCTTTTGAAATTGAACCATAAATTCTAGTGCTGTTAGATTTTCTTTCTTCCAAATGAAACAAAATAAAGTGGTTCTTGTAATGTCTTATCATAGGGAACATGTGACGAAATCTTAAAAGATGCCTTAAAGTGGTCATGATGACTTGAATTTCTCTTTTTTTTCTGCTTTTATTAAGTTATCAACACAAAGTTGCCAGCATTGTGCCTAACTCCATTTTAAGAGGCATGTAGTTTGTTGCAATGACAAATAAGAGAGAATGCGTTTTATGAATGAGATTCAGTTAGTCCACAAAATGTTTAAAAGATCAAAATTATCCTCACTATTATTCACTCTCACAGCAGGTAAACTTCTGAAACCAGCTAAAGCAAAAGCAATGTTTCAGAACTCATGTCCAAACATTTACATTAAATAATGATTTCTCTAAGTAAATTGCAAGGTTTAATTATTTATAAAACATTTGAATACACAAATTCATCCTAACAACAGAAATAGAACTTCCAGTATATCTGCAATTTACACTGTAGAAAAGTTTTCAAATCTTGTGATTTTTTTTCTGAGCTAACACAGTCACTTTTACATAAATAATCACAAGTCTGACACTCTTCTTTAGCTCAATCTGTAACAAAGCTTAAATTCTATTTAAAAAATCAATCTGTTATAACTGGATAGAGGAGATACTGATTCCTTTTAGCTGTTTTGTATAGACAGTCTTCAATTAAGCATGGAGTCTGCAAAAGCTTGTCATTATATTTAACAGAAAATAGATAATTGATTTACATCTTAAGATTACCTCTCTCTAAGTGAGGTGTAGTGATGTCGTAGTGATTATTATCAATAAGATAAATCTTAATTTCCATGTTTTGAGGGATCAGAACCTCTTCCACATCTTTGTTTCTTTCTTTTTTTTCTAGTGGATAATGAATAGCTCATGTTTTTTGATGATATTGCAGTTGGTTACCCTTGGCCTTTTTTTTTTACAGATGATTATATAAAGGAATAAAAGGGTACTACTGCAGCCTCAAAGTGAACTCCAGACTTAAAAAGTTTGTATTTTATAACTGCATATTGAAACAACATAAAAATCAAAAGGTTTTCAGAGGTTTTAAACACAGCCTGCTAAAATAAGATAACTAAAAAAGCTTGTTCCCATCACAAACTTTTTATAACAACTATTTATTTTACACTCCTCTAAGAAAAAAAATCAGGTAAAATTTGGTACTAGGAATGTTAACCAAACTATCCAGAAAACATCTCAATCTGTCACTTCCACCTTCTGCCTTTCATTGTGAGTCAGCTGCATTATGAATTGTTTCAGTAGCACCTGCAGTTTGCATCAGGCTAACATGGAAATCTTCAGATATTTCCTCTAATCTAAAAGTATTTTCCACAATTAGTACAAGGGATGCTGGTTTCCAGAATGCGTTTATGGATTTTGACTATTGAGACAATGAATGGGTTTTAGCTGTTTTCTCCATTTAATTTGGCTGATAAAATAATAGAACTTTTATTTCCTTTCCATTACTAGCATATATTTAGACTAGAAAAATCAGAATTGCAAAGAACACTGTCTAAGGGTATTTAAAACATACTTTAATTAGAGGGATGAGCTAATAGATCTTTCTTTAAACTCGCTAAACACAAACATACTAACAAGGTTACAATTCATGCTACAGAATTTAAAAAGTACAAGAAATAGCAACACATAGACAGCCACAGAATTTCTATTTTTCTGCTTTTGAATTCCTAATTCCCAAAATAGCTTTTAAAATCAGAGACACTATACTAACAATACTTATCAAACCTGTATGTTGTATTTGCATGTTTGCTGTATTCTTCTCTTCCAGGGAGGTAACACCACAAACGATTTTTTTTTAATTAAAAATAAAATATACATAATTGGAAAACCCAGCTTACTAGACAGGAGTTATCTTTGCACCACTGCATTTGGAAAAACTATTTTTTGACTTCCAGGAAATTGTAAGTGTTCAAGGAACCAGGCAGCCTACAAAAACAGTTTCATAGAAGCAAGCATGCCAAGGTAATGACAGATTAAAGAGACTTTTTAGCATATCAGAAATTCAGGTATAAGATGGACTTTTTAAATTATAACACAGATTAATTCTTAATGAAGACATTGGTGCAGAATACACACATGCAGTGTGTGTATTTTTAATTTTTTTGTCTGAAGTCAGCACTCAAAAACCTAAAAGTCATCATTAGGTTATCATATTAAGTTAAAACCAAACTAAGAATTATCTGTTTGACATCTAAATTACATTTGTTTTGCTATATTCCAATCCTTCAAATGACATAAATAAAAACAAGAACTCTGTTTTTACAAATTATACTATCCACTCCACAACACAAAGGAACAACTTTGTTCCCTATTTCTATCATAGAGGAGTTTGAAAGAAAAGTTACATATTACTGACCAGTAAGTGTTCTTAGTTAATGTTAATCTTGTTTAAGTCAACCTTGTTAAAGAATATTTTCGTCCATTTTTTGAAAAAAACATTTATGAGGCCCCATTATCTGATGATATGATTAGAGGTTATCTTCTATCTATATTAACTTCACAAAGAACCATTAATAGTTACAATAAAACTTTCTTTATGCTGTATGTTGTATAAATAATATGAATTCAGCAGCGACTTTCTCTTATGTAAGAATTTTATCAACAACTAGATCACAAAGTTTTCTTTCTGTGTGATGTAAAATTAAGATCTTGATATTAAATGGCAAGGGTGTGCCACAGAAAGGATGGTATACTAAATCTGTGAGCCACAGGAGCTGCAATTTAGATAGTTATCTTCAGTTGGTTAGGAAATTATCTCTCTCTTTTCACTTAAGCTGTTAGCAAACAGTTGAGAGCCTTTGATTTTAACTTAATCAGAAGGAGAAACTGAATCCTGATTCAGGTATGTACAATGCAAACCTATTCATTTAGTAGAACGTTCGTTATCTGTATCACAGGACAAATAAACAAACCACATTCCATGTCTACATATATATATATGTATGTATGTATGTATATATATATATATATATATATACACAAAGGTTATTTTTAATTGATTTTTTATTTTGCCATACAAGTTATCTGCCTTTCATTTCTCTTTAATACAGAAAGCTTAGTCAAATCAACACATTATTTCGAATTTCTAGGCTATAAATGGGATTACTGAATAGGAGAAAGGGATGCCACGTTTCAATAAACCATTGTTTTTCTTTAATGGGTTTAAATGAGAACCAAGCCTTGTACCTGCTTGTAGGTCACTTTAAATAGCTCCCTACTGTAAATGAGTAAAGAGACCACTTCTGAAATGTAGGACAAGGTACTCAACTTTGCTGACCTTGAGATATAAACTATAAGGTACAATTCTATTTTTAGGTCTCAAAGGTTTTATTGGAAGTGCCTGACATTATTGTGCCATTTATTTGAAGTTTATGACCCTATTTTTATTGTTAATATTCTCTTCTGGCATATTATTCATTTCTGTTTAAATTGCAGTTATTTTCAATAATATCCCTTAGATTTGACCAAATTGATGTATAAAAAAAATCCTTGTCATGGATATCACTTTTCTGATATGACTTGGTTGTCACTAATCTGCTTTTCATTACTTGAAGACTATTTGCTTCTTAATTGGAAAATATGACACCGCACACATTTTCCATCTTACATTAATCTTGGAATTACAGAAATGTTAATTTAATAACTTATTACAACACCAGTGTGATCATAATTTTTTTCTTAACTCTTACTGCACAGCAATCTATTTCATCATTGTCATCATATTTATAACCTAGCACAAATGGGTGCTTACTAAAATTTGGCATTTTGTGACCTGTAGGGTGAATGAGCTTAAAAGAAGGATGGAGAGGGACTATTTACAAGAGCACATAGTGACAGGACAACTGGGAATGGCTTTAAACAAAGAGAAAAGGTTTAGATTAGAAATCAGGAAAAAAATTCTCTACTGTGAGGGTGGTGAGGCACTGGAACAGATTGCCCAGGAAGTTGTGGGTGCCCCATCCCCGGAAGTGTTCAAGGAAAGGTTGGATGGAGATCTGAGCAATCTGATCTAGTGAAAAGTGTCCTGTCCACAGCAGGCGGATTTAGAATTAGATGATCTTTAAGGTCACCTTCCAACCCAGGCCATTCTATGATTCTGCTTTAGTGCAATATTAATAACCATATGAGACAATGTTCCTTTTCTCAAGCTTTTAAAATTAAAAAATCATCTGTACAGAACTATGTTTTGCAAAAATTAAAAAAGCCCAATATCTTCTATGTGTCTGGATTGAACCATTTCATCAGAGCTTTAAATGCTGGGAAAACTTTTTGTTGGACCTTTTTTTATATTTCTCCAAGAGAGAAAAACCCATTCTCAAAATACTACCTGTTACTTCCATTTGGCAAGCGAGATATTGATGCCATGAGTGAACAGCATACAAACACTGCTCAGTTTGCACATGGTTTGAGCCCAAGCATAGGGTTCTTCAGCATAGGCTGAAGCTTTTAGGCGCATAATAAATGGCCCTGTTTCACTGGAGATCCACAACTATAATCATCACAGAACTTTCAAAGCAGCCCATTTAAAAGCTAAATGACTAAGTCCCTAAATAAAGGACTTAAGTTTATATAAAGGCTCAAGCCAGTATCTGGCCAAAACATGGAAGTGAATGTTATTTGAAATTTTGAAATACATTCACTTAAACGAACCAAAATACTGATGTACCTTATCTTTGTGTTATTGTTTGCTACATATAACATACAGTTCAAAAATATTATTTTCAAAGTAATGAACTAGAAGAAATTAGAATAAATTATGCAAATAGTCACCAACATATGCTGCATCCCAAAATATAATATCTGCAGAAAGGAGCTTAAAGGGTCAATGCAGTAGACCTTGGGCAACAGGGGATGACAAGAATCCCATGATCTGAAGGTTTGGACCTTTCTCACAAGACCTGTTAAAGTTCAAACTTATGAATTAGCCTGGCTCCTGCAGCAGAAATAAGAAAAGACTTTTGAGATGATTGAATCAGACCATGTCTAAACCCTTTAATCCCTTTCCCCCCATCTACTCCTGGTTGAGGGAAATATTAATCTATTGAGTAACTGCAGTGAAAACTTGGGTAATTCCCTAATTAACATAGCTCGTCCTCCTCATTAACATGTCCAACCTCCAAGACCCTTAAATTGTGTTCTCGGGTTCAATAAAGCATTCCAGTTTTCTACTCCATACCTGAGATCTCTTAGTTTTTGACCTCCCACTAACATAGTTATAATTTGTTGTTAAAAAACAGATGATGTTGTTAAAAAACAGAATAGCTCTATTTCAAATATATTCTTTAAGGTTGATTACTAATTTTTTTTTTTTTTAATGAAAATAGTTGAACAGCTGTCCCCACGCTTTAAAGAATGATATCACTTTTCCCTTTATTTCTTTCAAAAATTTTCTAAGAAGCATATTAATTTTCTTGGTTCCAATCACAACTGGAAACAAAAGATAAAATGGCAACCGTTTCCTTAAAAATACATTAATTTTGTTTCCATTTTAAAGTCTTAAGGTCTGGTAGGTTATGTCAACAGAGCTTTCTAGAGGATCTGTGAATCATTTGTTAGTTTGCTGTTGAGCCTTCCTACTCCCTCCTCCTCTCAGAGTCTGTCTGCATCATGAAGGTGTTTTTTTGGTTTTGGATTTTAGAACTGAGTATCCTTAGATCTAATGTACAAATGAACTGAGTACCTGTACAAGTTTTCACCAAACAAAAGTCCTTTTACTGTCTTTATAAATACAGCAACCTATTTACTTTAGCAAGGTTCTCTTTTTTTTTTTCTTTTCAATCTGCAGTAGAGCAGCATCAAGATTTTTCAAGCAACATTTCCATTTTATTTTTTAAAAGTAATTTTCATAATAACTACATGGAACAGCTATGATTTAAAACACTGCACACTGATAAAATTAGGAACGGATTTTTAAATGGATATAATGAGCACAGAATGCTCAAAACTGTCTTACACTTATAATCAAAGCTATTATTATAGTCCTTTACCAAAGCATATCTTAAGAAGAATAAACTGTTAAGAGAAAACAATCAACAGATCAAAACTTTCCCAAAGGAGGGTGAGATGTTTATGTTTAGAGATAAGTACAGCTTGCCTGCTGAATGATAACAACCAGTCAACTGCTATTAGGCAGCAAAAATTTAACAGTACCTATGGGAGCTTAAATTTCTTTGCCAAAAATTAGGAAAAAATATTAAATCTATATAACCTTTTTACAGTTTTTTAAATAAAATATTAGGTATAAATTATTCTGTAGTGTTGTGCAATAACAGTAAAATATATAAGATTGCAGTGAATGTATTTTACACAGTATTGAGCTAGAATTAATTCCTACTTGCAGGAACCATATTTCTGCTGTACAAGTTTTTTGGTTTTATAGTATAAATTCTCTAATATCTAAAAAAACCTACATCTCTCTTCTTAAATAACTATTTCCCTGTTGTAAGTCTGCAGACTTCTAAGCCTGAAACTGGAACCCTATGTGTGGAATTTTTTTTTGTTTGTTTCTGTGGGATTTTTCCAAGATCAGACTGATCAGATCATGTGAAATTCTTTCATGTGAAATTACTTTCATGTGAAATTCCATCTAACATCTCCAATAAAGTTCAATTATTCTCCCATTTTTCTGGATATCTCACTCTATCAACTTATCTACAATATGTCTCTATCACCTTCAGTGAGGACCATAACTGGCAAGAAGGATCACCATTCCAGAGTCACCATTTTGACTGAGGATACCAGAGGTGAAAATGTATTCTAATCTGTGAGATCATCCTCCTGCTTAATGTTTATTTTTTATACTAGAAAGTCAAAATAACATCATCAGTACCATAAAGGTTTTTTGTAGGATGTAGGTGGGTTTTACTATTTCTGCTAATTACAGGGAAACAACCTTTTAACTCTTTTACTTTCAAAAGTTTTTTTCTGATTCATTACTAAAAAATTTTCTATTAAGTTCCATATATGAATTAACATTATAGTTGAGACAGATCATTTAAATTTGTTCCACAAAGATCAGTATTTTACTCAAGTGAAGAAAACTAAAACGTACTGCTACAGTGGTAAATCTTTCCATTTTAGATATAGATGAACATTCATTTCTTAGGCTAATTTGGATAAAATTTATAATTGAGTTTTCTTTGAGAGCTCAAAGGTTTCTCAAATACTTGAAAATTTTATGGGTTTCTTTTTTTTCTTTTCTGTACATTTCAGGCTTCCTTAACACTTCAGAGTGACTTTTTGACTCCAGTATATTCTCTGAACTCTAACACGTTCATTATTATTAAGATCTATTATCACCTGATAAATATTTTGGGATTTAAAACATATCTCTGCCAGATAAATTTAGAGAAGCTCATTCAAGCCTTTATCTCTCATAGAATAGACTGCCTTAATATTCTGCTCAGTGATCTGCCAGGCAAACAGATTATTGAGCTTCACAACTATATATCACAAAGAAACGCAGCATATTTCCTTGATGATAGTGTCACTACATAGCCTCCCCATAAAACAAAGAGAGGAATTAAACAATTTTATGTTAGACTATAAAGGAAAAACTTCTAGCAGCTAGGAGCACTAGTACGTCTAGGAATTGTCTTTTCAGTTCTACAAATGTGACTGAATCTCTCCACAATCAGACTAAATTCACATGATGAATTTGTATTATCTCCTGAAGGACTGACATTTTTCTCTGTACAAAAACACTAGTAATTTTTAATTCTTCCCAATACAATTAACTTGTTTCCTACTGAGTAATTTGTCATATAGATAATTGCTCCATGAAGACAAATGTGAGACTGTATTAAATATAAAACTGATTTGTGAATTTTCATTACAAGTGCATTTTCGTAAAAAGTTGGGCTCAGTCCTCCCAGCCTGACTCCTATTAGCTAAATATAGATTCCTAATCATGTGATCTTCCTGAAGTAAGATCACTCACACACATCGTCATTGTGGTTTAAATGTTTAAAATAAGTGAGTTATAATATCATCTCATAAATTAGGATTAATCTCCACTGACTCATTAGGATCCTGGACACTGGTTTGAGGAAGTTTTTCAAAACAAACAAATGTCCATTCCTCTAAATAAAGCTACCAGAATTGCTAACAGGTTTTAATTTAATTTTAGTAATATTTATAATTAATAGTAATTAATGACTAATCAACAAAGAATGCTTTATTAATAAATTTGAGAATTATTTTTGAAAGCCAAACAGAAATACTCAAACTGAAGATTTTATTAAAGAATATGAAAAAACTAATAATTTGGCTTAAAACATTTTTTCTCCATTTTTTAACAGAGAAATACTCTTTCAAACAAAGAAGAATATTTCACAGTGATAATCTCTGATAATAGTCATAGGGCGCAAATTAATACATAGTTTAGGCTTACTTATAACCCAAGGTACAGTATAATGAATCCTTTCCTTCTTTAGATAGATATACATTTGTTCACCATTGCACAGGATTTTGAAAAGTTTCACATGTCCCATGGTTTCTTGTCATGGGGTATCCTGTCTTATGGTTAGGTTTTGGTCCGTAGAGAGAGTAGACACACGCACACAGAGAGATGAGACAAAGGGTGTCTGCTGCCTAAGAGCAGCAGGCAGCTTTATTGAGGTAGCTAGCCCCGACTTTCCCACACACTTACTGTAAATATATTTTTACAAAAACACTCGGGAATTAACACCTGCACCCTGAAACACAGTCAACAGCTCTGTCCTTGCACTGTTTATCATCTTCCAGTCATCTCCCTAATACTCAAAGCTACTGTGTCCATGGGAACGATTAATTAGCCTCACTGTTCTCATGGGAAAGGCTTTATATCATCTAATATTTCAAGTTCCTCAAGCTCCAGGGGCTCGGCAGACCTGCCACTTCCCCCGACAATTTCTTAGCTGTGTCTGGCACAACAAGATCATACAGACGAAGGGCCAGGCTGCAGTCTTTTAGCATTACTGCGCTATTTGAATTTTTAACTGTAAATATAAAGTAAAATCAGCAAAACTTTAATTATTACTTCTAAAATAATTCTGACCCATCTTAACAACAGTTAAACTCTAGTCAACTCAAAACTCCATGACATATCTAGAGATATGTAAGGAATGTTTTTGGGGATGAACACCATTTCCGCCAAATTGCAAGCTTCTAAAGCAACCAAAACCATCTGTTAACTTGAACATAGTACAAAAAATATTTTTAGCTGGGTAGGAAAAAAAAAGATAAATTTTGAAAAACTCTGATATGATTTCAAAATGGTGTTTGAAATATTGCCTTAAAGTTTTTGAAATAAATTTTGGTTGTATTGTGTTCACGACTAGGTTGGATAATGCCCTAAGGAACCTCATCAATGGATGACAACCCCACCCGTGGCAGGGTGGTTGGAACTAGATGATCTTCAAGGTCCCTATCAACACAAAACATTTTGTCATTCTGTGATTTTGATTCTGTGATTTTATGATTCTTATTTTGAGGTCTTCTAAAATTTTACTTCATAAATAAGACTTCTTTTTCTGAATTAACTTAAGAGAAAACACAAACAAATTTAAATTAACAGATTTTTTTCAATAAAGATATAAAAATTGACTTTTTTAGCTTTTTTTTCCCTCATCAAAATTAAGCTGTAGTACTTTTTTTTCAGTGTTGGCACAAAAATAAAAAGCCATTTTTAGTTGTTAGCAAGACAGTTGATTTGCTGAGTAAGGAAAATGATCAGTTGACCCAAAGATATCAATTTCTAAGGGGTTTACAAGTGGTTGCAATAAAAACATGATTTTGTTGATTATTTAACTGTTCTCTGATTTTTGTGACCTACAGGATTCAGTAAAACCTTGCTAGAGCTGTGTATGTTGATTCCCTAACACTTTTTTCAACTACAGTGGAAATTTAATGCCTTTTGCTAAATACAGGAAAAAAAGACTGTAGGAGTCAAAAGGTGAAAGAACTACATATAAGCATGAGGAACATGGTTTTTTTCCTGTAAATTATGGGTTTATTCAAATTGCTAACAGTCCCCATTGTTTTGTCAATTTCTTTTATAACAGCATACACTGCTTCCTCTGAAATGCTGACACAATGCAGGCATCATTTGCATTTTCATATTTTTCCTTGTTCTAAATGTGTTTCATGCACTTTCTCCTTTTGTACAAACATGATCATTTTTTTGGTGGACTTGTGGCACTGGTTCTGGGAACAGCAGAAATTATACTATAGTAGATTTTGGGGAAGACGAAGCAGTTAGCTATCTAATGTTCTTTCACCTTAGAAATCTTTCTCATAAAGATTTTTGATGGAAAAAGGTTGTCTGCAGATTTCATTTCCATTTCATATAAGTCAGTGAAAGATATCCCTTGAAAACCGTTCTGGTGACTTCCATATTACGAGGTTCGACCCGCAGTAAAACTTCTTTTTTGGTAATCCTACAATCTACTCCGAAGACCTCCTCAAGCTGCGACATCTAGAAGGGGGAGCATAGTGACTAGTGGGCTGTTTTGAAAAATAATTGTTTCTAATTGCTGTGACTTTTTTAACTACCATGATCAAATAGGAAAATTATATTAGAAAACTGAAATCAATAAGCCTGGGAAGATGTGTTTGAAAACTCAGCAGCAGCCTCTTCTGCCATGAAATCTCTTCACTGAAAAGAAAGTAACAGGGAGGCTAATATTCTCAAATAAATTAAATCCATTTGGTAAGATATTACAATAAAAGCAACTTCAGTGAACGTCCGTGTCTATATATATCAATAAATAATAAGGTTGAATCTTGTAAGGCTATATGCATCTGTAAAAATACTGTAAGTTAGATTCAATAAAGAATCTAAGTTGATAAAATGGGATAAAAACTGGTTTAAATCAGACACATAGTTCTAAGATATAATAGAGCAGTCCCTACTGAGTTGCATGCTCCACCACAATGGCTTCTAAAACTCCATAGTTGCAATACCATACAACTATACGAGTATTGTATAGTTCCTTAATCTCAGGAACAAACATTTTAGTTTTGACAGGATTCAGAAGCTTATGCCCAATTCCAACTAAAATGTATAAATTATGTTCTTAATTTCCTGAATCCTTTGAAAGATTTGACCTAATAGATACTTTTCATCATATGAGATATGTGGTAGGACTAAATGCAAGGAATGCAATCTTTTTTTTTTTTTCATAAATAGCAGTAAGATGTGGAAATGAAACTGCTTTTCTATTTCAAAACGTCAATGTTCTGATTTAAGTACTAATACATACAGTAGTATGTAGGGGTTCAGTTCTTTTTTCCATATAATGAATAGTGAGCTTAACCTCCTACCTCGCAGTTCCAGATTCCACATCAGATGGTCAATATATAATAATATACAAGTTTAAAAAAGAAGAGCTTCACTGAAAGACTGTGAAAGACAACACTTCTTTTCCAGATCGCTGCAACAAAATCTACGCAATGTTGTAGGAATGCAGGAATGCCACAGACTGTGCAACCTCTAAGGCTCACACAATGCTAGATATTTAAAGGTTTGGCAGTATAGAGTCTATCATAAGGTAAAAGTCATTTGAATCAACTAGAATTCATGGTATTGACATGCTTCTTACAATGATGCAAAATTTGTGAGCAAACATCACCTCCACATCTGTCCATCCCTGTCCTGCTGTTCCAAAATTCTTTATTTTCCACAGTTCCCATAGCAACTTATACTAGTCATACCTCCAGTAATTCTGACCTCACATCAGAGAAACAAATTTAGCTTTCTCATTTTATCCCTTCTTGGTTGTTTCTAAGTGTTTGTTTAGAGACTTTTGCTTTCCCATGCAGCACTGTGCAGCACACAGAGATTATCACCTCCAGTCTTTTTCAGATTGTTTTGAATCTCTCTACATAACAATTACTTGTTTCTTCCTCCAAAAAGGTCTAATTACTACAATGGTCTATATTTAGAAGAAATAATATTTAGTCTTCCACTCTTGTGAATTAAGTCAGGTACCTCTATTTCCTGAAATTAGAAGGCTGTGCTTTTTAAATAATTCTTGTGAAAATGCAATCCATCATGACAAAAATATTTTGATAAAAGTGTTTCATCCACAAAAAAGAGTTATTATGAATTAGATGAACAATAGCAGAGGTAGTTTAGAATCTTCCCTGAATATTTTCAATCAACCCAGATGCAAGTACCGCTGTAGAAATTCTGTAAAATATTTAAGAAAGCAATAGATACTATCAAATTTTTATATTAAATGTTGTTTTTAAAACTGAGCTAAGAACACTTAGTGAATTTTTTTCTGTTTTTCATTTTCTCAAATGTTAATCTGTCAGTCTGTGTAAATTAGTTGTTTAATCAATACCAATCCAATGTATCACTACTATGCATGTTATTTTATTTTCTACATGTTTATATTGCCAGATAACTGAGACTTTGTTACCTTTAAATGACATCAACTGGATAATCAAGTGCTGCCTTCTTATATCATACTTAATTTTTACCTCCTTCACTTTTGTGCTACTTCTTCTCTGTCATAAGCATGTGGAACATGGGAAACATCACACTCTACACAGAACCAATTCAAGTTCCTCATTCTCCCTCTGGGGATTTTCTCAAGAAACAAGTTTCCTGACAGACTGTTTTCTCCTCACTGCAGAAAGGACCAGTGTGTAGTACCTCTCTGAACATATCATGAATATTGTGTTCACAACAAATTCTGTCCCAAAGATGTTTTGAGAGTACAATTGTATCAGGGGAGATTTGATTAAGGTTGTTCTCTACAAGGGCCATCATGTCGTGTGAAGGAGGGACACGAGTGAGAAAATAGATCAGAATTTATGTACAAGTAGATATTTCCTGAGTAGAAAACCTGTTAGCAGAGGTCAGGTCAGAAGCAAGAAATTTTGGATGGTAAGACAGTCTGAATGATACATTTGAGACAAGTAGTGAAATGTAGGGCTCATATGCCACTTAAAGAAATTCCGAAAACACCAGATTACTTTCTAGAAGATAAATGAGACAGAACAGAAAACTAAATGAGAAACAGCCCTGACTTCTGGAGCACATACCAGCATGTATTACAACAACGGCCAACCAATCCACTAGACAGGTTCCACTCCTTACAAAGACAGGCCTTTCATTCTGGTAGCAACTGACAGGAGCAAACTCTATGTTCTTTGAAAAATACAGACTACCATCTAATTATGGTTCTCAGACAGGATTCTGTTATTTTCTTATGGAACTAATAATATCTCTGCAGATTGTGAACAGGTTGTTGAACTGTTCTGTAGTGCTGCACCAGTTTTTCAGTTTCTATTTCAACATTTCTAACCAAGACCAAAACTAGGTTGCCAAGAGAACTGAAATCTCTGAACTGTAGAAAGTATCTCATGACAAAAAAAAAGGAAAAAAAAGTAGTTTTGCAAAATCTCCTAACATTTGGCAAGATTACACTAAAAATTGAACTGATTTCATTTATTATTATTATTATTATCATTATTATTATTATTATTATTATTATTATTATTATTATTATTATTATTATTATTATTATTATTATTTCATTTCATTGTTGTTTATTCTGTTCCTGGAATAGCCAGTGTGCAGGATATAGTCTATGCCTACAGTGAAAGAGTGGCAAGTCAGTATATAGTCTATGTATAATAGCTTTTAGACCATAAATACATACTCACCTCCAAATACTGCTTCCAACCTTCTGTTACTCATTTGTTATTTTTTCTCAGATACCATGAACTAAGTGACTCTTTAATGGTGTTTTGAAAAAAAAAAAAGGGTTTCTTGGAATGGATTATATCAAAAGAAGTGTCTCTAGGTATAGCACAGAAACAAGGACAGAAGAAGACAAATGCCTATGTGAATAGCAAGAAGGTGAATGGGAAAGACAGTAATTTTCATGAATGTAAAATGGCAGTAACATTAAAAGGCACAGAGGCAAGACCATACTTTTTTTATTTGTACCATGCTAAGAAACCTCCCCTAAACCAAGGCTCAATATCCTGTTTCATACAGTGCAGGAATTGGCGAAAAAAATGACTGTTCAAATGATAGAACACTTCAGAAGTGCTTCTAACTTCTTGTTGAACCATAAGTCTAAATGTATATCTAATGACATATATGCATAGATGGTTTATGTGCATATCCATATATCCATGTACACAAACACACACTCTCCCTTCTATAGTGATGTACAAAAAAAAAAGATACTGTAGTACAGATAAGGATAAAGCGGTTTCACTACTAACAGTCAAATATTGGGCTTCTGTTAAACTATTCCATCTCTTATAAAAAATGACAGATAAAAATTCTGAAATATCTATGTAAATATGCTGAGATATTCTATAATCTTTGAAATGAGATTTAAAGCTTAGTCATTGCTAAGGGTTATTTAGCTTCGCTACACTTGCTATGATAATTTTTCAATAAATTCTACTATTGTTTAAAAATTTTAATTGGAAAACCTATAATGCATATTCTGCCATGCTTGTCATCCACCACAGGTTTTAGTGCAGTACATCTGATGAAGAATTCCAGAGTAAAATAAAGAGCAATGACAGGAATGTCAGTCTCCATATTTCTGACGATAAAAAGGTTGAGTGCTTGCCAGCAGTAGCTTGTTGTCAGTAAGAATGACTCTGAAACAGATGCCAACCACATCAACAGCTTCAGCCATATACATTTTTTATTAGACAATGACAGAAGTCATGATGGAAGTACAGAAGTGCAAGGCACACCAAATAATACCACAGTTACACCTCAAATTCAAAATATAAAGTTATCTAGTACTGTATTTCCTAACTAGAATATTCTGCACATATCTAAGCCTGTAAAACCAGTATGTTTAGTGTTAAAAATAAGCATACAAATAGAATTTGGGAAACGTTGTTGTAATTTTATATTGAATCTCTATCAATCTTTGATATTGTTTTACTAACATTTGAAGAGAAAGATCTATTTACTCACATTGGAGCACAAATTTCAGTTCTCTTTTGTTTTCTTTGTGATTTGAAGTTTATATCAAAGTAATGTGCATATACTAGTGGATATATGGCTAAAAATCACTAAGCTTTTTCCGTACTACCCATCTTCCAAAGAGACCACAAGCCTCCAGCTTTGGCTAATGATGTGCTGGGGAAAAAAAAGTCCTTACAACAGCAGAAACAAAAAGTTGACTTCTCAAAGTTTTTGGTCCTCAAAACGGAGTGGTTTAGAATAAGATTTGTTTAATCATATTTAGAATCTCTCTATTTCAAAATTTTGTGGATTTTGTTTTCTATGTTACTACCCATTTACTGAGATGTTTGATGGAGCTAGATACAAAAATCTACCTAGAGATCTCTGCAAATGTGCAGAGCCCCTTGAGAAGACAGGACAAAGCAAATGCCCCCTCCATCTTCAAGAAGGTCAATAAGGAGCACCCAGGCAACAGAACAGTCAGGATCACCTTGATCGCTGGGAAGGTGATGGGCACCATCCTGGAAACCAACTCCAGGCATATTACGGACAAAAAAAATATCATCAGAAGCATGACTTCATCAAGGAGACTAAATTGACAAACTTCGGTGATGAAGTGATTGGCCTGTGGGTGATGAGACAGAAGTGGATTTCAGTAAGGACTTTGTCTCACATAAAAACTTCACAGACAAGATGTTATGGGCTGGTTAAGCAGCCAGTGAGGTGGATTGAAAACTGAGTCCAGTCCTGTTTAACATCTTCATTAATGGCCTTGATAATGGGGACAGAATTTACACATACCAAGTCTACGTATCAGAGGGGCTTATATTCCAGAGGGTCATGCTGTATCCAGAGGGACCTTGACAGGCTGAAGAAATGGGTTGACAGGCTTATATTCAGAGGGTCATGCTGCTATCCAGAGGGACCCTGACAGGTTGAAGAAATGGGTTGATAGGAACCTCATGAAGCTCCAAGCACTGGAACAGATTGCCTAGAGAGGTTGTGGAGTCTCCCTCAATAGAGATATTCAACAATCATCTGAATGGAATCTTGTGCCATCTGTTCTAGAATGATCCTGCTTGAGCAGGGAGGTTGGACCAGATGACTCACTGTTATCCCTCCCTACCTGATCAATTCTGTGGTTCTGTGAAATGCAAAGTCCCACACCTGGGAAGGAACAACCTCATCCATTAGCACATGCTGGGGCTCACTCAGCTGGAAAGCAGCTTGGCAGAAAAGAACCTGAGGGTCCTGGTGGATGCCAGGCTGAACATGAGCCAGCAATGTCCGTGGACACAAAAGAAGGTGAATGGTAGGCTGGGTTGCACTGGAAAGATTGTTGACAGTAGGTTGAGGGAAAAGATTTTTCCTCATTATTCAGCCCACAACTGAGTTCCCCAGTGCAAGAGAGACATCAACACACTGTAGAGAGTCCAGTGAAGAGCCACTAAGAGGACTGAGGGACTGGAACACAAAATATAAGGAAAGACTGAAAGAGCTTGAACTGTTCAGCTGGAGAAAAGAAGGCTAAAGGGGACCTTACTATTGTATACAAGTACCTGAAATGAGGGTGGAAAGAGGACAGAGACAGACTCTTCTGAGTGGAGCCCAGTAATAGGACGAGATGCAACAGGCACAAAGTAAAATACAGATGATAGCGAAGGAAACATCAGGAAACACCTTTTTACTGTGAGGATGACTGAGCATCAGCACAGGGTACCCAGAGAGGTCATGGAGTCTCCTCACTTGGAGACTCCTGTAAACAAAAACTTCTCTAGACAAGGCCCTGGGCAATTACCTCCTGCTATCTCTGCTTGAACGGGGGGATCGGACAAGATGACCTCCAGAGATCCCTTCCAACCTCAACCATTCCTTGTGATTCTGTGTGATTCAAGAGTATGTTGCATTCATGGAATCTAATTTAATTTTAAATGGGCTTGAACATCTTCTTCTCGTGTATTGAATTTAGTTGTAAAGTTTCATATTCCCAAAGACTCTAGAGTATCTAGAAGGGAATGCAAAGAACAGAATGGAATAAAAATCTTGAATATAAACCAAAAATATGGAAACATTTCTGTTATGTTTTACTAAGAAAGCTGTTGAAACTGCATGTACGCATTTATTTGCATTTTCAAGGAGTTGGTAAGGATTTTTGTTGCATTTTAGTGTTCCCTCTACACCTAAATAAATTTAGCCCCCAAATGCTATCATTTGAGCACAGATGGAATATTCACAACAACCTGACAAAATAAGCTATACTAACATTTTAACAATTTTCATTTTTTTTCCGGAAATTCTAAAGACAGTAAAAAGAGAAATTCTAGCTGAATTATTTGTTACATGCATTTTATTTCACCATACTGCATATTTTCTCATTCCATGTCACTTTGTTGATTTTGTAGTCAATCTGTCTCTTAATAAAATGAGAAACTATGCCTAATTAGGATTAGCGGAAGGAATCAAGGCTAAAATAAAATAACTTTGTCCAAAACCAAATGTAATTATCCAGAGTCAGAAGGGAGTCTCAGGGTGTAGGGCTGAGCCCTGTCTATATAAATGTATCACTAAATACCATACTAGGTCAAAACTGTCTCATTAAGAGTGTTGGAAACATCTAATTTTACAAATGCAACAGAATTAGCTATAAAGTTATTATTAAATACAGTATAGGTGTAGTTGGCCATTTAAAGGGGTTAGTATTCATCAATGCTGTTAGATTGATATTGGTTGTATATAGAATGTGGTCATAACCTGGTCGATAGATATATCTTTGTCATTAGCTCTTTGCAGCGTCTCTAAGCTTATATTAACAGTTGCTATTGAGGAAGAAAGCATCTCTAACCTTGTAATTTTTAGGGGAAACAGATACTTATTTAATTGTCTTCTCTGGATTAATTATAAGCCAGACAAACCTGAAATCTTTGAGGTGATTTCAGTGAAAATGTAGTCCATTCATGCTTCAAAAACATAAGTCACAATTTATGTGGTTGTAATGTAACTCTATAAACATTAAATTAAGTTTTTTTATGGCATTCAAAACTAAAATCTAATAGTAATTTCTCAGAGATATACAATGAACATCACCCTAAGATACTTTATCAAGATCCTAAATGATAGACATACATGAATTTAATTTCCTGATTTTTTTTTAACAAACTTATTGAAGGCAAGTCAAGGTGTAAAGACAAATTCAAAGTGAACAACAATCAAAGGAAGTACTGCAGTTCATGTCCCATTTTTTATTTGGCTTTCTAAATTCTATTATTCTTAGCTATTTTACCTACCAAAATACAGTATTGCTGACATAAATGCTTCTGGTCTTGTTTTGCCTTAGTCTAAATGTATTCATAATTCCAAAAGGTAAACAGAAATCTACTAATTTGCACCTACTTTTACCTATGTAAAAGTTTCCATAAAACATTCAAAGAAAGTTAAGATGATAATAGGACTAACTAAAGGAGTAATGATAAAAAGATCATGTAAAATCTAAAGATATCGTGAAATAAGTATTTTTATTCAGAAATGCATTGCATGTAAATTGATGAGTCATCTGCTTTTTAAAACCTAGTTCTCAGAAGAAACACTATTCTCACTAGGATAAATAACAAACTTGTTTTGGAAAAAATATATTATATATATTTCTGATATAATTGTGGAGAGGAATGGGATTAAACTTTTGGGAAGAAAAGATTCAGGAAAAAATACCTCTGACAATTTTCTATCTATTACTAAAATAATAATACTGTTTATTTTGAATAGTTCTCTCAAGAAGACACTGAGCAAATGTCTACAATTCCAGGATAAATTTGGATCATGCACTGTATAATGTAACTGTGAGCAACACCTAACTAGTCACATCAATAAAATCATCAGTAAAGTCCCTGTGATCAAGAAAAGTGTCATAATGGGTAATATAATAATGAAGATCTTATTAGCAATTCTCACAAGATCACATTAGCCATCTCGAAGGAACATGGTAAATTCCATACGAGCAAAATTAAAATCTAAGGAAAAGTGTTATGTCTGTATCAAGCAGTTTACCCCAAATTTCAGTATTTTATGACTTTCTGTATCGGGTTAGAAAAGCAGTTTTTTTTTTTTAATTGAAAAAGGACATGTTTGTGCATAAAAAGAAAAAGAACCACATGACCACATAACAATAAAGATGCAGCCACTGACTGCTTTCAGATCGTTGAAGGCAAAACAATGCCAAACAAGAGTGTATTTGATTGTTCTTCTATTTGGAAGTTTTCTTTACAGACTGACTTTTAAGACTAGACAACTAGTGATAGAAAGGCCACAGTGCTGTTAAACTGGCTTCAGGCACTCAAAATCATAACAAGTGTTAGCAGCGCACTGTCATAAGATGTTCCAGCTAAGGTTCCCAATATTTTACATTCACAACTGTGTGACTATACCCAAAGTAAATGTTTTCAGAAACTCAAAGATTTAAGGAATAGCAAGACTTTTCTTTGGTGTTGTTTCAGTTTTGACTGAATGAATTTCTACTTTGTTTTCCTCTAGAATTAGAATTAAAAAACCCACCTATAACAGAAAAACAAACCCAATCAAACAAAAAAAAAACCTCTAATATTTTTCTTCACTTAATTCCTGGTAATGAAATACTTAATTCTGTGCCTGATTGTAAAATCAGATGTGATTCTCACAAATATGATAGGTGTTGTGTAAAAGTAATGACTACATTTTAAGAGACAAATAATTTGCAAAAATATACCTTCTACTTGTTCTTACTCTTGAAGAGTATGAGTGACAAATGGCAATGTTTGCATGCCAATTAAAACATTGTGAAAATCAATATATAATTTTGTATGGTAGGCAGCCAAAAAAAATGCCAGGCAGCCAAGATGATTTTTATACTATCCCAATGACACTGTAAGCCAGTTTCATAAAATTACAGTTCTATGTGAGACTTAACCAGCTGAGCAATATGGTCACTCAAATATTTTGTTCTAGAACTTGGCCACCTTCTTAATAGACTACATAAAAACTTGTGCTATCATTACTAGGGCAGAAGTGATTTGGCAGTACGCTTGTTCAGATGACAAACTGTCTATGTGTTCCCAATCAATGAAATACTATCAGGTTTCAGTTTTCCTTCCCAAGGTAAGGTTCTATTTTTATTTGTGTCTGTGTATGGTAAAAGCCATACAGGTTAGTCTATCTCACTATGGATTCAAAACTGTGATGAACTATTCTTTCAAAAAATTTATTCATTCCATGATTAATCTTGGCCTTGATAATTCAAACTCTTTAGAGCAAAGTAAAAACATGAAGCAATGACTTACACTTTGTCGGAACTGTCTCAAGTACAAAACAGAGAAAGAACCCACCATACATTGCCTCCAACCACAGAAGACTGAATTATTTATGCAGAGGAGATATTCATGTAATAACATGCAGGAAATTCTGCAGTGTTCTGTTTTTCAGAGAGGACCTGGTTTAAGTTCTTGGCTATAATTAGATCACTCGTGAGTGATCCAAAACTGAGTCTTTTGTCTTTAGTTCCAGACACATTTTTCTCTCCTTCTATTTTTTTCTTCCCCTCTTCTAGTATCCTTGACAATAAGAACTATTTTGACAAAATTTACAGTTGGTATATTCATTTAAAAAAAAAAAAATCTACCTTGTTACATCTGAATATTTTATATTTTTGCAATACTTCTGAACAGCTGAATGTATAAAAAACTAATTTAGTCTTTTTTTCATGAAACCAAACACAGTGACCAAAACTATGATCTGCAGGCACGGATGGAAGGACTGGGAGGCAAGTCACTGCTAGCTTTACATGGTCTCTGTGCTTATGATACATCAGGTAGTACTGTGCTCGTGTGGGCTTCGTGGTCTACTCTGACTCACACAGCTGCCAGTGTCATCTTGATTCTAAGAAAGTAATTAGAGATAATTGGTTGCAAACCCAATTATTTGTTCTTCCAAACCTTAGTACTGAGAATTGTCATGTTTCGTGGTTTAGCTTTCCAGATGCACACTCTCCAGGGATCAATTACAGAAACAGTGCCAAAGCAGGTGTTGAGGGTTAGACAGTCCCTAGGTTATTGCAGTCCATATTGGACTAATTTTAATCACCTATTAAGGATTTAGAAATAAGTTGTGATTCAACATACCAGAAAGTTCTCCAAAGGAAGAGAAAAATATGAAGTTTTTGTTTGAACTTCAAAGACAAAATACGTAATAATCAGTTTCATCAGAAGCTGTACTTTACATTATGTTCACATTTATTTTTTCTCCATCACTCCTGTCATTGTCTTCAGTTCACATAAACTAGAAGAAGAAAAGAAATTCAATCTGAAATGAAAACATATTTTGGGTTGACTAAGGTACAGAATATGATAAACTGAAAACAAAAATCCAAACCACATTATAGAGTCCTTTTCTTAGCAGCAGAATTTGAATGTTACTGAACAATCCACTACACAGAAAAGTGTAGTTAAGTTCTAATCTAAATTCTAACATATTCCACTTACTATAAAGTTTCCATTTCAACTGTCTTGGCTATTAAGAAAGCATGATGTTAACAAGAAGAAAGGAAAGACAAACAGAGTAAACAGTCTGATTTGATAGTTTTAAATGAAAATTCAATATTTTTCCCTTCATTTTTTATTTCCTGTTTTTATAAATTCACCAGTATTTTGACACTGAAGACAAAATAGAATATTCTTCTGCAAAAAATAACCTTCTTTATCTTCTTTCCCCATGTCATAAAGTGAGAGACAGTCCTTTGAGGAGCAAATGCTTCTTCATTCAGTCCCTAAATAATGTAATGCTACCCCTCTGAGGAACAGTAGCATTACTTGGGCACAGCAACCAGTTTTTGATCTGGAGAAGAAATGGGTAATTTAAGTAACTTGTCTATCTAGAGAAAGTATTGTGACAAATAGCACATAAATCTCTGTATGTGAAAATATGTAAAGAGCTACTGTATGCCCATAGCCTGATGACCTGAACTTTTCTGCCTTTGTAGGATTTTAGAGAAGCTCATACTATTAAAGTAGCATGTCTTCTGTGTTTCTCTATGATGCTTGTACATCTAGGAAACTTGCTACTATTGGAAAAGATGGCTTCCTTTTTACAACTGTTTTGCAATAGAAAGAGGATCCATAAGGAACTCTGTGTCTAAATGCTGACACAAAGAAATGTGCTTTGACTAAACAGTTTTATAGTTTCTGAAATTGCTTCACAGCATCTTTTTATAGAAAGTGTCTTTCTGAGCACACATAATCAACAATCTGCAATGACCATGTTCCACAGTCAGATACATCTCCTTTAGCGGCACTCTTAATATCTATGGGTTTCTTTTTAGCTTGAATTCTTCTGTCACAGGTATTGTAGATAGACTGTAATATAGAAATTGTAATATTTCTATATTACTACAATATTCTATTGTAATATAGAAAGATTTAAGACATAATCATCAGCAAGCATATTTACCGACGTTTTAGATGATTCAAACCTCAGAAGTGTTTCTAGAAAAATGAAAGACACATTACTACATATTTAAAGACTTACTGCGAGATTCCTCTGCCTCATAAGGGAAAGAAAGAGTTAACAAATCCAAATTTTGAGACTACACAGAATCAAGAGTTCTGAAAATATCTTAAATGACAATTTTTCATAAGAAAATCAGAGGTTAGTATTTTCTAGACAGAAAGGATTTTATTTAATATGACATGAGATCTACAAAAAACTGCTCAAAATGTAAGTAGTGTAAGAAATTATAATGAAAATTTTGAAAAATTTTCAATTTCCATAATCTGCAAAAAAGTAAAAGTTAATTTTTTCTAGCAATTTTTTTTTCTTACCTGTGCACAGTCACAAAACCGACCTTTTAAAATACAAACTCACACACACACATATAGATCATAGGGAAAACCCAACAAATTTATTTAATGTAGATGGATATTTTTTAAAAATAGTTGCAGAACAATATTATGGTGATATTTCCACTAAAGACTGTTTATGCTAGGATATGGCCCAGATCTGGTAGATAAGACTTCAGCTTCATAGTCTTTGTCATGCCACAGGGGAGATGCACTTGCCTTGTTTGTTCCATATTGTACTGCTAACACTCATCAGTAAGCCAGATTTCAGTGTTTTTATCAAGCCAATAAATTCACTACTCTAGATTCCAATGAGCACGACACCACTTTGAATAAAAGACTGCCATTTCAGGGTTCTTTTGAATATCCCACCATTTTGCATTCTGGTTTCCTCAATTTAAAATTAAAACAAGAAAAAAAAATGAAGACACAAAATTTGTGCCATTTTTTCCAGTTTTTGCAATCATAATAGCTAACAACTTTCAGCACCAGCTTTCTATGGGAACTTTTAAGTGCTGTATGAATTCAAAACAATGCAAAAATCACTCCACCCTTATAAATATAGAGCTATGCATAAAGACAAATATAGCAATTATCTTAAAACTTGTATTGATACTATACTTATTTTAAGACAAGAAAAAAATGAGACAGGTACATACAAAAAAAAAAAAATTAGGCAGGGTGCCCACAGTGCAAATTGTTATAATTGTAATCTGAAGGGAAACAGGTTCCTTACTCTTCAGAAAACTTCAATAGTTTTCTGACAAACATTTAGTACTCTACTACTTCGGTCTCATCTAGAAGGCTGAATAACCTCTTGGATTTACCCTGCCACAGTATGTGTTCAGATTAGTAAGGGAGGTGTTTCCTTCTAGCATAATGTCCTACATTTTCTCCAGTAAGTGATCTCCCATCAATAGATTTGACATCTTCCCCTGTGAACACTGAAGAGAGAGAAAATGTTGTGTAGAAAGAACAAAAGCATAAATATCTTGCTTTCATTAAATTCATCCATTTCTGCTTAGAGATTTCTGTTTAAATGAGTCCTTTTAGAAAGCCTGCTATAAAATGAAATGATTTAACTTCAGGTATCTTGCAGTAACTCAACACTAACATGACAGTTCTCTCCTCTCCAGCACCAATTCAAAACCCCTCCTCTCTTTTTCAACCCTGGTCAGAGAAGCATTTCTCTGAGTGTTTCTGTGAAATGCTCTCAGCATCTCCCTGAGAGTGCAATAGAGAATAAAGAAAGAAGTAGAGCAGATGGTAAAAGATGGAGCCTCAGTAAGGATGCTTTGTTAGCACAGTGCAGGAATCAAGAGAGAGAGAGATGAATCTCACAATTGCCAGGAGGTATAGCAATACCTCTCTGTAGGATTCAAGGATTTTACTCTGACAGGGCATGGTACAACTCCCAATACCACAGGCTGCCTCCAGCTTCAGTTCTCTGCATTTCCTGACTGCAGTTCTATTCTCTTCTCTGTCCCCCTTCACAGCTCAGCACCCTGGCTTGAGCCCTGACTCAGTCACCTCTTAGCACTGTTCCTTGCATTGCTCTCTGCAGCAATCTGACAATACTTATTCACAGAATATATGACTTTATTACTCATTCTCTACTTCCGAGGAACAGTGCAGAGAGCAAAAATCTTTTTAAGCAGCAAACAACAGTAAATTCCCTCTATTTTTACTCTAATATGGCCTTGACATTGTTTTACATAGGATTGTCACTGAAAAATCAGAAAAAGTCTACTGGCTCTACAAAATACAATTCAAAAAATGAATTAGTGTGGTTACAGGTCTCAAAGCAGGCAGTTCTGACGGAAGACTTCACAATTTCCAGAAACATAGGAAATATGAATCACAGTTATTTGTTCTCTATTGTGGGTGCAGTCAGAACAGAAATAATTAGGTATAAATTATGATAACAATAATAAGATAATAGAAGATCCGTCCATACAGACAAGATTCAAAAGTATTGAGTAGACTGTGAATTTAAAATTAGGTGAGCATTTTCTTGCACATATATTTAGTGTTGTTCCTTGGGTCATGAAAAGGCCTAGATAACTTCTTCAGCTCCCTTGCAGTCTTATTTTATAGGATTAAGTAACCTATTTGTAATCTTCTGTGAATTGGAGTAAGATTGTCTCAGAAAGTCATATTCATTAATTTCCAATTATCTGATGTATTTCAGATTGGTATATTCTGGAAACTCATATGCATTCTAGGACAGAAAGCAGATGAGCAGATAACAGAATTAAATGTGAGGTTTAATTATTACCACTTGGTTAACTCCAAAAGAATAAGAAATTGACTGTCCAGGTAGTAGGTCTAATTAAAATCCCTGCAAATAAAATATTGTGCTTTTCTGCTTTTTTGACCTCTACATTTCTAGAGCTATATAGACTCCCAAGGTATTCCTCTCTCAGATGCTTTCCCAGTATGCTCCCGTGACATTTTTAAATAGTGACAAGTGTGTAGACTTATGTAAACAAAGTTAAAAATTTAAAAAAAAAAAAAAAATTAAATACCAGCTGTTGTGCCTTTGCCGAGATTCATATGAAAAAACAGTATTTTCAAAGTTGAAGACATCAAAATAATAGTTAGAACTGTTCTTCCATTGTTGTAAAAAAACCCCTGAAAACCTTTGAAATAAACTCAAGCCTCTTTAGTTTATGTGTAAAGAAAGATCTGAAACAGTCATTGTTTTCCACCTAAAAGGCCTATGCAAAGCAGGGCTTAGGATGACAGTTTAGGTATTTACCTTAATTCCTGTAAATACTGTGATGGATCTCTGAATAGTAATCTAAGTCATCCAAATTAGACATCTGTCCTTCTCTGCTGACTGAGCCATGAAACTGTTATGTGCTCTTATTTAAGAATCAACCTGCCTCATCCTGGCTTGAGACTGATGTCCACTACAGCATTGCTGGCTATGACCTGGAAGTTTTTTCTGTGGTTGATTGTTTTGAGTACTGAAAAATAAATAGGAAGATATATTATCCTAAATTCTGCATTATGACTTAGTTCCAAGGAAGAAGAGGATAAACTTTGATGAAAGAAATAAAAAATATTAAAGGCAAATGTCTGGACTAAATTTTAATTTCATAATCTGCTCTATGCAAGGACAGAGACCCAGAAACAGTACAGAATCTTTAGCTGATTTAGCTGATGTATTTTGAAGGGGTTTTTTCTGCTGGAATAGTTCTTCTGTGTATCAAATATTCATTAATTACATTTGGAAAATCTGTGAAGATGTAGAAAATGAGTATTTTTTCCTAGCTTTATATGCAGAAAACAAAAGAAAGGAATTTAAGATGTGGTTTTCAAAGCAATAGCATTAAGACTCAAAAGATCTTAGTTTTGGTACCTATGATCAGCTTATTTTCTCTTTGCTGAGATATTTACTTTATTTGATGAAAAAAAACCACTGATAATGCTTATAACTAGTAATTTTAACATTGCTATTGTATGATTGCTAACAAGCTAATTTATTCCAATCTTCCTTGGAACATAGTATCTATGAAACAAAGGGAAGTAAACCTTGTTGCAGTCACATCTTATGTAAAGTAGTTTGATCTTCTTCATAGGGCTCCTCCATTTTACAGTTATTGATTACTGCTACCATCTTTCAAACATCTGCTTTACAAGTCTTTGAAGCACAGAACACAGGCAGTGTAAAAATATGCAGTTAGTTTGAAAAAGTTTTAATTAAATTATTAAAACTCTTCTGCCATATTTTACAGTGCAAATTGCAGATTTTATTTTTTTCCAAATCAGTAAAGTTGTTGGTAACTTCAACCTCACTTCTTTGTTGTTAAGTGGCAATTAAGCCATTTTACACATGACCTGAATCAAAGACCATTTTTCATGAGTGGTCAGTTACGTCTCCTGTCAGTCATCACATTGAGATGATCAGAGGTAAAACTGCAGAGTGACAAAGATTTCCCACCTATTCCCTTTACAGCAATGTAAGTGCATGATTAGGTTAAATCTCCAGTAGAAAAGGAGTAAAAATGCTAATGATGTCAAAGGACTCCAACAATATCTTCAGATAAAGAAAGGCCTGTGGCTGCACTGCCTTGGAAAAATTAATTCTCTGACCACATTTACTTGGCACAAGGAGAGTATGTGTTTTAAGATTATTGTATTTCTTTTTCTTTGTGCTTTTGGATCTCAATTTGGATATCTTTACTCTCCTGAACATATATTCATCAGATTCTGATTTTCTATTCTTTGCCCATGAGCTATAATTTTATTCAGTTTGAAATTTTTCAGAAACATTGGAAAGCATATCACCCAGGCCAACTTTTTAGATACTTAAGTTAGAAGGTTAGTCTTCTTAAGCTCCCTGGATCAGCAAAAGAGAGGTAGTTTTCTTTAGAAAGTAATTTTATCATAATGTGCATACTTGAGAGGATCTTAATGTACCTGATTCAAATTACCCTCTGGAGGGACCACTCTCTCTCCTGATTGTACAGAGTGACTCTGGCTGTCCCAGACATCTAAGTGTGGCTGTAATTTCACCCTTCTATCCAGCCATCTCATTGTATAGCTTTTTCTGTCAACTACTCCTCAAAAATCTTGCAATTTGTTTTCCTGGTATTGCTAGTTCATCTGTACACTAGAGAAAGAAGGTTTAAATAAACTCATCTACACACAGACCATCCTAACAGCCTGTTGATACTAAAGGGTCAGTCCACCTTTGCGAGCTCCTGGCCATTCAGTTCTTCATTGTGATGGACCCAACACATCACACTTCAGAATTCTGCTAGTTTAGCATTCTATTGGATTGGCACACAGAATGACATTGAAAGAGTAAGCATGATTTATGCATGGGAAGGTGCAGTACCTTTGAAGTCAGGCAAGCAGAACTTCTGCCTTAGAGGGAATAAGCTGTTAAATCATTTTGGCCTATTTTGTTTGCCTGTCTTGATAAACACAAATGATCAGTTTGTTTAATAATCCCGTTGAGTTAAATTAATTCATCAGTTATAACAAGAATGATTTGAAAAAGGGAAGACTACATTTACACTCAAAATATAAAATACGCTTCCTAAATTTCTGCAATTTTGAAACCTCATATCCACGCGAGAAAATTTGTGCTGAAGTTGCAAAGTAGAATAAGGTCTTTGTATTTGTCTGACATCTCTGCATTCTTACTTATAGCTCTAATACACTGTCTCCTAGGAGTCCCTTCCTCAACTGCTCTTCATCCCCCACAGCTCCTGGGTCCGGTTCTGGAGTACGTACATGGCTGACTGACTGGCCAAAAAAATACAGAATTGGGCTCACATTAAATAAGGGACAGTAATTAGGGGGTTTATTTTTTCTTCTTTTTCATATATGGAACACTGTACTAGGTCTGGCTGAGCTGCAGGAAATGCTCTTCATAGCAGCCCACAAGGTGCTGTGTTTTGGATTTGTGACCAAAACTGGACCAAAACTTTGCTGAATGTGTTTGAAACTGTTGCACAGATTCAAAGTTACCAACGTGGAGGACTAAATAAAAAGTTTGTTCCTAAGGATAAAACTTAAAATGAATATCTTCACAGATAGTATGAACAAGTTTATACAAATTCCATTCCTCTGAACACACGTAAAGAAATAAAACTTTAATTATCTATTTGCAGTTTTAGAGAGACTGAGAGCTATAATAATAATAATAAATAAAAATTCTACAGTTCAGCCAGTTCTTTTCCTAATGTACTAAGCATTTATCTGGCACTTTCAGATACAAAGAACAATAGTCTATTCTTGTGTGTTATGTTTGCATTTGTACAGCATCTGAAGCTGCACTTGCTGACCATCTTGAGCTAACATTATTTACTACTTTTGTAAGAGTCTTCTTTACTTTGGAAAAGAAAATAAAATTGATAACAGACTTTTTCTTTATTATAAAGTTCCAAACCAACATCACTGCAGTTTTAGAAGTTAAAGCATTTTTCCTGTAAGTAATCTAAATTCTAAATAAGCTTTTGAAGTCAAGAGTTTCTAAAATATGGTTTCCTTTTTTGGCATCTGTGTTAGAAGTTATACAGTCTTATACTATGTTGACTGGTACAATAAGGCAAATGGGAAATACCTGTTGTATGATAAAATACTCTCATTTTGTTTGCAAATAACTGTCTGTAAATTGCCATATTTTTTAGTGGAATTAACAAGTTACTGGAATGGTTCACAGAAGACCAAAAAGTCCAGATGTGCCAAGGTATGCATGCAAGTTAATATTCGTCAAGCATACCACTAAGAGAAAACAAACCAGACAGGAAGTTTTATCAGGTAATATGATCAACTCAAGCCCCTGTGTTAGAACATCAATTACAAATGTAACTTGTTAAAACTGTTAAAAAGAGCTTTTTCTCTGTATAAATGGAGAAAAGGTATGTATACAGTATGTACATTGGAAGTGAAAATCACATGTTACTACTTGAACTACATGTGGTCTGGCATCAATAGACAAACAAGTCACTCTACCTTCTTTTTTTCTGCTTCAGGTCACTAACGGTTGGAATAGGGGAATCCTATGCTGAGATGTCAGGAATTCAGTTGAAATCACCATTGTGATTACAATAATCATAAGGCAATGAATAAAATTAGTGCTATCTTCATATATGTAACACCTTGAACTATCAATCTGGAGCAATTTGAAGAAATTTTTTTTTCTGTGATAGAAAAAAACCCCCATACATTTTCAGCACCTTGTTTAATGCTTGATGTACACTAGAGTTCCTCTTATTTATGAAGCAAGGCATTAGCAGAGTCCAAGCCTTCAAACTCAAGATCTTTAAATGTCATACACTACTGTTTTAGCTAAAATAAGTACCTTTTAACACATATTGTGTCATTCATCACTCTCCTTTAATCTCAACACTAAACTGAGAATGCGTGGTTTGTTTTGGAAAAAGAAAAACCCGAAGTAATACATGAAATTTTTGACCAATTCCCAATGTGCAAGCTTTACAGAGTTATTCTGAATGTACAAGCCTTGAGAACAGAACTTTAAACAACATTTCCATAATATTCACTTCTATGTTTCTGTTCTTATTATGAATAAAAAAGCATGATAGCATCTTCCAGAATTAGTTCATTATAAATACTTTATATAAGACTGAAATGTAAATGAAAGTATATTTATATAGAAATAATTGATTCACTGCTTCTTCTGTCACACAAGTCAATAATATGAAAGGCTACAAAATAAGAAAAATAAGAGTTCCATAGAAGTCTCATTTGAAAATGTGCATTCCATGATATAACTGTTACAAAAGTTATTCAGCTACAGTAACTGAAGGCATATGCTGTCAATTATACATAAATTTCATTCACCCAAGATGCTATTCTTTCTCTGTTTTCACGCACACACTCACCTCTCCTGAAATAAGCTGTGACAAAGCACTAAGTGAACCAGCATTTTCATCTAATTCTGTACAGGATTTTCTGTAGTTTTTCTTTAAACAAAGTACCCCTGGACTGACAAACAGTAATTTCTGGAGAAAGGTTTTATTACCACAGAGACCAGAACCTGGGACTTCTCCAACACGATAACTCAGAACTGAGACTGATGCAGGAATATGTTTATAACCATGCAGAACCTATCCTGCCTCTCAGGACTGCTGGTGTACAACTCCATGGCTTAGTATGTTGCAATGATTTCTACAGTCTCCTCTGGATCCCTCTCTCATTCTCTATTACTTCTGAAGATTAGACTCTCGAGTCTGCTGCTCTCTTCTTGTATTGTACATCTTTTTCTTCCTTTCTTTTGTTTTCACTATTTGTGAGACCCCACCTGGAGTGATGTCGCCAGCCCTGGGGGCCGTAATATAAAAAGGACATGGACCTGCATGAGTGAATCAACAGGAGGCCACAAAGATGGTCAGAGGGCTGGAGCACCTCTCCAGTGAAGACAGGCTGAGAAATGGGGTTGTTCAGCCTGCAGAAGAAAAGGTTCTGGGGAGACCTCAGAGGACCTTCTAGTACCTAAAGGAGGGCTACAAGACAGCTGGAAAGGGACTTTTTACAAGGGTATGTCATGACAGGACAAGGGGGAATAGCTTTAAACTGAGAGTAGGTTTAAAACAGATATTAGTAAGAAATTCTTTACTGTAAGGGTGGTTGGGTGTGACGGAACACGATTCAGGATAGGAACAGTTCCAGGCATGGAGAAAAGCATGCAGCAATTGGCAGGACTTTCATATGGACGTTGCTGTTATTGTGTGGTTTCATTGTATTCATGCTGCGCGGTGCACAACTGCACATGCCCAGGCCTGCCATGAATTTGCCTGCTCCCTGCTTCCCCCACTCCTCCCCCTTTTGCCCATGCCTTATTCTGATTTGCTCCCCTGTTTGTCTGTCTGATAGCCCACCCTATGTTCTGCCCCTTTTTCCCTGGCGGGACGGTTAAGAATCGGGCGTACCCCTGAATAAAGAAGTCTGCTTGCACCCTTCCTGGTGTCCTGTCCCCCCTTCAGACCACGACAGTTGGGCACTGGAACAGGTTGCCCAGAGAGGTTTTGGATACCTCATCCCTGGAAGTGTTCAAGGCTAGGTTGGATGGAGCTTCAAGCAATGTGGTTTAGTGGAAGGTGTCCCTGCTCATGGCAAGGGGTTTGGAACTAGTTCATCTTTAGAGTCCCTTCTATCCAAACCATTCTATGATATATTCCAAAAATTTCTTTGCTGAGTGTACAATTAATGTTATGAGACCCATGGTCTTGTGGGAGACACGGTAAATAATTGTTGCTTTCTACTCTTCTGGTCTGTAAGTGGGATATATACATATATTCCACTTAAATATACATATATATGCATATATATGTAATTACATCATATACAATATGTATACATTACCAGATATCAAATGGCCTGCAAAATCAGACAGGAGAATACATGCTAGACAAATTAATGAATTGTAAATAAAAGCTAAACAAGTAAGTGAAGATTTAGGAAGGTTTAAAACCATTGACATTTATATAGCATGAGAACTTTATCTTGCTTCAGTTTCTTTGGTTTACTGAGCTTCCTTTCATCTCTATTTACCCTCTTAACCATCATAAAAATGGTGTTAATGAGGTAGAACGAAACAGATAAAATACACCTGCACTCAACTTCTAGAAACAGCTAGTAGAAAATTAGAAATCTATTTCTCAAAAGTGGGGAATTTATTTTACTTTCCTATTTCCCTATGTTTTAAACTTTTCTTTCCTACTAATGTACTTCCTCTGATTATGCTTTTTGTTCTATTATTAATCTTACTAGTCAGCTGTTGACATACAACTTGGGTTGCAATGGACTCCAAGACTTCAAAGTGTTTCTTGGGAATGGATCCAGACTCAATCTTTTTACTTCCACTGAAAAAATCCCAGATCACAGTTTTGCATAACAACACTCACTGTGTTTTCTGTTGGTGATGGAAATCACTTTTACACATAGTATAACATTTTACACCTGGGCTGGTATGACTGTTTTTTAAGAGATGGAGTATATTAATTAATATATTAATTACTAATATAAATACTAATATATAATATTTATATATATTAATGAAGCATTAAGACTGTGCATTTCAGTGAAAAATAAACCCACTTCCAAACTTTTAAAACTTTAAGGCCTCAAAACTTTAGAGGTTTCCTCAAGACAACAACCAAACTAGAAATGTATCACAGACTATCATGAAAACAGAACTACGATCACAAAATAAAGCATTTCCTTAACTATTTGTGCATGCCAGCATTTGATGGTAAAAAACCCTCACAGTTACTGTCAATCTAAATTAGTAAAAATAAATAATTTTTTATAATCCTGGACTGCTAATGTTTTCAAAATTAGGATGAACATCTCTATTAATGCATTACATGCATCACTCTTAAATAATATGAACCTCGTACAAACAAAAACTACATTTTCAATTTATTGTGTTAGACGAATATTAGAAAAAGTCTAAGTAGAAAATTATATTTCTAATTTTAATTAGAAAAATTAGAAGTAGGAGAAGAACAATTTTAACAAATAATTGCAAGGATAGAATTAAATGTAGTTCAGGAAAACTGAAAATTTTCCATTTTCCCACAAATTGTTATTCTGTAGAAGTAAAAATTTACTGTCCACAGAGTACAGCTATACTTTATGGATGTGTAACAAAAACATACAGTAGGAATTTGCAGTGTGGTTAGAGCATGGCCAGACAGCAATGTCTTGAGTTACTCGATACCTTACAGATATCGTGACATGAAAATGGGGCAGGTAATGGAAGCAGGGAGTATACAGTAAACAAATATGCAGTAAGACTCGAGTTACTTGCTATTCTTTGGCAGTGGAAATAGTTACATTTTCTTTCCAGGGCAAAATAGTCCTTGTTTTTCCTTAATGGTTGCAGGCACTTAACGTCAAAGTCATCCTAGACACCTTTTTCATCAGGAGAGGGGAAAAAGAAACACCTTCAGAACATGATTCGGGTGTTAGAATTGAGTGGTTCTCTGTATTTTGCCATCAACTATGAAAACAAGCTACATCAACTCTTCCTGGCTTAGCCATTTCAGTTCAGTGCCTGTGGGGTGAACACAGCTGTATCTATGCTGAACACATAAAGTAATGTTAATGTTTTAGCTTTTTCAGGGCTGTTATAGCACATGCATCTTTCTGATCTTCAAAGGAATAGAATGAAAGTAAGTTAAAACATTCCTCGGGGAAAGCATAAGAGTTGTAAGAGTGTCAATAAAAAACTAATTTGGTCTACAGAATTTTTATTACAAGTTGCCCATCACAAAATGTCCTGAAACAATGAAAAAACTAGTTTCTCTACATATAAATAGCAAAATATGGAACCCCATTTATACTAAGAGATGCATGCAAGATTACCCAAAGTGAGGATGCACAGGGCTCTATTAACCTGTATCAGCGTGTTGTGCTCCCAATTCGACAGATGTCTCCTGTGAGCTCAGCATCACTGAATGCATCTCAAAAGCACAGCAGGATCTACAAACAGGGAACTGACCAATATTTTTTCAAAGTAGCCTGAGAAACAACAGCAGTAGTTTGACAGCAGCGTTGTTGGTGTCTCAGCTATGTGTGTTAACTTAGTGATGCTATTTCCAAAATGAGAGCTACCTCACTCCTTCTTTGTTGTTTGACAGCTGTCTGGAGAGTCTGCACCAACAAACTTCTTTTTTTTTTCCCCCCTTTTTTTCAGATAAAATGCCAAAAATTTCTCTGCTCTTTCTCCACAATCCTAAATTAGTCCACTGCTCATATATATATAGGTCTTCTGCATGCTAAAGTCTTTTTTATGGTTCCACTACAACCCTCAGTCTGACTATTAATTGTGACAAAAATCTGAATAATTCTGTTTATCCAGACAAAAATTAAAAATGATCAGGTGTAACGCTTTTAATCTCATTATAGCAGCAATCCTCATCTTCAGTATTGCAACAGCTATGGAGTTTCTGAACTACTTTGATTTTTTGCTGTAGAAGTTAATTAGTATTATGATGGTTTAGATATTAAAAAAAGCATCAAATGGTAAGTAAGTAATCATTACTGTTTTCATCTAACTCACAAACTCCAGTAAACCAGAATATTTTCTTAATATTACTATTATTTATAAAAATCCAGTGTTATCCTTTATAGTTTCATAAAGCTGTTATACTATCACTACAAGGTAAATATACAAAAGCTTTATCTCATAAATGACAAAAAGCGTACCACCAAATTACAGGAATTTACATCACTGTAAAGTCTACATACTGAAAAAACACAGATGAACGACCAAGCCAAAAAAATCAAGGAAAGAGGAAAATATGAAGTACTGATTTACAACCTGTTAAGAAACGATAACGAATGCTGGCACAATCCATGAACAGGACATTCTAGACTCATTGTGAAGACTTATTTCAGGGAGCCCTGCCAAGAAAAACAAGTATTGTGGGCCTCAGCAATCTCTAGACTTCTTCCAATAAAGAGGCATAATCAATCAATGATATTATATTTTTGAGGGATTTGTTCCTCTTTTTTAATAAATTCTATTAATAAATTCATTCCTTGGTTTTCCATGAAGTCAAGACAATAAAAAAGATCTCCATGAGACACAGAATGAGAGAGGAAAAGGTGATTTTTCAGGAAAGAGAAACTGCATACTGGATTACTGGGTTTGGACAAGAGAACTGCGTTATCTAAAGTGATTTTGTGTCTTTCAATGCATATGCTGCAGTTAACAAGCTGTAATTCAGAAAAGCAAACACATAATTTGCTGGTTGGATTAAAACAGTAAATTTCCTTGCTACATTACCATTTGATATGAAACTGATTCTAAACCATGGCTTACAAAAAACCAAAAACAATTTCCTGCAAATTACAATGTTTTAACTATCAGCTACATTCTGAGAACTCCTTATTTCAATTTTACCTAAAGCATAATACATAGTTTGTGTTCATGCAACAAATAATTAAATACATTCAATTCTACTTTAAAGTTTCATTACTCCACTCTATGTTGACAGGAGTTAAAATAAAAAGATGAGAAAAAGAGGAGTCTGAATCTTCTAATATGTATGATCTCTCTGTTTTCTTTAAAGGCTGTGGAAGACCTATTTATTCTTCTATGTTTTAGCCTAATTTCCATAGCATCACAATGTGATCAATGCTGAATTAAAGATGAAATCCCTCAGGAGTGGTTCACATCTCTTGGGTGTCTGGGGTACCATCTTGATTTATTATAGCTTTGGCTAGACTTCACACCAACTGCTGTGTAATCATCAGGTAAACTAAAAATAGACCTGAAAAATGCTGAAGACGATACCTGCACAACCCATAACTATATCCGTGTCTGTAATTATTGTTAAAGAGATTTCTGAAGAAACTTTTCTCTGATTATATACTATATTCTTTAGAAAGATAATAGAGTTCTACATTTCTTCTGGCTGCTGAGAAACACGACACTGTTCTCCCAGACTTAGTTAACGTTTCTGTGCTGAACACATACATTACAGCTTATTGCTGTAAAGTTTTTGAAAATGGACAGAACTGGGTTGATCAATATCCTTACTTTTCAAGAAATTTTAGATACACATAAATTTGAAAATGTAGCAAATTATTTATTTGATAGCACTTTGCAAAGAGTTCAATTACATATTACATTGGACTCCCTGAACCACACCTAACACAGTGTGAAGTCACAACTGTTGCTAGTCAGGCTGAGTCAGCAACAGCAATAGCAAAAGTGGGTTCCTAAAGGTAGAAGCAGTACTGCTTAAGTGATTTAACAGCTAATAGTGATAACTGAAAATTGTAAGACTGCAGTTAGAGAACTAAAACCTCAGTATAACAGACATAAAAAGAAACAATAATGCTACTGCTGTGAATCTATGCAATACCTTAAAAGTTATACCATGTGCCACCCAAAGTAAGCTCAACGTGAACATTTCAGGAATACTGAGCATTTTGCTAAGAAATACACTAGCTAAGAAACAAATAACTGTGCCAGATAATACTTAGTGTTTTAAACTGGGATAGAAATTGTTCCACAGAGGAAATTAGATGTAATGTTAATGTTCCTAGAAAATCAGGAGAATAAGCTGATATTGATAAGCATCAGATAAGCTGTCTAAACGGACAACATCTATTTATTTGGAGTGCTTTACAGTACTGATTTTCAAATTATAAGCTATACAGCACGGAATTCTATAACTATTTATTAATTTAAACATTCCACAAGATACTATGGAGAAAATCACACTGAGTAAAGAAATTTTCATATATGCAAAAATGCATATGTAATAAACACATTTCTAAAAACAGCATTTAATCCAATAAATACAGTTAGTTGTTCAATATTTTCTGCAAATAAAATGGGGAAAATGTTACATTCAGAAGTGTAGCCTTTCTTGAATTACTTTTAAAAATACGCTCAATTCTCAAAAAAGTTCCACTACCAAAAGGAACTTTAATTTTCATGGATAAATGTTTGACACATTTATCTCAAATAGTAAATATTTTATGCTTCAAGTCTAAATAGTCTCAAATTGAGTACCTACAGAGTTTGATCCTGTGTTAAAATCACTATGACCCCCAGTATTTCACAATATGGACTAAGATCAATCCCTGGAAAATTACTACATTTCTGTCAATAGCAGTTTGAGAACTGAAGGAAAAACTATCTCCTTGTTCAAAAGTTCTTCCTATTGAAAGAATTAAAACAAAAAAAAAATTAAAATTTATGTTCTGACAGGAAACTCTGAGGGTCACCCAGTCCAATTCCCTACTAAAAGTATTTAGATCAGGTTGCTAAGGGCAGTATCCAGTACAGCCTTGAACATCTTCAAAGATGGGCAACTTGTTCCAGCATTTAACTGCCCTCATGGAAATATTTTTTTATTTTATTTTATCTAATTGGAATATCCCACATTTCAGCTTGCATCTGTTGTTTCTCATCCTGTTGCTGTGCACCTCCACATAGTCTTGTTTCATCTTTATTGTACGCTCCAACTGGGTAGTAGTACAGCAATAAGGTCTCCTATTTACTTTCTCTTAAAGCTCAGCAGGTCCAGCCTTCTCAGCTTTTCCTTATACATAAAGTGATCCTATCCCCTCTTCTGCAGAGCTTCTTCTTTGACAGTCAGCCCCCAGCCTATACTGTTGAAAAGGGATGCCCCATCATTGATGCAAGACTTTGCAACTGCTCTTATTGATCTTCATGACATTCCTGTTAATCAATTCCTCCAACTAGTCCAGGTCACTCTGATGGAAGATCAGCTGCTGCTGCCTGGCACTGTGAATCAGATATTGTCCACAAACTTACCAAATGCGTACTCCATTCCTTCATCCAAATCATTAAAATAGACATTTAATTGTGTTGGTTTCAGAACTGACTGCTGAGTGATGCTCCTTGTTACTGGACACCGGATGGATTTTACAATACCAATTACACCTCTTTCATTCCAGCAGGCCAGCCAGCTGTCCACTCACCTTACTTTCCACCTATTTAGCCCATATCTTTCCAATTCAGTCAAAGAGAGATTATGTGAGACTACATCAAGGGCCTTGCTAGTGTCAAGATATACAACATCCACTGCTTTTCCCTTGTCCACAGTGTCATTTACCCCACAGAAAGCAACGGTTTTGGTCAGGTATGATTTACTCTTAGTAAATCTCTGATGGCTGTTTTCAATCACCTTCTTCCTATTCATACATAAGAAGACATTGTACAACCTTCATGACTTTCCCAGGGATTGAAGTGAGGCTGACGGTTTGATTGATTCTTCTTAGTGCCCCTATTGAAAATGAAAGTGGGTTTTGCCTTTTATCAGTCATCAGGAACCTTCCACAGTTGCCATAAGCTATTGCAGGTGGTAGAATGTAGTCTCACAACGACACCAGACAGCTTCTTTACACCATCAGAAGTGCACCTCATGTCATACCATGGACTTATATGTGTCCGTTTAACTTAAATGATCCCTATGACTTTACTATAGGTACCACCTCACTCCCACAGCTCTGTCAGGACTCTCAGGGACCTGGGAAGTATGAAGGCAAACCTTAACTGTGAAAAGTGAACCAAAAATGCAATCATAAGGCACTGTCAGCATGGGTTCACAAAGTGCAAGTCCTGTTTAACTAATTTAATAAAGTCATCTATATAGTGGATGAAGTGAAGGCAGTGGATGCAGTTTTTCTGATTTTATTAAGGCTTTTGATACTACCCTCACAGCATCCTTCTGTACAAGTTGTCCTGTGAGATGAGCAGGTTCATGGCACACTGGGTGAAGAACTGGTTGAACAGCAGAGTTCATTATGTTCACAGTACACTCCATAAACTGGTTGAAGGGCAGAGCTCAAAGGGTTACAGTCAGTGGGGCTACATTTGCCTGGTGACTTGCCACCAGGCATTCCTCAGCATTCAGTTCTAGAGTCACTTATGTTCAGTATATTTGTCAATGATCTGGATGCAGGAGTTTAATGCACCAAAACCAAGTTTGATGATGATTCAAAACTGCAAGGTGCAGAGAGATCTAGATAGACTGAATCATTGGGTAATGATTAATGGAATGAAATTTAACAACTTGAAATGCTGGATTCTGCACCTAGGATTGAGTAATGCCATGGACAAGTATAAACCAGGAAAGGAGTGGCTGGAGAAAGGCTTTCCCTGCAGAAAGGGATCTGAGGGTACTGGTCAGCAGAGGGCTCAGTATGAGTCAGCAGTGCCCTGGCAGCCCAGAGGGTAAATCCCATCCTGCATCAAACACAATATCTCCAGTTGGCCAACAGAGGTGGCTATCCCAATGTAGTCAGTGTTGGTGCAGCCTCACCTTGAGAACTGTGTGCAGTTCTGGGCCCCAGCATTTAAGGATGTAAAGGTTGCATCCAGAGAAGGGCAACAAAGCTGGTGTAAGGCTGGAAGGCAAGTCCTATGAGGAGCAGCTGATGATTTTGTGTTTGTCTTGTTTGGAGAAAGGGAGTATGAGGGAAGATGACATTTCTCTCTACAGCTTCTTGAGCAGGGGAAGTGGAGAGGGAGATGCTGATCTCTCCTTCCTGGTATCCAGTGGCAGGATAGGGGGGAATGGTTCAAAGCTGCATCGGGGGAAGTTTAGACTGGACATTTCTTTACTGAGAGGATGGTCAGACACTGAAATAGGGTACCTAGAGAGGTGGTCAATGGCCCAAGCCTGTCAGTGTTTAAGATGCATTTCAACAATGCTTTAAATTTTGGTCAGTCCTGAACTGGTCAAGCAATTGCACTAGAGGATTGTTTTAGGTCCCTTCCAACTGAAATATGCTATGCTATGCTACTCTCTTCTATTTTTCAACCTCTTCCCTGTCATTTGTCAGTAAGTCCCCAGTCCTGCTGAGAAGAGGACCCACATTCTCCTTAGCCTACTTTTTGCTTCTGATTCACTCACAGAAGCCCTTCTGGATATCCCTCACGTATCTCACTCTAGGTGAGTTTTGGTTTTCTTGTCTCCATTCCTAAATGAATGAGAAATGGTTTTTTGCATTCTTCACAGAATTATCACAGAATATTCTGAGTTGAAAGGGACCCACAAGGATCATAAAGTCCAGCTCTTAAGTGAATGGCCCATACAGTGATCAAATCCACAACCTCGGCATTATCAACATCACACTCTAACCAACTGAGCTAGTCTCAGGGTATAGGTAGTCTCAAATAGTCTGTCCCAGCTCCCACCTACTTCATAGTTCTTTTTTACTTCAGATATCAGCCGGGAGCTCTATGTTCATCCATCCTTCTATAACACTTGCTCCAATTTCAGTGCACTGAAATGAACATTTTTTTTTACTCTGAAAGAGGTTGTATTTGATGATCAACCATCAAGACTACTTCTCTTTATATAAGATGCAGAGTATAGGTTGAGAACTAGAAGGTGGTGGGTCTCTGTTAGTCTTTTCTACACTTACACCTACCTTCACCAAACTAAGCACGAACAACAATATAAGTGGCAGTCCCATACGCTCCTGGTATCACTATTGCAATTACAGCATATTAATTTGCAGTTTGGCGCAGGTGTTATACAATTATGTTGAAATACCTTAACAATCCCAATGTCTTGGATTCCCAATATAAAATATGTTATAAAACAAACTTCCTATTTGTGATACAAACTACTTAATAAATGCTTTATTTAGGAGACATCTGGTAAAGCTCAGGAAAAAAATTAGATGCTTTACTAAAAGTATGTATCTCTGGAATTCATAATGGTATGTATGAACTTGAATGTTCAAGTTGAAGAAGCTCTTAAGGCTTACATTACTCACATTCAGACATTGAAGTCTCAGGTACTACTGTTACACATTTTCTGTTTACATGATTCAGCATAGAGAAAGAAGTGATTGACATTTATAAGTTAACATCATCACGAAATACATGACTGTCACTGTGCCATTATTCTGATAGATTACTTCATTAAATGACCCAATTTAGGATTTACATCACAAGTCACATCTGCTGATGTATTCTCCTTCCTCTCTACTGTTTTTGTCAGAAACAAAACCACATAAAAATTTAGTATCCAGTTATAGATCATAATTTACTTCCTTTGAATGTGAAGCTTTTACGAGATAAAAGAATCTGGCACAAGAGATCATCAGAGTACTAACCTAAGTCAATAAAGAAACTAATTTCTTCAATAGGATAATTCTCTTTGAAAGACAATTCACACCCTCCTAGTCTGGAGGGAAAATATTAGATAAACTCACTGTGAACTCTTTAGAAATTTGCAGTGCTATGAAGTTGTACAATACAGAGCATTTCCATAAGCAACTTGCTCATAATTCTTCACCTTTTTCTTCTTTAGTTCAAAATCAAGGACAAAAGCAAAGTTTTATGTGTGTTCTGCCAAATTCAGATGACCTCCTGTCGGGTGTATAACATTACCATGTACTTAGAAAAATAAGTTTTAACATGAAAAGTATCACTGTAAGGAGTGATGTTTTCTGCCAAGTGCTGATTCCTCAATATTGATGCAAGACAGAAGAACACATTGCTTATACGAAATGATCTTTCCATTGTCTTGTGAAAACATAAGAATGCTTTATCTCTAGTTTCCTTACGTACATGAAAAGTACTTAGATCACCATTCAGATCTTTCTGCGTAGCAATCCTCTACAACCTGCTCACAGGTCCTGAAAAGAATAAGAAGAAGACAGGCCCATCTGCTGGCACAAAAACTTTTAGAGCTATTGAAATCCTTCTGACAACTCATCAGTGTTTATTAAAAGAAATAAATTCCGGGTACAATCTAATTTCTCACACAGTATTAGTCCTATCTGTTTTCCAGCAACCTAGCCAATCTCTTTAGACAGAATTATCTGAATTAAGTTTCAGTGTTATGGAGATTAATGGCAGCCTTAATTTCTGTTCAAAGTGAACTTCAAAAATCCAGTGACACAACCCATATTTTTCTGTCAGAGCTTCAAGAAATAAGATTTAATGCTTTTTCAGATCTGTTAAAGAATAAATATAATAATTTGGAGTACTGTCAGGTCAAGTGCTAATCATGGCAAGCACAAATGGAAGATCAAACAACCTAGTTTTGTAGTCTCTGAGAGACAAGCAAGAAACTCCTCATGAAACAGTGGTGACTTTTTTATTCAAGAACGTCACCAGCAGGTGTATTAATGATGACACTGACAAGAAAAAGAAAATCTTCTGTCATTCACATTTGAATTACATTTGAGCAAAAAAAAAAAAAACTTCAAAATTACACAACTATAATTTTTAGATTCAGGATTCGTGAAGAGTGGGAGGTACATGATTTCAAATGAAGAAAAATCATGTCATCTCTTCAGCTTCATGGAGCTTCCCATATTTCACATAGGGAAATATGACAAATTTTCCAGTATGACCATCATCCAAGAATGATGTGGCCAAATTACATTTAATGCTTTAGGAGTTGTAGTCATAGTGTAGAGTTAATTTTCTTTAGCAGGTAGGTTGTTCTGTGAAGTGAGGTCAGTTGTAAGTGGGACTCTAGGAAGACTCGCATGCTGTACTGATTTAGGTATTTTCATATAGATTTTTTTTTATTTTATTTTTTTATGGCCAAATAACAACTACAAATAACCAAGAAAAAATACTGCATAGGAACTTAAAAAATTTAAAAGAGAGAAAAAAAAGAATAATTAAAAAGAAGATGGAAATAAGTCCGTATAAATTTCTAATAAAGTCACCTGAAGAAAAAAATGAGTAGGCTGAAATATGTACACAATATGGCCTAATTCATTAAATGGAAAAAAAATGAAACTATGACCAGGAGCATAATACCTATTGCATTAGTAATCCTTTGTTGCTTATTATGCTGTTGTCAGAATCTCCTCAGTTTACAAAATAGGCTCTTTGCTAATCCACCTATTTATAAGTCACAAAACACTCTTACAGTCTCTGCATTTGTCAACACAGATTTAAGCCCAATGCTGTAGTGAGGTCTCAGGTTGACTTCACTACATTTGCAAAGCACACCACACTACAATACTGCACAGTATCCCAGTAGATGTAACTTACTAAAAGCTAGGGATGATCTTAGGGTCTACTTAGGAGTCAGTTCCAACATCAGGATTTAAAATTTAGTTATTATGAGGCAGACAAATGAGTAGTTTTTCAGCAGATTTGTATTTGGAAGCTGAATTCTGAAATCCAGGCTTAATATATGCATTACCACTCTTCGATGAGAACTGGATCAAACTCATTTTACAGCCACCTTCAAAAAAAAGGCCACTGGTACCCTGTGACAACTGTAATCTTCAGCCATATGTTAAGGCACCTAAATATCTTATACAGCTCATGAGAAACATTAGTATGTTAAGTATGGGAAGAGGCTAACAATACTGAGCAGGAAGATACCAAAGCTTAGTGGACAGAAATCTTGAGAAGAATTTCTGTAAAAAAAGAAGACTGGAATGAACCTTCTCCTTCCCTTATGTTTTCACAGACATGAATCATGTCTAGGATTAAATGATTACACCAACCGGTACTTTCTCAGAGACATGATTCAAAAAGTGAAAATACATCCCATATTCAAGCCCAGGAACTCAATGGCCAAGCCATTCAGTTATATAATGGGAGAGGAAAAAACCAAAACCAAAACGAACAACTCCAAGGTGACTCTTTTGCCTTATTATATGAGGCAGTTGAACTTCCAAGAGAGTACCCAACTACTCGTATTTAAAAGTAATCGATAAGTCTCTCTATTCTGTATTTAATGAGCATCTATTTACTGTGAGGACCTGAACACAAAGTCTTAACATGTATGTCCTAATCCACTTCATCACAGAGGCAGCTATGTTCACCCTTCTCTGTGGGTGAGTAAACATCCAAGTGTGAAAACCAGAACACTTTCACAACAAGAATAGCTAAGAATCTTATATGAGGGTTACTTAAATAGCACCTGAGATGCATATCACCTCTATTGCAACCCTTAATAAATGACTTTGTGAGAAAGAAGTGTGAGACCATCTTCCATTTAATCAATGGGTTTAAAGTAGACCTAAAAAGCACTTCATTACTCAAAACACTTTGTGAAGATTTTAGTAGGCACATCCTGACAAAACCAACTAGGTTATGCAAAAAAGGTGCAAAAGAGATACATTCATTCTAAACTCTAGAACTCATGTGATGGAACCTTTATGTTATCGTGAGTGTGATGGCTGCCAGCACTTGCAATCTTCCAGAATTTGTGAAGTACAGATAAGATAATTTGGATACCTGTTCTTTGGAACAGGAATAGATTAGGAGTTCAGAGTACCTAGATTGCAGGTAGGCTTCCTTGAGGAATCAATAGCTAATTGTATGTTTACAGAGATGGCTAAACAGGGCTTTTGAAAAACTTTCTTTTGCCTAGTGTTAGAACTATAGCTTCTGAACTACAGAGTTCACAGCCAGTGAGCTCCAAGCACAAGCATAATTAGCTGTCTTCTGTTTGCAGAGACATATCCATAATGTCTCTGTAAAACCCTTATTGACTACTTGAGTACAAAAAGGTTGTTTAGAGAAGTGGAATTTAATGAGCTTTATTCTATTTTGTGTCCTCTATATATTAACTTAGTACCCTTGTTTGGTGGAAACAAAACAGTTTTTAAAACACTTCAACTTCCTTGCAGTTCAATGGTGTTTCTCTGTGCACTGAATTTATAACATTTAGAAAAAAACCACTAGGTTAAAAATAATGGCAGAAAATAACAGGGCAGCATGATGACTTTATAGCATTTACAGAAGTGTACATATGTTTTGTAATTAAATAAGGTTACTATAAAATAGGGGGAAATGAATGGTAAATTAAACTGTTAGAGAATAGAGAAGCATGCTAATGAAATACCAAGAAAGAACATTTCTGATTACAATTTTCTCCAGAACATGTCAGTGTCTGCTTTCAATCACTGGCTGTAATGTAGTATATAGCAGTAAAATCTAACTAGAAAACAATTCTCACATTTTAGCAGATCACTAAAACAACTGTTACACACCTTCAGAAGACTTTGATATCAATTACAGATTTCATTATTTTGTGGATGGAATCACAGACAAGATCTGACTTCTCTGTATCAGTCCATCATCTAGCATCATAATTCATAGATTTGTAATTCTTTCAAAGCACTGTATATGCAAATCTGTATGCAGCAGTAGCATATTTTGGCTCTTTAATAGCTCAAAAAGTATTCTCTAAACAGTATTTCACATAGTAAACATTTGTATGCTGCCCTTCATTTCTCACACTCAGGTTCAGTAAATTAACTCTTTAAATCCTTGAAAAGGAAAACAAGTAATTGGTTTATTTATAAAGTGTTCTTTCCTTAAAATCTTATAAATTACTCAACCTTCATGCTATGTTTTATTCAACCTTCATGCTATGTTTTAAAAGACCATATCCAATTACGTTTTAAGTGAATTTTATTGGGTGTCTCATAAGCAAAGTAGACACAAAGGTTAAGATTAGCTTTTACCCCAAACTATACTGACTTAGCTACTTGTGGATGCAGAGCTTTTTTTCACAGGTATATTTATCACTTAACTTCTAAGGCTACTTCTATGAATAAGACAACGGTTAGCACCTTTATTCTATATTCAGTATCAAAGGTGATAGATACCAGTCCACCTGTTAAACTGTGTTTTCTGCAAGGGACATATTATTATAAGGTTCATAGAGTCAATCAGTCAAAACCCAGTATTAGCTTCTTATGCTTAAATGAATTTTACACACAGAAAACAGTAATCAATACATGTACCGAACTGAATGGGATATCAAGAAGTTAAATTCTGTTCAATAACACAGTTTAAATATCCATTGCCAAAGACAAGGATAAATGTTGCAGCATCTAATAACTAGGAATAGCATAATTTATGACTTAACACTAAACAATAAAAACTAACAATCTGACACAATTACCAGAACAAACACCACTAAAAAGTACTGACTAAATTTCATGTCCTAAAAAGACTTCTTGTTCCTAGCAACTTTTGCTAAGACTGGAGGTAACAGATCACTCAAAGTCTAAGTAAACATCACTAAGGAAGTATCCTATATAAACGAAGTTATCGATCAAAACCCCTAAATGATGTGACAAGTGCTTTTCCAGTTTTCAATTTGCTGAAAAATTTTAACATCAGCAAGTTCTTAACTATTTCTGTAACTGATGAATTTCTTTTCCTTTTTTTTCCCCCCTAATCTTCCAATTTCAAAACTTTGAAGTGAAATATTTGTTTTGATCAAAATATTTGAAAAAGTATGCTATAAGACAGGTACCTTGTAAGAAGAATACAAGGGAATAAGTAATTTCTTGAGTCAGGGAGTAAGTAAAGCAGATAAATGGTATGATTGTCCTACACATTACAAAACCCTTCTAATCCCCTCCATCCTGTACCTCTGCCTTAATAGTTAATGGTTAGTGGAACACATGCTGTTTATGCCTTTTCTTCCAACAGCTCTGCCAGTCCAGATTGCCTTCCATCCCACGATTTCATTCTTCCAAGAATAAGGCATGACTATGCTAAACTGTGTGTGTAGGTATGTTCACGTTTTACAGGTCTGGACACCTCATTTTCTCATCTGAAAGATACAGTGTGGTGAACTCCACAAGCTTTTTTGTCTAGGTTGACTTTCAGTGTACTGGAGTGAGATGGCACATTCCCACATTTCCCTCAACACTCCAGGTAAGGACTGCCTGGTGAGCTGTTCAATGTACACATTCCAAACACAGAACATGATTGAAATATGAACATGATACAGACTTGCTGGAAAAGGAAGGGATTGAAAGTAACCACTGGGAGACTTTCCTTCAGCTACAGTTGGTCAAAGCAACCTGCAACTGCATGGAGTGATAATACCACAATGGCAAAGTGCAGAGGATTGACTGATACGATAGAGCAATATGTTAATGTCATGATTAATACCAAGTATTGCTGAGTGAAAGTCCTTGCTAGTAATAAAGAAAATACTGCATCTGAGACCAGTCCTCTAGGTACTCGTCTGTGCTCCAGCATTATTTAATGTTGATTAAAAGCCAAGAAGTGTTGACCTGCCTGTCCAGTTATCAAAATGAGTAGGTTTTGGGTTTGTTTTCCTACAAATATAACCAACACATTAAGTCTGTACAATTTTATTCAAGAGAATTGAAACTGTTGATTGAAGAACCCTAACATCAGTTGGATCACATTTGCTCAGATACAGATACGTCTTGATGTCTTTGTATATCAGTCTCTATTGCTAAGAATGCTCTGGTATCTAAAGGTTTTTCACAGCTCTTGTGTATAAATACATGCCCTCAAGATCTGAATGTGTGCTTTCATCACCTGATCCCTTGTTTCCACTAACAAGCTTTCTAACGGTGAATCAATTTGGAAGAGTAGTGGACCAAGACTCTGAGGAACAGTGTGCAATACTCCACAGTCTGAAAGACTATGTTAGTAAACTAAGGTTACTGCATTTTTTCCTGTAAATAATCTAAACTGAAAGAACTTTATGCTGCCAGAACATAAAAAAAGCAAACTTGGTGGTAGAATTCATGTGTGACATAACAGCACAAAGACACTGTTAATGGCCATCTACTGGTGCTATTTATTACTTTCAACAAGTTGGTTTCATAACTTTTTCTGTAGTTTGGAAGTGATTGTTGGTAATAACAATGTTAGTAATAAAATAGCAATAAAGTACTGAAAAACAAGATTTTTTTTTTCCTCTAATGTGAATACTATGGTAATGCAGTTAAGATATACAGGAATAGTTACGACGGTTTTTTGTTTGTTTTCAGCAGAGCACTTAATTGATTATATGTCAGTAGTTCACACAAAACAATTAAAGGGAAATGTTTATCAGATTTAGGCTGCACTGAAAAGGTTTACACTTGCCATCCATACAATAACATTTGATTTACTTATTTGTGCAAATATAAATAGCCTAATGATTAAAACAAGTGTTTCTCTCCTTTGTGATCCAGCTTTAATTATGGCCCATGTGGTTTTCAGCAACATTGCCAGAAAAAAGGACATGTTCAGCAAGTTCTTCTTAGGCAATGCTCATATGTGACATATTAGTGAGCTTCATCAGCTTGATATAATGATCTATTGTCTTTCTTTTTTTCTCACTAGTACCTAGGTTGCTACTTATTATATTAATTAATAACTTACTATCTACCCTACAGTATTTATGGGGTTACTTAAATCACCTCTCTGCAAGACACTTCCTTCCATTATTGCCCACTTGTCCATTCAAACTTCTTTTTTTTTTAATTCACTAAATACTTCAAATTCATGAAATCTAAAAATTATTAGTTTTGGAAAGTACAATCTTAAACCATTAAATAAATAACTAAACCATTAAGGAAGTATTACATATTTCTTCTTAAGCAACTAACTTTAGGATATTGATGCTTGTCATTTTAAATTAATCAGATTTTTGCAGCATTTGGCATCACTCCAATACAAAGCATTAGGTAGACAGCACACTTCAGCAACTCAGACTTTATTCATTTTGAGGATCTGTCACTGGCTGCTAGGTTTGGGTGAGTTTTTTCTCCTTCATTTTATATTTTCACACTCTGCGGGACTGCTTTATTAGCTATAAACTAAAACTAGTTCTATGGAATAGTATGAACTGGACCTGAGACCCCATGTGCTGTATACAAGCTGCTGTGCTTTATTTAAAGAAAACTAAATGAGCTTTGAGTCTGTCATTTACCCTGTGCCAGTAATGAGAACTCCAAAACCTCAGTTTCCTGTTAAAGAAAAAAAAAAAAACACCTCCCCCAAAAAACCCTTTAAAACATTTTTTTGCTCGCAATTAGAATTAACACAATTTTAGTAAAGTATTTTAAGATTTCCCATAAACTTGTCTTTTACCAGTTTAATAAGCAGTCTGTGTTGTGGCTTCACAGCAGTCAATAAATATTCTTTATTTAGGCCTTCTCTAAACACCAAAAAATATGTATGATATATGATGAGCTTTCCAGTTGCTAATGTATGAAAACTTTCTGGAGTTATACTTAAGAGTGCAAATACATCAAAGCTAGCTCTAAATAAATCAGCTTAGGTTTGAAAGCAATATTACAGTTTAATTTGATGTGCTCCTTTGATCCCCTCCTCAGTACTTTGCCAGTATTTTTGGAACAGAGTTTGTTAGGTCAGGCTCAGAGCTGCACAGAACCTTTGGGCACAAGGAGGTTTCCTGGTTGAGCGGACCACTAGACTGGAGACTTCTACACTGTATGATACAGCACTATGCAGTCATTCCTATATTATCTTCTATATCTTCTAGACACTGGAGATTAATTGCAGCAGTGGTAGGTAAATAGAAAGAGTCATAAGATACTAATTTGATTTTTTTTTTAATGTGCAATGGAGTTTTGTGTTATTAACAGACAAAGATAACGTCATAATAATGGAGACAATTTATATATGAATGGCCAATACTAAGGTTCTTGTGGAAATAATCATATTGTTCACTGAAATACATTCCTATACAGTTACCAGAACACTAGCTTTGTTCTGTGTAGTCCTTCCATGTCCATTTCCTCAGCTCAAGTTTACCAAGCATTAACCACAAAATGTAACTTATCTTTTCCTGTACAAAGGAAACACCCCACAGAGCAAAAAGTCAAAGAATCTTTTCAAATCTCATTCATGAATTCAGGGGAAAACCTATAATAACCTACTAGGGGCTTATTTCAGGCACCTACTTGTTCCTTTTTTTCCTCCCTCTCCTTTGTATTGCCTCCTACATTGCGGGGAGGGTACAAGACCAGCAAGTTCTGCTCCTGCGCAATTCCTGTGTCATTGGTCAGCTGAACACCAACCTTACAGAATCAAAGTAACTCAATGGTTGTTAGCACTGCTATTTCCTACTGTTACACATGTAATTTCACTAAAAATCTGCTGGTCTAACACTTGGTAAAGAATATCAGATTAATGCTTGTGAAAACTCTATAAGTGAATGTTATAATTCACTGCTCACTGGTTTGTTTGCTCATGGGCTCTCATAAAGTTTTGTGTACAAGGCAAAACCTAGTCTACATTGGGTTAAATTTCTCTGGTGTGCACCTTCCTGCCAGTAACTCAGCTACTATCAGAAGAACTACAGAATTCTGCACAATGAGCTGCTCTTAACATTATTTTTAATAATAATATTTTCAAAAAAATAGAAATTGAGTTGACTTTTTCCTTCTGTACTTTGTTCTATGCCTATAAATTTCAAATAAATAAAAATATATTTATTTTGCTCTTTATTCGATACTGTATTTTATCCTCAAGCAAGTTTTCGCTTGTAGAAAGAGCGGTAAGGAAACACAATTTAGAATCTATGAATTTAAAATAATTGAAACCATTCTTTATAATTGCTATATTCCAGAGGGAAAACAACAAAGTTTTGCTGTATCTTGCAGATTTGTATCCCTGAAATATACTTTTGTTGTGCACTGGAACAGAAATTAAAAAACCCCACCTTATTTCAAGATGTCTCATGTGGCAGGTGATTTCCCAGAATAATCCAATTTCAAGTGTAGGTTTTAAATCAAGATATTTATATAGAGAAACAAAGAAAAAATTCAGTATTCTAATTTTTTTTCCCCCCTGAGACATCAACTCCTCCCTTTTTCCTAAGACACAAAAGCATACAAACATTCCAGTTTCTGTGACTGGAAAGCTAGTAAGTTTTATTAAAAACATATTTACTAGAGATTCAACTTCAAGAATCACTGATTTTAACAAAAAATATGTCACAAAATATACATATTTTTTTCACATATGGCTTTTTGAAAGGGTTGCCTACACAATGTACCTATTGTTTTGCAAAACCTTTCTACCAAATCATGGCAATTTAGGCCCCTTCTATTTCTGACAGTAGAAATTGAGAAATATGTCCTTGTTGTTTCTCTACAGATAAGATCAATAAAATTCAGCTCTTATATACCCATTACTATTTTAAATTTTGAATGAGCAAACACTGTGGCTACCACATCAATTAGCAAGCTCAGCACTTCTACAGCCTATTTTCTGACTTTGACCAGCATGATCTGACCATGTTCACTGTATCCCTCCTCATCCTCCAGGAGGCAGCATCTGACATCATCTGTGGTAAAAGTGCTGGGAACGAGCTAATTCCCCCATTGTGCACAAGTATTCAGGATTCAGTCAAGACTGCCAGAGCAGCTTCAACAATTTGAAGCTACAGAAAACAATTTGCCTATTTGGTTCTGAACCCCAGCATTGGGAGACTAGAGATAGTTTTTGCCTCTAATTTCCAAAATATCACTAGGATTAATCAGGCATGTTGTTTTGTTTTCTGATGAGTTCAGTAGCCAGACAGCACAAAAATAAAAAAAATTAAAAAAAAAAAAAAAAAAAAAAAAAAAGTACTAATAGAGTTATGCATTTTTGAAAGCTTTTATTTCTGTCTTAGAAATCCTGAACATTCTTAGTTTGTATATAGATAATTAGCCCTAAGTGATGATATCTTCTCAAAGTGGCACACACTTAAATATATTTTGTAACAAATTATTTAGAGCTCTTGGTTTCATTATATTCTTTTCCTTTACATCATCTCTCCTACATTACAGTATGAGGAATTTCTTTTCTGAAATTAAAATATCATAATCATGTTGTCTCTTTACATGAAAAACCTTTCATTGTTCCAATTTTTGTTGCTGTTTTTATTGTTTTTATATATATAATGCTTTCTTGAAAGGAGCCAATGATCTGCAAGAACTGAGAAAAATACATCTTGCAGAATGTTTTTGCAAGACAGAATCAGCTCTAACAATACAATTTCTGATTAATAACTCATTTGATCTGTGTTCCACCAAGATCGTAAATCCAGTTTCCTCATGCAATCCATTCCAGAGCTGCTTTATCCTTATTGTTAGAAAGGTTTTTTTCTGAAGACTAACCTCAAGCTTTCTTGATGAAGTTTGAGTCTATTACTGATTGATGTATTTAAAGACAACTTTTATGACCCTGTCCTCCCATTACCCCCTCCATACTTTTCCTCTTTTGTTTTTTTCTAAACTCAAGTTCATTAGGTTTATGCAGCAAGTATCAGAAAAAAAAATATCCGGTTAAATATAAAAGAAACGGGTCTTTTTTTGTGGTTTATCAACACACTTACATTTGAACATATGGAGCTGGTAATATAAATCTAAACTGCATACCTTCTGACAAACTATCAGCATTCCTTGACTATGGCAGATTCATCAAAGCAAAAAAGTGCCCCCAGGAAACTTGTTAATAACATGGCACAATATTATCTCCCTGGAGAAAAAGGAAAAAGGATGGAAGCCTTTTCCTCTAATTAAAAATGAAAACTTTCATTAAACTAGTATATACCACACAGAATTTAAAAAATGTTCATGAACCATTATTGTGCATAAGAAAATTAAATAAGATAAAATTAAATGATAACAAATGGGTGCTTTGTGGAAGTACTGTGCACTAAGTTTAATGTTTTTTTCTTGAGGTAGAAATAAGGTATAACTGTATCAAGATTCTAAGGTCTGTTATCTGTGTTTTTCTTCAGGAATGAAAGGCAAAGCAAATAGAGAAATCACAACTGAATGAGAGACGAAAGGTTAAAGAGAGTTATACTATACATGAGTGGTACCTTTTCAGAAAATACAGATTATTTAGGAGAGTCAATTACATAAATATACGCATTTCACAGAACTGTAGACATTTGGTTGAAAAAGTACATCAAGAAATACTGCAGCCAGCCTTCTCGTTTTTGTTTTTTTTAGCGTATAAGTCTATCTGGTAATATGTGGCTTCTGCATGCAACTTACTGACAAAACATATAGTCACTCTATGTCCGATAAAGGCTAGAAGCTGGCTAGTTTGTGTGATAAACTGAAGTTCTGCCACACTACTTCATCTCTCTCAGCTGCTTACTTATTGCTACTCTTGTTAATACATGTTGGATTCCAAAAAGTGGATATGAGAAAAAGAAAAACTGCTAAGCTTAAACAAAGTCTTGGGCTGACAGCGACTGAGGAAAAACCTCAATTTAAAGTCCAGACAAGGATCCATTGATGTCACAGGTTTGGAATGTCCTACCCAAGCCTGGAGAAACCATGCCCTGATCTCATCAAACCTCTGCATAAAACCCATTGTGTTACTCCCTTCCATGTGTATAGTCTGTAACCCTTTGCATATGTATATCTAATATGTTTTCCCCCCTGTAAGTCCCCTAAAATAAAATGGGTTTTTTCCATGAGGTAATTCCTAAGACCCCAAGATTTGCCAAATCAGGCCTTTCCCTTACGTCATCTCTGGAAAGTCCCCAACTGTAATACTATGAATATGTAAACACCCTGTTGAATATGTAAACCATAAACCCTTTAAATATGAAGTTGTGAGCCTAATAAAGGATTCCAGTTTCTTGCCTCCAAGCTTGGATAGTCTTAGCTTCATTGACCTCCACAAATACAGGTGACAAAATCATATGCGTATTTCTTAGGAAAATGTTACCTGCAAACTTCTTTTCAATTCAAACACAATACCTGCAAATTTCTTTTCAATTCAAACACAAAAAGTTTAGTTTTGAAAATTTGTTCAATTTTTAGAAACTATTTTTTATCTTTAGCCTTAGATTTTTACTCTAAAATGTTTACTCCAATACATCTAAAGCTTTGTTTGTATTTTTATACAAAATTTATCAACATACTATGCAGAAGCTACAAGCCATTACTTCATACTGCATGTAGAAAAATGGAGGCAGCAGAAAATAATCTGGTTTCAAGGTCACTACTGTAAAGAGAACAACATTCAGTTACCATTTCTTCTCCATTTTGTATAAGATGGTTTTTACAGTTAAAACTAATCTTTCATCTTGTCTTATGATGTTTTCTACAGTGCTGCTTATAAGTCATTCTATTTTTATAGATAATATATCTAACACTCACAAATAAAGCACTGAAAGTGAAAAATGGCAGTAACAGAGGGTCAACATAAATCATTCAGCTACTTGGTTAAGTGCTACCTATATTGCTCAGAATTTCACTAGGAGATTTTTTCCCTGTTTATGCAATTACTAATAATTGTTATCTTCCTAATTGCATATGAAGTTTTAAATACTTGAACAAATAATCCTGGAAAAACAACTCCCTCATTCTTCCCTCCCCTGTAACAGGAGTACTGCCTACTGTCACTCTCAAACACCACATGAAAATAAGTGAAACTCAGAAACCGCTTCAGTACAATGCCAGATAAGTGTAGGAGGTGCAGAATTACCCAGTAGCTAAAAAAAGAGGAGCTGCAAATGTGCCAGTCTTTTTAAAATGCAACATCATATGGCAGCAAAGAATTTGACAAGGTAGTGTTGAAGTTAGTTTAGCAGCAAATTGGTGTATAAAATGTTACATACCTGAACATTTTTCAGTGTTTATTTTTGACTAAGGGAGTTTTGCTCATTTCTTCATGTTTGCCTTCCCCTCCTCCCCCCCCCCTCACATTTTTCAGTCTTGGGAGTGGTTCACAATTTCTACACTCCAGTCTGCACTAATTTCAAATCATGCTGCTTGCAAGACAGGCAGGTAAAGTCAGGTTAAGCATTACTATAAAAATCTGCTAGCGTCTTACATCTCTGCTTGTGATTTCTGAGATAATTTGAGTTCTATTTCACATCAGCAATGAATTTCCATGAGCGAAATGATCCTTTCTGAGACAGTACAGAATACAATCAACCTTCAGTGTATTTTCTGGTTGAAGCTACAATTTGAAATTGGTTAACATTCTGCTGACATTGCACGTAAAGAAACAGCTGAGCTCCCTAAGTACTATTTATCCTACTCTCTTAACTAAATGCAACAAAATGTGGGTTTGATACTGAAATAAGGTGGCAGTGAATATATAGTGAGAAAATAAATTTCTTGTCATTAATTTTTTAGTTACTTTTGTTAGCAGTATCCAACTTAGATAAAATATGAAGTGTAAGCCAGGGATGAGATATTTGTTTGTATAAACTTTATCTCTCATGAATTGCAAAGCTCCTTGCCCACAGACTATTTTGCTACATTTTACTGGAACTCTGCTGATCAGATTCTGTTCAACAGTACCACTGAATTTTTCCATAACAAAAAGCAAAGTTACATACTTTTACTATTACATTCCAGTAGCATGGTCAGAAGGCATGAGACATTCCATGGCCAATCCTTTATTGAAGGAATAATCCTTTATCTTGTATTAACAGTACTTTCTATATGAAAAGTCTCTGGCACTAGGATTCTTATTCTCTATGAAGAGAGAGATCCAAAAAACACTGAAGCATGTTAACGGGGAGCAACATAGGCTGTATAAAATAATATGAGAGACTGCATATTATTACTTTTACAAAGAGCATCCTTTCACTACTCTGAGTGATGCAGCAGTTCTCAGAATAAAATTCTGGAAATAGCCTTTTGCTGATCCACATCCTGTGGGGATGTGGCACATCGCCAGCTGGTGCATAACAATTTAGAGAGCACCTTGTGAGCAGGAACAGCTCAGATTCTCATATGGTTTTAGCACAAGCAGACTAGCAATCTGTAATAGTGACATTATAAGATCTTATCCTCCCTAAAAGATATGCATCCATACTGCATTTGTATCATAAGACTAGATTTCAAAACTTCAGAAGTCATCTCTCAGCCCCTTCAACATTTGGACAGGGTAACCAAAGCTCCAGTTCTGTCTCATCTCCAAAACTGATTGAATCTCATGGTTACTGACACAAAGCAAAGACACTTTGTCATCTTGCTTTCTGAATGCATGAACAGCGCTCAATTCATTCACACCAATGATGCTAAAAGCTCCTCCACTGGTGGCAAAGTATTCCCTGTGTTAACAAAGACTTCCTCAGCCAGAAACCCACTCACAGACATTGCTGATCAGTTGCCATGATCCCTATATGTACACGCACTGCTGCCTATGGAGGAGCTGTGATAAAGTTGCAGAGGATTTATTTTCTTAGTCACTGTATATGCATCTAGATACATCTTAATTAAAATTAATTTATGTTGTAGGTATTTTGTGTTGCTAATTGGCTTCCAGCAGAGTTGTTTTGCTAGGCATTGGTTAGTAGTCTTATTTGCACTGTCAGTCACTGCAGATGTGCCTTCCCACAGTGGTCTCAACTGACAGAATTTTCTTTTCCATTCCCCTGCTCCTTCTGGATTTTCCTGGCATTTCTTATCCCTGTCAAAGCTTGTTGATCAAGTTTTTACAGTACTGTAGACAATGTTAGACTTATGTCATACTGCTGAATTTACATGGAATATGGAAGGTGTAAACACAGACTCTTGAGAAACTTATCTATTGCTATTACACTCAATCTTAACCTCATGATAATAGCTTAAAGTGCTTGAAGACTGACTTCTAAAAGGACTTACTTCAGGGAGGTAAACTGGAAAAGAACACACAAAGAAAACGTAGTGAGTGACAGAAACTCTCTTCAGAATCTGAATCAATGTAAACAAATGCCCAAATCAACCCATCGCAGCTGACAAAAAAAAGACCTGTGAATTAAGAGCAGGTTCCCATCAGCTGCAATTATTTTCTCACAACAGTCTACACACCCAGTCATTTAATACATAGAAATCTAGTAGGCAAACATTTTCAATATATATTATCAAAAAGATTTGTTAATGATAAACTAATCGATGCTTTATTAAGCAAAGCAAATGACATTGAGTACGAACAGCACTGAAATTCTTTTTAATACAAGTTGAATCATGCCACAGATGTTTACTGTTAAAAAAACCAACACCTTTAGACAGGATTGATGTTGCTGCAGAAGTGGTGCAATGTGCAAGAGCAAAGTCTATGTAACAGTAAATAAAGTCCATGTATCTTCTACATAATAAATAGAAGATTCTCCTAAATAATAATAAGAAATAAAGCACTACTTCTGAATAGCCAACTAATAAAAATAGGAAAAATAGAAATCTGTGTTCTGGATGAATAAAAATTCATTTAATTATTTTACATGAAGTAATACCTTAATCTTTTCACAGCTGACAGAATCATTCTAAAGCTACTTTCTATTAAGCACCAAGTAGAGTACAGACACAACTATAATATGCTAAAAATATATAATTTGAACGTACATATCTTAGCAAAGTTTTGCAGTATATTAAGAAGCATTAACAAGTTTTGCTGTTGAGTTGTCATCTTTATACCCCAAATAAGTTCTAAAGTTCAAAGAGGACACAATCTTAATTTTATTTGTTTTGAGGAAAATTATTTTCTGCTAAAGTCATCTGATATTTAGGGCACTTACTGGCTTGGAAGATCTACTCCCAAATGACTCAGGATTTCAAGACATGACATGACACCAGACCTACTGTTTTACTTGCCATCACAAATCTGTCTTCCATTTGTCAGTTAATGGGGATGATTTCTCCTGCTAAATACCCTGTCATCTGCAACAAAGCAGTCAGGAACTAATAGAATACCTCTAATTTTTAGAATGCTATCTATGATGCAAGCACTAGCACAATACTAGATTCAGCTCAACTTGGTACTCGCTCCTAACTGCACAGCTAGCCCTAACTGAGATAATTGTTCAGCAAATCAAAGTAGCCTAGTGAAGCAAATAATTAGGTGTCACAAACTGTTGTGTTAAACCATTTATTTTTTTTTATCCTCAATAAGTAACAAGAAGTAACTCAACCCAAGTCTTCCTATCCTGCAAGAAACAGGAAAATTACTAATTTTTTTATATCTCCAGATTATCCAGCAACACTTTCTTTTCTCAACTTTTGAATCATGAAATTGTTCTTAGGCATAGAGGCTATGTCTTAGGGGTAGAACACTTTGCTCTGAAAGAGGTCAATACCTGAGTGAGCATTTGAAAGTTGATCAGTGCACAGTCTTTCTACTAAGACACTAAACAGTATAGGAAGAGTTCAGACTGTCTCACAAATTTTCCAAAATAAATAAGCATTAATTTGAGTTGAACACAAGACTTAATTCTTAGATACCAATATTTTGAAGCAATTGTGCAATGATTTTGAAAATCAGATTTGCAGATCTTCATGTGAAGTGAAAAGTTGAAATTTCAGTGATTTTCCTTTTTTATATATAGGCTTTTGGGACAGAAAATAAACGTCATAAGAAGTGATTCACCTCCTCCTAAAATAGTGTGCAAAGCAAACTGAGATGAAAGCTCTTCAGAGGTGTCCATTTCTCTCCTTTAAAGGAGGGAGTCCAAATTCCCCAGATTAGATAACCTTTAGACTCAGTTCAAGACTAAGAAATTTAGATGAAGATGCACAGGCTGTCTAAATGTTCTTTATAGTCAACAGAGAACTAATTCATAGTCAGGAGAACAAATCAGCTTACCATAAAGTTAACACCTATGACATTATTTCATAAAAACCAGACTCAACACTGAATTCAGTCCCAGCTGATGAGGACATTTTCTCCTTAGGTCTTGAAAACCCCCAAGGATAAAGATTCTAAAATTGTTTCACAGCTTGACTATCTTCATGGTCACTCTTATTTTACTCATCTGGAACTTCCTTTTTTTCCCATTATAATTATTGTCTTTCCCTCCTACTGTTACCCTCAATAAAGATCCTGGCTCTATCTTACTGGAAACATCCCTGTATGAAACTAAGGTCTCCTTGAAGCTCTGTTATCTGAAAGGCTGAAGAATCCCAGCTCCCTCAGCCTCTCCTTACCAGGTAAGTGGAGCAGGCCAATAGCTGTATGCTGAACTCATTCCCATCTGTTAATGTCTTCCTTGCATTAAAGGAGCAAAAACTATATTCAGTATTCCTATGTGGGTTAATAAGCACCACGTAAAGGGAGCACGGGTGGAAATTTACTTCCTTAACCTACTATGTTCCTCTTTATACAGGCCATTAGCCTTCATCATCACCAGTGCACAATGATGGCTCATGTAATACCTACTGTTTGCCGAACACCAGATCTCTTTCAGCAAAGCTGCAACCTGAGCAGTCACTCCCCAAACTGAACTGGGAGAGGAATATTTGTCCCCGTTGGCTTCTTGGCTATTTGTCCAGTACCAGGACCACCTAAACAGCAACCTGAGTAAATTGAATGAACCCCTGTCCCCGCCTTCTTTGTTGTCGTCACTTCCCCTGTACATGTTAATACAACAGCAGTGGTAAAATAACAGCTGTCATTTTCCCTGAAACCCTATGCCACCATCTGGTGATGAGTTCATGGCCACACTGCCGTACCAGCTTTCCCAGCTGACAGGGTCATGTTCACTGCTGAAATAACCATACCCATCCCATTTTACTTCCTACAAAAGTAAAATATTTGCAAGATTCTAACACAGACTGACATTGTAAATTTTTGCATTTAAAATAGAATGGTGAAATGTGAAACTGCTGGCTTCTGAACCTAAACCAGCAGTGTGCTCAAGTGGCCAAGAAAGCCAGTAGTGTCCTGGCCCTTATCAGGAATAGTGTGACCAGCAGGACTAGGGAAGTGATTCCCCCCTGTACTCAGCACTGATGGGGCCACACCTCAAGTGTTGTGGACAGTTCTGGGCCTCTTATTACAAGAAGGACAGTGAGGTGCTGGAGTGACTCCACAGAAGGGCAACAAAGCTGGTGAGGGGTCTGGAAAGCATGTCCTACGAGGAGTGGCTAAAGGAAACTGGGTTTGTTTAGCTTGGAGAAGAGAAGGCTCATGGAAGAACTCACCACTCTCTACACCTGCCTGACAGGAGGGTATATCCAGGTAGGGGTCAGACATGAAAGCAGTAGCAGAGTAAGACAACAGAAATTGCATCTATTAAATCATCAAAACATACATTGTGTTGTTAGTCTTCTCATATACTAGCATTGTACTGCCACAAGTAACCAGAGAAAATATTATAGAGGCATTCCTACAGCAAGAAAACTAATATATACTAACTCTTAAATCCTTGTGAGAAAAAAAAAAAGTGTTTTACCATCAAATTAAGCCTTAGAAATTACCATCAAATAAAATCTACGGTGCATGGCTCTTCAGTTCATAAGACATGTTAAAAGCAATACACATACGTTGTTTTTAGAATCAAAAAAAGAGTATGAAATTAAAGAAGTTTTTCTGCTTCTTTTGTTTTCTTGGACAATCAGGGAAGCATTTTTGCTTTCCTTTTATGCTGCTATTAACAATGTATCTTGCATAATATTTCAAATGCGAGGATTAGCCAGGCTGGAATGAAAAATTTACAGTCTGAGGTAGAAAAAAGACTTTGCATTAGCAGGCACAATTTCCACCCACACAACCTACATTTACTTAAATACATCCATATGAACAGCTCCTTCAGAAACAAAATCGCTGATTAAGAGTGTAAATTTCAAATAAGCTCAATACAGTACTAACAATTATTCCCCAGGAGAACTTCTATTAACATCAGTGAGTGTTAAGATTAAGCTAATACTGGTTTTGAAAATTTAATACTTAATTGATCAACTTAGCAACAATGCAATTTGTCTCAAGTTCTTGCTACATCTGAAGCATAGTGAATAAAGCAAGATGAATGACTCAGAACAAACAATTTCTCCTAAAAGGTTATGCTGGTTTTGGCTGAAATAGAGCTCATTTTCTTCATAGTAGTTAGTACACCATCTCCCCACTCCTCCCTCCTTCCCAAATTCTATGTCCTCCCTCCCAGAAGCACAGGCAGATGGGGAATGGGGGTTATGGATAGTCCATCACAAGTTGTTTCTGCTACTGCTCAGGGAGAGGAGTCCTTCCCCTGCTTCTGTGGGGTCCCTCCGCTGGGAAACAGTTCTCCATAAACTCCTGCAACATGGGTCACTTTTCCATGGGGTGCAGTCCTTCAGGCACAGGCTGCTCCAGTGTGGGTCCCCCACAGGGCCACAACTCCCACCAGAAAAACCTGTTCCAGTGTGGGCTCCTCTATCCATGCCAGGATCCTGCTCCAGCACAGGTTTAACATGGGTTCACAGCCCTCTGTCAGGTATCCACTTGCTCTGGTGTGCGTCTCCTCCATGAGCTGCAGGTGGATCCCTGCACCTTTGTTGTGCTCCATGGGCTGCAAGGGCACAGCTGCCTCCCCATGGTCTGCACCACGGGCTGCAGGGGAACCTCAGCTCTACCACCTGGAGCACCTCCTCTCCTCCTTCTGTGCTAATCTTGGTGTCTGCAGAGTTGTTCACATATTCTCACTCCACTCTTCCCTGGCCACAACTACATTTGCCCAAAAACTTTTTTTCCTTCTTAAATACGTTATCACAGAGGCTTTATCATCATTCCTGATTGACTCAGCCTTGGTAGCAGTGGATCCCTCCTGGAGCTGGCTGACATTGGCTCTGCTGGACATGAGGGAAGCTTTGGGCACCTTCTCACCGAAGCCTCCCCTGTGCACCTTCCCCACCCCCCCAACTACTGAAACCTAGCCACACAAACCCAATATAGATAAACTGAAAAAATAAAGGAATGGCCTTCACGAGGCACTGTGAAACTGAAAAAAGTATTATCAAGGACTTGAAGCTGTAGAAAATATATTCTATTTCACAAGAAATTCAAGTTTCAGAGTATTTTTCTGCAGCAGAAAGCATAAAAGTTAATTATAACTCATTTTTATACTTTAACATACATAAAGACTATCATCTTTTTCTCTTGTTGAGATTTGAGAATTAATTCCTGTCAAAGTTTTGGTTATGTCATTTTGCTCTCTCATTATTTCTGTTGCTCTTTTGTGGACATTCTTTGCCTACACATTTCTGAAATGGTGTTGCCTAGAGTGAGATGCAAGCCCTTGGCAGAAAGATATAGAAGAATGTTTTTTTACCTTGTTCTCTTTTTTTATATATCTCTAGTTGTAACAATGATTTCCCCCCCTCAGCAGAACAATGTTCCCTCATGATCCCTTACAAGCTCTTGTAACATTTCTTAGGGTAGTGCCTTCTAGCTAGTCTCTCTTGAAATGTGTAGTACATATTTAAAGATTATTATTTGTATAAAACTAAGGAAATTTGTCATTGCTTTTCTGACTGTCATGCTGTTTATTTGGGGGGCTTATTTTCCTTCAGATCATTTCCCTTGTTTTGCTTATACTTGAATCCTCTTCTTACAGCTACTTTAATGTAATTTGCAACTAAATGCTACCTGTTCCTTCTTCGGGATGCTTACAAAAGTATTGAGTAGTGCTCAATCCAGAGCAGAGGTATTTTGGGATCTCACTCAGCCCATCACTTTTGGTGGCAAATTACTTCACTGATTTGAAAACTGTAGTCAGAGTAGCTGCCTCACCTAACAGTGTTTTATATAGTTCCAGCTGCTGAATGTCTACAACAACTCATCCAACAGACTGCAATCTACTCTTTCTGAAAAAGTTGTATAGAAAGGTAGAAAAAGAGATATGACAGTGCCTGAATTGGAACACTGCCTGAAAATTAGGTTGGATCTTCGAATTATTTCGAGGACAATCTTGCTGAAAGAGAGGCATTCTGCTATTCCACAGTGGTTTGATGCTCCTGTGCAAGGTCCTGCAGAAAGAAGGGACGATCATCGTCTGCTTCATTGATTTCTGTCCTGTTTGACTGTAGGAGGAAATCAAGGAAAAGTTCACTTACATGTCAGAATGCAAACTGTCCATCGAGAGTTGGACAAAGGCTTCCTTTGTATCATTCAAATCATAAAGGCCTCTAAGGCTACCCATGGTTTGTTCTCAATTTTTAACTTCAGGAAAAGAAACTGTACCACTATGCAAAATATTTTGATTGGGTCTTCACAGCAAATCACTTTAACTTCTATCTGTACAGACTCCCAGTAAAAGTACAGTTGCCATTAATGCCATTTCAAGTTTAACAAAGAGGTATAGCAACCAACCTAACTAATTATAAATTATTTTTTTTTTCACTTACTGCCACTCTAAAGACACATTCTGACACCACCAACAAAAACCCAAACAAACAAACAAAAAAAATCCTGCAGCAAGTGTACTAATATACTATAACCTCCTTCAGAGATGCAGGAAAAAAGATGGTAAACTACAAGAAATAAAATGGTCTAGACAAGTAATTTACAGCTACAATCAAAGCATTATACTAATGGATAGTATATTCATAGTGAGGAAGAATTCATTTTGTAGCTAAGCATATAATGGCTTCACAGACAGAATGGCCAACATTTATAAGAGTAACTTGTTTCCATTACAGTAAACATTCATGAGGTTTGCATAAACAGAAATGCCTGACTTAGGTTATATGGTTATATGCATAATACATGAAGATCTGAAGAACAATAAGTGAAGAGACAGCGGTTCAATCAACACTGAAAGTCTTTTTATAACAAGAAATAGCTCAAAATATCTGACTCCATTTCTTTATTAATGTCACATTACTTGTATGTTTCTACAGCTGTGTGCGTGCTTTATGCGTGCAAGAGAAGCAACAGAAGGCAAGCATACATTTCCATCTACTTTGTTGTTATTTCCAAAGTTCCTTGAATATAATGACTAAAATATTATTAATTCTGAATTATACATGTTTTGGTATAAATGTGAATATCAGACAGGTATCATGGTATAATGTATCAGATGTTATGACAATAAATTTGTATTGGTACAGTACTTTAACAGATTTTTCAGTTTTATGTTTCAGCTAGGGATGAAACACCAAACTAGTGATCATAAAACAACTGTGCTAAGTTATGCATTTTTACTAATTTAGTTCTGTGTTTATACTGTGAAGGGGCATCATTTATCCATTTAAACACTCGTTTTAACTAATGACCCATGCAATTGCTTACAGCAAGCATCTTTACCTCCCTGCTTGTCTCTTCAACAACTTTGACAGTCGAAATAATCAGGAGAAGCAATATGAATGCTAAGATTAAAGTAATTTCTTCATTATAGATGGACACTACATCTTAAACATGGTTCAACCCTAAAGATACCAAAATTCAACTGTAGTAGATTTATAAACAATAAAGTTTTATAGAATTCTATACAAAATTGATATAAAAATTGTTATAATTCAGTTTACGTACAATTTCTAGGTATACAGATGCCTATCCTCACAGGTAACTACTACCTATCAGCCCCTTTGAAGGGAAATGTTTAAATGGGCACTGATTATAAACACCAGATTTTTCTTGGATATGAAGACATGAAGATGAAGTCAACTGAAGTTTTCAGGGACAAATAAGTCAAAAATGAAAAGTGGTCTAGGGAACGTAGGCTTTGCATATCAACATTAGCAAAACCAAATCAAACTAGAAAGGCTGCAGGGAGTGACTGTGTGCCTTGGGAAGAAGTTTGTAATAATTTAGGAGCAACTTCCACTAAATTTTTCCACTCAACATTTAGAAGTGCCAGGCATGCCATTTAGAATTCAGTTGCAAGAATAAAAAAGGACCTCTACACGTGTCTGAATTTTTTTTTTTTAAACAGTTCCTTATGCATCTGCGGTTAGATAGAATATCCTCATAAAAGAAAGGTTCTTAGTCTGCTGTAGTACTTCTTAATTAAACAGTTAAAAATCCTTGTAATAATCAAAATAATTGTGCTTTTATAGATAGAATAAAGCTGTTGGCAGTGTGAAGTGACCAAATCCAGGATTTAGCCACTGATTGGCCACTCAGCCATCAATTACAATTACTCCCTGAAGAAACAAGATAATAGAATGAAATTTTTACAGTAGAACCTTTTCAGACGCTAAACCCAAGGACAGAAGTCGAGGTGAAGTCTTTAAATAGAAAGTAGTAAGATGGGACTACACTGGAACTACCTTGACATGGTGCTGTAGCTTAAGATGTTCATTTCCAGTAGACATGCTCTTCTTATATACACATATTTTGAAGTCTGTGTAAGGATATGGAAATAGAAAGAGTTACCTGAAACAACTTCTGTTATTCTAAGAAGAGGTAAGTCATATGTCAGTCTAACTCAACTGTAGTAAATGACCTCATCATTCTTATCAATATTCTATAAATTACATTAATCTAACATGGAGTTACTTACTTGATTTTTCAGGAAAAAACAACAGAAACTACACAAAGGAGCATTTAATCAACACAGTGAAAAGTTCCGACAATCAATATAAGTTGTCCTCACTCTGCCTCCTCTCCAATACCAGCAACATCACCAATCCCTTTCTTCGAAGATGCTCTGAGTGCCATGAGTGCAACCTAGAGTAATCTGGAGGCAAGTCTTCTTGAATTTAATACAGGCCCTCCATTAGTCTTCTGTGACGAAACCTCTACAGCTCATCCACCTTAGACAAAGGCAGCACAGTTGATATTATTAATAACATATTCAATATTCTGCTCTGTTTGGCTTTTTCCAATCAAAAGGAAGGAAGAATGAAGAAAATTCATCACTGAACAAGAAACTTCCAAGTGTTTTGGTACTTCATAAAAAGTCAGGTTCAGGAATCTTCCATTTTCAAGCAAAGTTTTATACAGCATGTCAAAAAGTATAATAGGCTCATGGGATTCTAAGTTAGAGCAACCATCCATTACGTCTTGTTCTAGGAAGTACCTCCTTGTTGAGAAAGTAGTCAAAAGCAGTATCCTGCTTCTATTCAAAGAAATTTTTTGTTTTAAGTAATATTTTAATGACTGCTAATGCAAACTGAATTATCAAAATACTAAACATAGCTTACAGTACTTCAGATGTTCAATTACCACAACAGCAAAAGGGAAAAATGGATTAAAACTTTGAGCAGGACAAAAATTCAAGTCATAAAAAATCCATTCAATAATATGCTCATACATGCTACTGCTTTGAATCAAGCATGCAAGTGTTATGGCAGCAGATGATGTTGTTGGTGACAACTTTTTTCTCCCATTGCTCAGGGACAAATACACCCTTTTGTTGGTATTTTTTGTGTCAGCCACATGTCTTTTCCTCTTTGCCTTGATCAAAGTCCATTCTTATAACAGACTTGTTTTAGTTAACCTGTGAGGGAACCTCCCTGTTTTACTAACTCACTAGAAAACAGGACTTCTAATTCACAGAAATACTTTTGGCAACATGCAATGTTAGTTGGCAAGAGTATACTGGAAAATGTCAATGAGTGGGAAACTGTGTTATTCCAGTGCACATACTGCCTAGCTCTTGCTCACCAGAGGGTAAAGGTTGTAGGTGAAGAACCTGAGCTCAGCCACAGAGCTGATACAGAAGGTCTGCAAGCACAAGAGGAGACCTTATTCTCTCCCATTATTTGTTTGTTTGTTTCCCACTTATTTTGTCTTTTCAGTGAATCTATGGAGTGGGAGACTTCCTGAAGACATTTTTTCCCTCTTTAACCTAAAGTTCTGTATTATAAGCAGCTAAGATTTCATTAAAACTAGTACCTCATAGCATCTGTCACATGAAAATTCAAGTGAGTTATGCTTAGTTTGGGAAAAAACTGTGATGTCAGAGGGATGAGGACAAGTATTGAACAGCTTCTTTGTCACAAAACCCCAAATATGCACAACAGTAATCAAAAGTTAATGGGAGAGGAATGGGCTCCAACCCTGTTTTATGCAACATGCTCATCCTGACAGGTCCCTATAGATTCCCATTACTGTGTGTGTCAAAGCAAGATCAAATATCAACTAAAGAGTCTTACAGAAGTTATCTAGACTTTGATTAAGAAGTTCCCTAATTTTCGATAATTTTGCTCTTGCAATGTTTCATTACTTTTAAATGTTTCAAATTTTCTTCCTCCAAAGTATGTCACCAGACCAGCTAGAATTTAAAAGAGAATGTTTTCACATTTGTTGTATTCTAATTTTTTCTTCTCTTACCTTATTAATTGTTTCAACTGTATCAGTTCATCACACAGTGATTGCTGATCTTTTTGATAGGAATAATTTGATAATTATGATCTGTAATTTAGGGTACCAGAGCTTTGTTAGCCTATCTTTTGTTACTTTGCATAGTATTGAAGGTGCTTTAATAATTTTGCCTTTATTACCTGTTCTATTAATGTCATTGGGTTTTTTTCCTATTTGTAACACATTTTAAATCCAGTAGGTGTTCTAAAAATATTATAAATATTAATCTAAATACTTTAATGAGTACACACCAGGTAAACTTAACACGAGCCTTATTCATGGTTTATTTTAGCTTGCACAAACAGACTCACTAATTTTAACACTTTGTTTTAGTGATCACAGATTCAGCCCCAAGACCATTCCTAGGATCTCAAGCCAAACTCCTGAACCTAGCAGGTTTCTAAGTGCCATCTAACAGTCTCATGACCTCACTTTCTATACATTACTTTCAACTTTATGCCACAATCAATTTAACCTTGTTACAAGTTTTGTTGAGTCTTGACACTTAAAAACACAATAATGCAGAGTTTAATGAACTTATCTAGGGCATCAATTTTACCTTTCTCTTAAGTCTATGTTTTTGGCATTGTACTTCCACTGAACTCAAATTTAGCACAAAATTATCAAAGTACCAAAACACAAAATACTTATTTTGGGCCATCATTCCTATGGCTACCATCGGAGTATACCACAACCATTTATAAATGGAGAAGAATGTGTTTTATCACTTGTATCAGTATGGGCTGAGCCACCGCTTTCAGTAGTCCACTGATTGGAGGGTATTACTACTTCTGTTCTTGACTATTTACATAATGTCATCTTTGATCTGAAAAAAACCCAATTAGACATGTTATTGACACTGACACAAGCAGTGGCTGAGAACAGTCATTTGTGATGTAAGAGAAATCAGCAGTTTAAAAGATACTGAAGAAAAAAATCATTATTTTGAAGATGACACAAATATGAGAACTTCCTGAAGTCAATTTTCCATGTGGTAAATCCACTAACTTCACAATTTCTGATTTACATCATATAAAACTATAGGAATAGGGAGTTCCACAAAACCTCTGAGAACAGTGAGGTGAGCGCAATCGCGTAAGTTATACCAATGGAATGCGGTTTTGTCAGATACTTTAGTCTTAGAACATTTTGTTAGTTGCTAACCATTAATGGCTGTGAGATCTTAAATTCTGCGGCATTTGATGCACAGAAATTACGATCATTAATTGTTTTAACAAGACTGTAACAGTAAATGCCCTTATATGATACCCATAAAACAACTAGCAATTTCCTAAATCTGTTAATCAAGTATTATTTTGACACAGAACTGCACTGCTGTATCTACAGACATACAAAATGCAAACTCTCATAGATCAAATATGCCTTGTTTCTGCCTGTGTCCAGTAGCAAATGGGTAGTATAATAAAATAAATTAGAAATAAATAAATAAATCCAAAAAGCAAGTTTGTGGCAATACTCCTCCCAACATGTTCTCTCACATCTTATTAGTTTTTAGCAAAGGCTGTATTCAGGTTGTATCCTGTATTCCCTGGAGTTTAGTAAATTACTATGTGGTTTTATGGGTTTGGACTGTGTTTGTTTTGGTTTCTGTTTGGTTTAGATTTTTTAAATGCCTCCATCACTTTTGATTTTCTGAGTGAACAGTTTCCTACAACCAGAGTTCAGAAGGTCCTCATTGGGTCAGAAGTGGAGTAAGTTCTACTGCTACCAAAAAAACCAAATTCAACCAATCATTAGAAAAAAACAAAACAAAATGTAAACAAAACCCCAAACAAACAAACAAAAAAACTCCAACCAGTAAAATGATTTAGTATTTGGGGTTCAGAGCAGTATTTCAAGAAAAAAAATAAACACCAAATAACCTGGGTATAAGTAAAAAAAATCTGAATTGATCATGAGTTCCATGAACAACAGCTTGAAATCAATAAGCCTACAAGGAGTATATTTTCTCTTTTCTTCCCATTTACACTCCCTTATCTCTCACATAGACCACAGCACACACAATCCAAATGGAAAGTCAAATTGCCTATAATATAGAGCTTATCTTTAAAGGAAAGGTTTAGGTTTTTTGTTAGTTACTATCTAAGTATAAAAAAGAAGCAAAAGAAGATATGAGGGGCAGCTAAATCATTAAAATTACTTTGAAGTGCTGAGTATAGTCTAAGCACTTCAAAAAGCATCTCTGCTCTATCCTTTAAAAGGTGATTATGATATTTAATCTTGCAAAACATGTAATAGAGAGTTATATTTTAACTTTTGTTTCATTCTCAATTTTCTTTTAAAAGCTACATCTCAAATATGAAGGAAATCTGCTACTGACAAGCATACAACGAGTAAAGTGAAGTACTCTTTAAGACTTGCAGTTGTTACAGAATTCTGGTAGAGGCTCTCAGAACAATAGTTATTTGATCTCCAAACAGACTGAACTCCACTCATACTTGAGTTCTCACATTTGGGGGGATGGGGTTTTTTTCTCCTTTCTAAAGGCTTATTTTGCTAAATAAGCTATTTTGCATGCACATTTCACCATGATTAAAGTCAGGAAAGGATGACATGTGGGTAGCATTTGGGAAACTGAAAGTTTTGAGGGGGGATGAAAATAAACCCCTAAAAAACTAAAAGGAAATTACCACAACAAAACAATGCTGGAAAGGCTCGCTCTTTGCCAAGGTAAAGCCTGAACACATGTGCAGCATTGAAATATGTCCCCCTTTTAGTGCATCACTGTTGCCATTTGCTCCTATAGCAGAGCTGACTTGACAGCATTGAAGACAACTGCAGTGTCCTACACACAACCATTCAATCACTTACTGCCTAATTCCTTTTCCCCCAAAATGAACCTTGACATTTTTAAATACAAATAAACAGAATAAGATTTTAAAAGCCAAGGAAGCTTCTGCTGGGGGGGGGGGGGGGGGGGGAACCAAAACAAATAATCAAACAAAAACCCCAAAACTCAAACAAAACAAAACACACCCCCTACCCCCCAGTTTCTTTCTTCTAATTTTCAGTCAGTTTAGAAGACTTCTTCACTTACAAGAATACAGGATCCAAATCAACTGCCTCCCTATGGGTGCCCACAGTCACCTAAGAAAGTTAAAGAAGACAGTTGTCCAAATTTACCTCTGCTGCCACCAGGGAGCTGCGCATACAAAGTATATTTAATTGGCTGCATCCTTTAAGAAATAAGCAAAATTCCACACTTTTTGCAGCAGGGAGATCATTTCTCACAAACTGTTTCCAAAAGCAGTTTTTCATCTCAAAACAGAAATGGAAGGGGGGACCTGTCCTGCTTCATTTTAGAAAGGCTTGTAACTTCTCTCCAGCCTCCAAAATAAAATATTTCCAAATAATCAAAGAACTCAAATCTGTATAATAATTAAAAATTATCTAATTAGATAACATTCTCAAACTATGTTTGAAGTAAGAGTGATTTCCACTGAGATGAAGCATGTTTTTCTACTAAAGGCCCTTTCAGCTCAAATGGTGGCTTTCTGTAAAGCAAGGCACATGATATAAACTTTAGATTAAGAAGCAGAGACACACATCCTGGAAATAACATAGGTGTGCAACCTGGGAATGCAGGGATGGGATCAAGAAAGCTAAGGAAGGCACAGCTCAAGTTCAATTTGGTAAGGAATGTGAAGAATAAGAACAGTTTCTGCAGGTGCCTTAGTCAGAAAAAGGAAGACAAGAAATTGCAAATTGCACAGAATAAATCACAGAATCATTTAGGTTGGAAAAGACCTCTAAGATCATTAACCAATTAGTGTCTTGTCAGCTAGACCAGGGCACTGAGTGTCACACCCAACAGATTCTTGAACACCTCCAGTAGGACTTCACAACCCTGGGCAGTCCATTCCAATGTATAACAACCCTTTCCATGAAGAATTTCTTGATCTTGTTGACATGGAGAAAGCTGAGCTACTCAATGACTTTTTTGTCTCTGTGTTCACTAGCAAGTGTTCTTCCCTCATCTTTTAAGTTTCTAAACCTCATTGTAATACTCTAACTTCTGCAAGACCTTTGATATAGTCTCTCAAAATTGAAAAGATATGGGTTTGATGAATAGACTCGATGGACTTGATCGAGAAGAACTTGGCTGGATAGCTACATCCAAAGAATGCAGTCAACAACTCAGTGTTCAAATACAGATGAATAGGTGTCCCTCAGGGATCCATATCGGGATCAGTTCTGATCAATCCTTTTATTAAGGACACACAGTGTGATTGAGTGCAGCCTCAGCAGGTAAACAGCTGACTGGAGCAGTTCATACACTTGAGAGAAGGGACGTCATCCAGAATGATCTTGTCAGGCTTGAGAAATAGGCCCATGGAAACATCATTAAATTCAACAAGGTCAAGTGCAAGGTCCTGCGACTAGGTTAGGGCACTCACCAATATCAACATGTGCTAAGGAATGAATGGATTGAGAACATCCCTGTGTAGAAGGATCTAGAAAGAGTAGTGAATGAAAAATTGGACATGAGCAGGCAATACGCACTTTCAGGCCAGAAGGCCAGCCATATCCTGAGTTGTGTCAAAAGCATTTGGCCAGCAGGTTTGAGGCAGGTAATTCTCCCCACTCTCATGAGATCCCAGCTGAAAGAACAGCTTTTACAATGATTATAGTGAGACACTGGAATACGTTTGCTTAGAGAAGTTGTGGATGTCAAATCATTTGAAGCATTCAAGGTAAGGTTTGACAAGGTTTTGAGCAATCTGATCTAGTAAAAAATGTCCTTACTCATTGCAGTGGGTTGGAACTAGATGATCGTTAAGGTTCCTTCCAACCTAAACTATTCTGTGATTAAAACGCTCAACTTGTAGACAGTTAAGGTATTCTTTCAGATTCCATTGGAAAGTCAAAGGAGGAAGACAGACAGACAGCTCTGCTTTGAGATTATTTCCCTCATGTTAACACAGATTTCTAATGACAATTGGCTTCTTTATTATTTAATGATTATAATCATTTACGACTAGCTCTGTCACACATTCAGGGAGCTAGTCAAGCATGGTCTTGGCACCCTAGCTGCCCAGTAGTACATTGAACAGGCAACGATTTCACAGCCAACAGTTCTCTGAAGAGTTCTAATGGAAGCTTTGATCAAACCAGGCAATTTTGGAAACTAAAGCTGTATCAGGAGAAGTAACTGGTTTATGTATGCCATGTTTTGCGATGGTGAAGCCCTGTAATCTGGTATTGCCATCCTCGGTAACAGACCATAAACTCTGTAAGGGGCTTGCAAGGCCTCAGGACCAAGGCTTGCTACAGTTAGGCTCACCCTGCATGAAGTTCTCCAAACTTGCCTGCAGCTTTGCTTTGTTTGATTTAGCTGTGATAGAAATTTCTCTAACTGATAGGCTATCTAAGGCTAATTTGGTTTCCTTATTTTTCCCTTTTTTTATGATGGTACAACCATAATTTTATACGGATAGTTGTAGCAAAGAGTTACTCTTTGCAGAAATATTTTTCAGTTCGCATAATGACGGAGTTAAAAGAAACATGGGCCTGGTTTGAGACTTCGAGAAGCAGCAATACAGGATGTGATACAGGGAAATACGTGCATAGGAACAATAAGTGATGAGGTAAAAGCCTGGCACTAGAGAACTCACAGTTATGAACAACTCACCCATAGCCAACTACAGAAATGTAGACCTAGACAAACTAGGAGTAGCTAACATGCATGGGACACCATATTAAGTAAATATGGATAAGATATGGAACTGCAGACTATGGAAGAAAGAGCAAACACATAAAATTGTCTTAAGTAAGAGTAACCTCAAGAGTATCCTAAAGTGAGGAAGAAGAAAACATCAACTACTGCACCCAGAAAAGCAGGGGAAAGACAAGCATAATACTAAGAAAAATAGTAGGAACCAAGAAGTGGGTGTGCAACTATTTTAACTGCATTCTTATTCTTTTTTCCTTTTCTGTAAAAATTTAATCTGGACTAATAAAGATTAGACTTCAAGCCTGATTAACAATTCCAGGCTTACATAATACACACACAGAGAACGTTCTGCCTCTTTTCCCATAAATAAGATTTTGTGCATCGAAAACTGCTGTTTTAAAATTCTTGTTACTTCAGGTTTACAGTCCACTGACACCACACATGTGCCTTGTCTTGTTAAGCAAGTGTAAGAAAGGCATAGATCTAATAAAGTCAAGGAGATTGTGCAACCTTCCATTCCTCCTATGGCCCTTTTCAGGTCAATCTAACAAGCCAGCTTCAAAGAACCTTAAGGCAAGATTTCTTGAAAGTACATAATGCATGAATAATTCAGTAAATATTTTAGGAAGTCTTGCAGCATATTCAAGATGAAAGATTTCAAAGTGTTAAAAGATGCAAATAAAAAATACAGAGTTAGCAAGTACTCAAAGTGGTTTTGCAGACTCATAGCAACACACATACCTAATAAAGTTAGTGAGATTACTTGGGTGAATAAATAGTATTTAGATAGGCAATACACAGTGGTCCAATAGCATTGCACAAAAACATGGAATTCTAAAATACACACGGTGAAGATTATATGAGAGATCTGAACAATTCTCAAAAGTTTCAGTTAAAATGCAGTGTCAACATTATGTGTACTACAATCAACCTACTCCCTTTCTTCGCAATTAAACAGGTGAGTGACTTAACAAGATACTTGATTCATTACTTAGCAAGATCAATGTCTTAGTTAAAATTTAGACATGCTTGTCTAATATTTTGTTGCAAACTTCCATATATCTGCCTTATTGTCCCAACTGCAGAAGAAAAACATAAAAAGTTATGCAAATGAAACCTCCAATATATAGGAAGGATATGAATAACAAAGTAATTCAAAGTACAATTATCAATGGTTTAGTTCAACAACAGAAGATGAAAAGCCAGGTATGTGACTATATTTATATGCTAACTATCCATCTAACACAGCAAATTATGCAACCTTTAATTAATCAGGAAAACAGCTGCTGGCTACAGTAATATAGCATATCCAACTTTCTATTTTCTATCCCAATATCCCACAGGTTTTATTCCAGAAATATTGAATCAACCCTGGATTCAATACTACACCCTTCACCAGTTTAAAGAAACAAAAATCTGCAAACAATGATTCCAGATGAAATAGAATTTTTTTCTATTTTCTTCTATTTTTACAAGAAAAGACATAAAAGCTCAAAGTCATCTTTGTCATTGCAAGCAGATTTGTAATAAATACAAAGTAGTTATCAACAGTAACTCTTAGTAAGGTGCAGAGACTTTTTTGTAAACACAGAAATACAGTTTTCATAATAAAAAGAGATGCTACCTTAAATTAAGAACAATAGATAACCAAAACATATAAGCAATACGAAGACTACTACAATGCAGAACCAGCATGTCTGAAAATGCACTTTTGTCATCTGAGAGTTAAAAAGCCCAATGCAAATTTCCCTGATTTGTACTGGCCAAAGGAAAAAATAACTTGCTTTACAAATAAGACCAGAAATGAAGCAAGTCATAGTCAGATTCATTAAAATCTAAGTAAGTGTCAGCTACATTTCATCTAGGACCATCCTGAAGGTAAGTTAACACTACTGAATATATCCATTAACTAGAAAAGGAAGTAGGATTTAACTCTTCAAACAAATAGAAGCCTGGGGATAAATGCATCAAAAATCTCCCCTGACTAATTTGGCAACATGCACAAGACACTGGCAGTATTTTAATTTCCACACTGGTAAAGAGGAAAATACTAAGTCCAGAAATGAAAGTTCAGGCAAAAGGAAGTTTGAATGGAAAATAGACTCCTTCTTTAACTACAGGCATCTTGATATTCAGCATCAGTTGCTGTTTATAATAAATTTAGAGTAGTGGCAGGGAAGGACACAGGTTACTTAGCTAAAATTATAACTCCAGCAAATCTGTAAGGCTATGAACAAACAAAGTTATTACCCCAAATCCCAGTTGGCTGTAAAATGGAATAAACAAAAATGCCAACTCTGTTGAGTCACATTGCATGTCTTGTTTCAGAAAAGCACTTGGAGATGTGTTCCATAAATTCCTTATGCAGATAAAATAAAATAAAAAAAAAAAAAATATAACAATTTCAGAATTGTTGACATTTTGACCTTGTTTTTTTCTCAAACTTTTGCTGCACCAAGAAAGTATATTTTAACTTAAAAAAAATTGAAGTCCAGGTAGAAGAACTGGAACATTTTGAGCAAAGAAGAAATTTTCTATTTAGTAAGTGGGATTTAGCTTCGTTTTTGTTATTTTGGGGGATTTTTTTTTTAAGCTATCTACAAGCTATCTATTGGTTTGCAAGATTTTTGTATCATGATACACATCTGTACTGGTTCCAGCTGTGACAGAATTAAATTTCTTCATAGTACCTAGTATGGGGATATAGTTTGGATTTGTGATGAAAACACTGTTGATAACACAGAGATTTTTCAGGAATTGTTGAGCAGAGCCTACACAGTGTCAAAGACTTTTCTGTCCTGTCAACAAGCAGGCTGGGAGTGTACAAGGAGTTGGGAGGGGACACAGCTGGGACAGCTGACCCCAACGGACCAAAGGTATATTCTATACCATAGGATGTTATACTCAGCAATAAAATGGTCAGGAGTGGAGTTTGGCTAGGGCTACCATAGCTCAGAGATATTTGGAGTGATGGCCTTTGTCTTCCCCAGTAACCGTCATGTGTGATGGAGCTCTCCTTTCATGGAGACAGCTGAACACCTGTCTGCCCATGGGAAGCAGTAAATTAAATCCTTATTCTGCTTTGTTTGCATGTGCAGCTTTTGCTTTAACTATTGAACTATCTTTATCTCAACCCACAAGAGTTCTCACTTTTGCCCTTCCTATTCTCTCTCCCATCCCATTTTGGAGGCCAGTGAGCAAGTAGCAGTGTGGTGCTTAGCTACCTACTGAGGTTAAACCACAACAATATTGTTAATACTGATTCAGATCAGTCTGAATCACTGACTGCACTTAGAGAATCTCGACATTTCAAAATACTCTTGCAGTGTTAATAGCAGCCATACAAACACACAGCAATGAAGGCAGATAAGAAAGATCATGAAATAGGATATTAATATCAGCGCAGTTGGGATGATGATCTTCTAGGATATAGATTAGATTCTCCAGTATTTTAATACTCGATAGCAGAGACATAAAATCACTGTATTAAGTTATTTAGGCTACGAAGAAAGAGAAACAGTCCTATTACAACACTATCCACTTCTACAACCACATTATAGTTTTACATACTACGACATGCTGTTCTGGTTTAGAACTGGCACCACATAGTAGCAGAGAGGACTAACTCCTGCATTCTTTCCCTTAGGAAGCCTACTTTTACCAAAACATTCTCCTGTTGGGTTTGTGATCTCAAAGAGCAGCAGGAGAATTTTGTGGAGGGAGGTTGCTAGTCCACGAAATGATTACAAGGTATTAACCCCTGACACTGTGTTTGTGACTGATTCATGCACCAAGGACAGAGACCACAGTAGTTCTTACATGGATCAATAAGTCACTAGAAGGCATAAAATAATCCCTCCCAGAATCACAGGCAATCAAAAAGACAGTTCTATGAACTTATCTTAAGACATGTAATTCCCTTTCTAAGGGCTACTAGTCACACGAAGGATGTCTTTCCATTAAGGATTGTGCTGGAATGATCTAGCTAGGATGTAAGCTGGAAAGCAGAACACAGTTGATATAGCTTATAATTTGACTAACATAATGGTCAAAGCTCTTCAAAATTATTTTTTCTTTAGATGCAAAATTCATGGGCTCATAATGAGACCTGCAACATTTAATTTCACTTTTCTGACAGTTCAAGTACGGGGTATTCCATCACAACTTTGAGTACAATGTCTTTTTTTTCTAGGAAAGAATTTCTAATTATGAAAATTCTAATTAGGAAATTTCTGCCTTTGGATAGTTTAAGAAAAAAGCTTTCCTGACTTCTGACTCCTGGTCCTTTGAATATTGCTAAAATACAGCATTTAAACAAAAGGAATTTTGCTTCTTTTTTAACTGATGAAGATTCATTCATGCACTTCAGAGCAAAAGTAGATTACCTATCTGTCATCACAAAACCACCATTATGTTTGTCATAAGTTTTCTGAACACATGTAGGATTAAAAATAAGTTTATTTAGCTGTTATTGTTAAACTTTTTTGATCTCTACATCACTGATATTCTAGATTAACTATCAGACATTTACAGAATAGTCTCACAGCACTGTCAGACCTCTTCTGCCCTGAGATTTTGCTGCTCTTTATAGCATGTTCTGACACATGAAATATCATGGGGGTTTTTAAACTGCATTGTGATTTCTTTCCTGTATAGCACCAGTAACAGTCATTTAGATTGTATCATTCAAAAAAAAAAAAGTTATTTTAAAGAAAATTTGCTAAAGAAAAGAAAAGTTAGTGGTTTTTTTTTTCTTTTTAAGGACTGCAGTTGACAAAGGAAATTTATACCTTTGTCAGGAAACAATTACTGCCATTCCAAAGAAGTGCAACTACAAATTTCAGCCTTAAAAGGTCCCATTTCAGTCTGTGCTTTCACTCTATAAAGCTTTTGGTTTACTTCATTGCTACACATAACATTGCTAAAATGTTTAACAAACATCTCAGTTTGAAAAGAACAGACAACCAAAATAGCGTCATGGTGCATCCCACCCCTGCCCCTCCCCCTGGCCACAGTAGGATCTGAGAAATATTCATTAGGCCTCAGCCTCACCTGCACCTGGGTTAAGCTCCTTTTGAGCTTGTCAGAAACACTGTCTGTTCCTAGGAATTAGTGTTGCCTAAGAAGCTCCTCACTTCTTAACGAACAGCCTTGGGAACTTTTTTTCCTAAGTAAACACCAAAGTGGAATAATATTTTTTTTCTCAAATTTTCAAACAAAGTTGACAAACCAAAGTGCAACCAGGATGAAAGATTATTAGGACTAAAGCCCACTCTTGCAGCCCTATAAATAGCGGTCCAGAATGAGACCCCTTGAGCTCTCCTAGACTGCAGTGGACTGTAACCAGCATCTCCCTCTGAGCTGGGACACCTCTCAGAGATAGCAAACTCTCAAGCAGTACAAGTAAGTAGTAGAGTGAACCCTGCCAATGAACTTTGTCCTGCTGTTGCTTTTATATTAAATCTGTTCTTTCCTGATACCTTTGTCAGTGATTTTTTAAGCAACTTTAAAACACACATTCATGACAAATACCAAGCAAGAAGTATTGTACTAAAAATAGAAAAAGAAGTATATTAGTCTATTAACAGACAAAGCAGTCAAGGTACCAGAATACCAGCACTTCCTATAATATTAATGTTAGTTAAGTTTTCTTACCAAAGAAAAGCTAAGAAAAAGGCAGTTTAAAAGGATGAAACTAATAAAATTTGCACTGCTTCTTTCTCCAAAAATCACAGCAAAATAGAGAATAGTTATAAGTTCGTGAGCAATAAACTGAATCCTTCCTAAAACCCATGCAACAGAATATAGCACAAAATGCATAGTTTTCAATTTCATCATCAGATATTCTTTATAACCTTTTGGACCTTTTCAGAGCTGAATATACTAATCCACTAATGTTCACAAGTCATATTCACAGTTTCAGATCATTGAAACAATCAAAGTTTTTCCAATCAAAACTGTTCCAGTGATTGAATCTTCTGGTGGAAGGCTGCCTGCCCATGGCAGTGGGGGCATTTGGAGCTGGATAGCTCTTCAGGCTGCTTCCAATTCAAACCATTCTGTGATTCCATGAAAATTAAATACTATCTAATAGATAAAAGAGCACATATGACTAAACCATAGAGATTAACTGGCTGAAGATTCAGTAGACTACTCATCTCACACTGAATAGTAGGGGATCATTATGCATACAGGTTGCATAAAGTCAATATTTCCTTGCCAATTTAGCTTCCTACTGCAAACTTGAAATATTTGCCTCAGATTATTCAGTTTGTTTTGCACACACCCATTCCCAGAGAGTAACTGCTCTCACCATTGTACTGCAGTTTGTTGGTAGAACTACACAGCCATTAACTAGACTTGTGGACAACATGTAGGAAGCAGTGTTCAAGTGCTGATCCAGCACAAACAAATTTTTACTCTTAAAAGAGTGCAGGTAAGGTACTTTGGTAGTTCAGGGAGGGGAAAAAAACACAAACCAAGAAACATTAGCTTGAGTCCAGAGGTCTGTTATCTTGACTGGATCCATGTTGACTGGAAAAATCACAGTCTTGGGAAAATTACCGTGGCAAACTTACAGTATTATACAACAGATTAATGTTTTCAAGTTTGTTGGGGAAACGTTTCCAATTTTTTGTTTGTTTTAAATAGCTGAAAGTATTGAACCATAAAACAATATAAAAATAGGAAACCACACCAAATAACAGATACTCAGGAAGAACAACAGCAGCAGGAGGGGGAAAAAAAGAAAATTTCTTCAAAGACTACACTGTGGAAGTGTATCACTACTTTCTGCTGTTGATGCTGAAAGGGATTTAAAAAGAAGCTTCAGGGAAGATGCATCAGGTAGGATGAGGTGACTGACAGTATAAATGTTAATGCTGGATGTGAGTGGAAAGCTTTGAGAAATCAAAGAACAAAAGAAAAAAGGAAGTGTGGCTGGAGGGCAGAGGATATAGGGATGTTCAAGAACTCTTCCTTTGGCAAAGAAAACCTGCTGCTGTAGAACAGAGGTCAAGGAAAGGTACCAACATCAAGTCCAGTACATCTGGCTTGCTATTTAAACATCATCAAGCAATTCTATAATACAAAATATGATTAGAAAAAAAAACCAAACATCCACACACTAAAAACTACACCCCCAAAAAACCAAGATAGCTTAAAATGAATCAAGGATTGTTAACTTTAGAGGACAGTTTAATATTTAGCAGCAGATATTAGTATATCAAAATGTAAGCTGACACCCATGATGTTTCATTTTACATTGATAATCAGGAATGTACCATGAATTGAGTTTTCTACATTCACTATTTTTTTCAGGATTCCCTGAATGGCAGGTCATGCTACTTTGATAGAAGAAAGATCATATAACACTTCTAACATGCATTACTCAAATTAATTATACACACGCATAACAGTTCAGACACTGGTGTCATTTAAAGAGTATTTGTCTCTTGCCAAATATATCCAAGTGTTCTGCACGGGAGAAATACTTCTGACTTTCCAAAGAAAACTTCTACAATGATAAAACAATGCTGATTTTTTAAATTCTTTATGTAGTCCTCGAAGTATCTTTTAAAAAAATGGTTTGCTAACCTCATTATAGAAAGCAAGAATTAAACTGATTTTAATAGGGAATCAAGCAAAATCGTACAAGTCCAAGTAGTTTGTTATTCTCCACGTGGAGTACCTGCAAAAGCTAATCAAAGGCTATATCATATTTTCTATGATATAAACCACCGCAATTATAAAAATTACAGAAAGATATTCTATCCCCCAAGTCACTAATTCCATTGCTTGAAACTTATATTTATATACCCAGTGATGGTAATGGTCAATAAATCATTTAGCAGATTAAGTTGACAAATGCTATGAACTGAACTTACTACTGAATTTCATAGTTGTTTTCACTCATATAGCCACATGTTTGAAAATTCCACAGCATTTTTTTTCCAGAAATTAATAATTTGAGCTCACATCAGTTCTAGAATTTAGAGTGCTGATATAATCACTGAGAAAGATGAAAGTATTATCAGTTAAAAATACTAGAGGATCTCAGAAATGGACATATAAATCTGGTGAAGTAATGACATAGTAAAGAAACTCGCATTTCAGCCTAAGAAGTCAGTAACTGCCCAACTACATCAGTGTCTTGTTAAAACTCTCTGGTCTACTGTCACAAAGATCTGATTTAGTTAATGTTAATATTCACATGGTATATAGGTTACAGCAGGCTAAATCACATAAGCACGAACAATCTGCAAGGGTTTACAGCACCATAATGCAGTTTTACTTGCTCCGCTCTTAACTTATTACTATACTTCAAGAACAGAAAGGATCCAATTATGTCATTGGTGCACAGGAAGTGAGGTCACAAATGAAGAACATACTCTACAAAATGCATAGATCAGAATCTCAGCCCAGGCAAAGGATGTAGTGTTCTCTTTGCTAGGGATACCACCTATGGGTGTAACTTCAGAGGCCGTTCAGTTGGCATTGACGTGGTTCACACGCCTTCTTCTCTAGTTCAGTGCCCTACACCCTTTCGCCAGAGAGCTGAAGAGAGCACCCTGGAGACAAAATGGGTGAAACCTCACAACAGCCTCCCCTTTGCTCTGCAAAGCACAGGCTCAGCACAGCACAGAATCTAACCCAGCATTAAGTCTTTTGAGAGATAGGAGTCGTTGTTGAAATGCCAGCTTTTACCCCACATGACCACATTTAAAAAAAAAAACAACTTTCTATAGCAAAAATAACTTTAAAGACACTAATCAATTTAATTTTTTCCATTTTATGGAATGGAAGAATCCTAATTATATGACATTTTCCTATTCAGAAGAAAAAGTGGCCTGTCACAAGAATTTAAAAAAAAAAAAAAAATCCTAAACTACCGTTTTTACAGCCCCCCAGAATATGGAAAGTATATATAAACTAGTTACCTTCATAAGTCCCATTGTTTGAATTTTTCACTTACTTTATTTGCTACCATAGACAATTAGTATGATTACAGAATGTTTTTTTTCACACCTTTACATAATGATGCAAACATTTATTTTTTCTTTCCTGCTCTCAATCTGTTAGAATTCTTTAACTTCTGAATGTGATGAACTTTTCTGCTTCTATACAAAAAATTCTGTTACAGTTCACTCCCGCAGCCACCATTAAAGACCCCCAGATTTTATTTTTTGAGCAAACTGTCCTTACCAGCTGACATGTAAATAAAACTTCTCTCCAATTAAGATATTTGAAACCGCATTTCTCAAGCTCTGCATTAAGACCCCACAGAGTCCAAAACTCTCAACTGACAACAGTCAGTAGTACTTCAGTGCTCTTGCTTTCAAATGAACAGCAATCCACTTAAGAATGAAACAGCTAGTCAAAAACAGGGATAAGGAGATACTTTTACACTAGTTTAGGGATGGGTAGCTGGCAGAGTGATTATAAAGACATATACTGACTGGTCTGTATATTCCTCTGTCCTACAGGAACTGAACATCTGCCTACTCACAAAATCACATATGACACAGGGGTCAGAAGGTGTCACTATTTAAAACAGGTGGTTTAGGGAACAGTTTTAGGAGTTCTTGAACTATGGGGCAACTCAACTGGCTATTACAGCAGAAATCAAGCCAAGCCTTCACAAAAAAAGCCTAACCCCTCACTGCTGCAATTTCTTCCTGAACCCTCAGTCCACACTGCCTGTCTGTGCACTGAGACATTGTCACTTGAGTGACTTTCACCACTTTTTCCAGAGCTGGATGTCATATTTCGAAGTCGATTTAAAGTTCATTGAAAATGCCAGGTTTACAGTCCTAAATCTGAAAGGGGGCAGTGTTGTTTAACCAGGGAGTGGTGCTCTCTGTCAATGTTAATTACAGCTCTTCCTGCTGGGGTTTTTACAAGAAAGTAGGCCAGCAGGAAGTGTCATTATATTACAGCCTGTGGCTCTGTGCATGTGTTCCTAAGCTGACAGTCAAGAGACGTCCTTTAGCCTTTTTCACTGTCTTTTTCAATATGAAAAACAAACTGCTCAGAATGCATAAAAGGATGAAATGTGCTATTACATGCATCTGCTAGAAGAGCAACTCCTACTGAGGGAACAAAACCAGTTCCTGGTGTGTTCATGATATCTGATTTTTTTTCAACTTACCTAATAAAGCTTATAAAGATTATAAAAATGAAATTTTCTATCTTTCTGCATAACCCTTATTTAATTAAAAAAAAAAAGACTGATAAGCTGATTTACCAGGTGTCCCCCCAGGAACTCTGGGGGACAGAGGAAGGGAGGAATAGCTACCGCAGAGAGACATATTGTGAGGTACTGATCCCCAACAGAAAAAGCTCAAAACAAAAAAGTTTGTTAGTCATGACACCTCCTATGCCTCTGCCTTTCACATTTAGGTAACCACCTCAATATGGATATTAAATTCCAAAGATACTTTAAAAAATTCTATAATTTCAAAACATTAATCAGATATGAAAGAAAGATATGCATCAATATGGAGTGGTCTTCAGCACTGTAAAAAAGGGAGATAAAGTTTCAAGGTTCTGTGAGAAGCTCCAGGAGAAACATGATCAAAAATTCACCAAGCATTTGAAGCTACCTGTGGTCTCTAAGTTACTGTGACTTTCTCTAGAGTGGTGACCAATGTAATAGATTTACAAACTTGTAAATGCTATTCCTAATAAATAGCTGCAATCAAACCATTCTACCTTATAGATTCAGTTCCACATCAACTGCATAAATAAAAGTATTTCTGGTACTTAATTTATTGTAGGCAACTTTTTCAGAAGAAACACTTTCAACTTAGGATTGTATCTATGAAACCATAAACAAAAAGACTTGGTATTTTGGAAGTAATCTGAAACTGAGCCTTCTGCAACTTCTAGTACTTAAAGTCCTGCATTTTCCGTGAATAAAAAAAGACAGTACTAAAAAAACCCAAAGACACAAAAATTCAAAACACCACCACATACTCAGTTTGAAAGAAATCCTGCAGTAATATTCTGAAGACCGTCATTATTCAAAAAGCAACTGACTTAATAACTATATCCGTTGACTTTGCCAAAGGTTGCAGATCTCTTAAAACCATTTCTTAATACTTCGAGCTGTACACAAAGCATCAGCCCAGTTTAATGAGCTTAATTCTTAGTAGACACAAGAACACATGAAATGCTTGGCCTGATTCTTACCAAGAACTGAGTCATCACTGCAGTCTAACACCTTCCACACAGTAAGATTCAACTGATTTTTTAAATTTTGTTTATATATACTTATATTTTTGTTGTTGTCTTCTAATTTTTCACAAGAAGACTAGTGATTAATTTTCAAGACCAGTTAGCATCTATTTCTTTTCTCATTTTTATCATTATACCCGTTAAGTTAGGCATTGCCTAAAGAAGTTGTCAAAAGAAATAATTTGGGAAATAATAAGAGAACTATTTAAATGTAGTCATCTTTGAATCCAGCTTTGGAAGCCTGAGAAATTTAATTAGGAATTACAGTAGAAATTGAAGTATCAGAGTAAATGAAATTTAAAAATCAAGACTATGGCACTGATATTGTAAAATCTAAGTGTGCTATGAAAAAAAAAAATTAAAGTAATACAATATCCACTGATTATTGAAATCCCAAACAAAATTGAAACTTCTCACTTCAACATGAACAATGTGTATCAAGTAGAATAAAGACCTGGTAGGAAAAGAGTTCTTACCTTCATAGATAGCTTTGAAGCCTTGAGCACTGACAGCAAAATCTGTGGTGAAACAGAGGGTGAGGATAGATCCCGTGCTCACAATAGATGATGGAAGCTGAAATCCAGATAACCTGTGCAATAACAAGGCACAAATTACTATAACTTTTAAAAATAAAGCAATCAGTAAGTGCAATGAGCATTATGATAAACATCATGTTTCTACATTTGAACTGCTAATGCATTTCACCTGATGCACCTCAAAACATTCACTGCAAAATTTCAAACATGTCCTTGAGCTTTTTAATGCTCCTATGTTAACACATCTATACACTCTCCAACAGAGAACACTGAAAGAAAGATCTGTTTGTACCTACTGGAGAAAAAAAAATGTATTAGGATTAATTTTATGATGAAGACAGGTAAATTTAGGACACCCAGAAGTAGATACCCAGACCTCGACTCACAAAGATATCTTGTACAATTTGACACAGCTTAGACTATCCTGTCTATCCTCCAGGTGCTGCTTTAGAAAAACCATTGAGCTTATACATTCAATGTGATAAACATTAACTGACTGGAAAACAAACAAACAAATAAGCCCACCACACTTCCATTTAAGAGCTTCAGAAAAACTACCTTATATTTCCCATCTTATTAGAAGTCTTACTTTTATACACAAAACGGAATTTTGGATAAGCTATAACTGCATTGCAGTATTGATTACACAATTTCCCCATATTTTAATTAATTTTGAGGATAAAATGGATTGAAGCAAAGAGTTTAGATCCTTTACTGAAACATCACTAAACACAGTTTGTTAGCCCTGGGTGATACTACTGAGATGTTGAGGTTTTTTAAATAATTAATTTCTAATGAGTAAGATGCAAGACACTATTACTATCTCAGAAACACAAAACTATACTGGTAGCTTACATCACTAGTTAATTTCTGTATTTTGCAATAGAAGTATGTTATTGAGTATGTATAGGGCAACCCCCCAGAAAATCAGCTTTTGCTCAAATTTCAGCCTGAAAGAGCTTCTTGGACATTGAAACAGATCACAAAACTCCCTAAATAAATAAACACAAAAACCCCACCAAAAATGCTTTAATTTTTTTTTTTCTTAATTTGGATGGATAACACAATCCATGCCTTTAAAAAAAAATCTTGCCCTTGAAATTTATTGTATAATGTAGCTACAGATCACTAGCTGGCATCTGGAACTACCAAAAAGAAATAACTGTAAACAACATACAAGTACAGCGGTGTCACTGAACTAGACCTTCTTTGCAAAATTAGGTTTATTTGAGACCACTTTCATATATAAAAAACACGTTAGAGGAACTCCATGCTTAAATTACACCAGTCAGGTGGTTCCCCACCTCCTTCCAATTTTGAGCTTTGGCAAACAAATAGACTCAGATGAGTCAGAGATCAAAGTGAGGAGAGTTTTAAATACAGATGAAGCCATACAGTTGAGGCAACATAAGTCAGCAAAATCTTTCTGCAATTTCTTCCTTTCTTTTTAAACAACCTTGTCTCCAATGTGATAATTAGCTGTTTGCTCTAATCTTTTTACCTTCTGTGTGCTTGTCAGCCTAATACTCCTATTCTTTTCCACCTCATTTCCTCCAATTCCAGAAATAACCAGGTTGATTTTCCCCTCAGTCTTCAAACTGCAGAACTACCACAAGGCTTGCCACATCCTGTGTTCAGACATTTGTATGTTCTCTCACCTTCACTAGACATTGCAGTTTTCAGGGAAATGTGCCTCTTGTTCCATTTAATAAATTAGAGTGGTTATCACTTCTGCCCTGCATCTGGAGTGTACTGTAAGACAGTTCATTATTAATTTAGGGTATGCATTTTCTGATCTTACTTACATGTCTCTTCCTTGAGAAGAGATTCAAAGAGTTCTTGTTTTAAGGGGTGGTTGTTTTGGGATTTATTTTTTTTTATAGCATTACAGTATTTTCAGGATCTAAAATTTCTTGCTAAAATACAGGAAACTAGCATGCATTGTAGGGGAAGGAAAGAAAATCAGCTTGAGACACAGAAAGACAGAAGCAGCTAGCTTCAACACTTCATATCATATAAGAGACCTAAAAAAGACCCCACAATAAAAAGACAAAAAAAGTTATATCAGAACTACAAAGCTTTAGCTACCTCATTCCTGATCAGTGTTTTCTCCACTTGGTTTAGATTTGGTTCGTATAAATGAACTTATCTGAACTGTGACTGGACATCCTGAGTTCTTGTTATGACTTCTAGACAAACCTGCTTTGATTTTGTAATAATAGGTATCACTCCTACAATACAGATTCTTAGGCTACCAAGTAAATAAAATAGTTTCTATAGCATCCTCCTTGAAATACTACAAGATCAGTCTTTAGGCTGACACTGCAATTCACATTAAAGGAAGACAAATATATTCTTTTATATCTTAAGTCAGTGCACTTAAAGGTTTTGCAGACATAAGAAAAGACAAGTATGTGGGGAAATTTCAAGTGTATCAACCTGAAGTGTATTTTATCAAGGTCTTTATACTGCAGTAATACAAAAAAAGCTTATGGAAAAGTCTTGAATAGAAAAAATCTGTATTTCAGTCATTCATCAGACTACCTAGGTGCCTCTACAGTAGCCTTGTTGCCTGAAATATTTCTGAAAGCATCTTTTTATAGTATTCTGATAAATTCAGTGAGATTCAGTGCCATAAAACTGAGTGCAAACAAAACCTAGACAGCAGATGAAAATCTATCATGTTATTCTACAGACATTTCCAGAATTAAAACACTGCTAAACCTACTAAGTCATTTTCAACACATACACACACTCTCCCAAACACATGTTTTTGCTAAGTGGTTATAGTTCATGAATCATAAAGTGTTTTGTACACTTACTTCATCATACAGAAAAATCATGCACCTTCATGTGCGGCTTTACTGTGAAAATGCATCTTGATAATTAATGTGCAGGCCTTTACTGCAACCAGAAAGAGAACTGCTTAGACAGACAAGTGTGTGTGCTAAAAGGCAGAAGCATTTCAAATCCCTATGCTAATAAAATTGTCATTTGATAAACTTGCACTTCCTCATACTGAGCATATGGTGATACTTTAAGCTTAAAATATTGCTGCTTCCTTAACTTTCAGCAGCATTAATCTGCACAAAATGCACACACTAAAATACTTTTAAAGCACAGATGGAATATATTTGGCTTGTCTGTACAGAAGAAACAGAACTTGTAATAGAAAACACAGTGGTATATTAGTACTGAGTTTATACTCTATTTGAGGGGAAAAAACCAAAACCGAATCACCACATATTTCATTCTCCATTGTAATTTCACAGATCAGCCATTTCTACTGATAAGGTCTATAAATACACAAGGCTTTTTTTTCAATAGCATAGTAATAGATCCATCTAGCTCCACTGAAAATTTCTCCACTCTCTACTTGTGAGAGCACATTGTCAGCCTTACGAGTACTAAACAGTGTGACAAGAGCTCTAGGGGGTTGGAAATATTGTTAGGGGTCTGTTGCAAATGATGCATAAGAGGCTGAAGGAATAGATTTCTTGAGTCCTTAAAAGATGGCGAGTTACCTTTAAAGGGTAGAGATTACTGTTGCCTTCAGCTACCGATTGGAGTGACACATAAAAAAATCCTGGCTTTTTCTAAGTACAGAGAGGATGGGAAGCAACAGCTAAGGTGAAATATAAGAAACACACCTCTGTATTAGAAAAACTCACTACCGTGATGGTGGTGATATATTCGAACTGGTGCCCAGAGCAGACCTGGCACCTTCATCCTTGGTGACAGTAGAAACTCAATAATGCCCTGAACAGCAAGATCTATCTTCAGATTTGGCTCCAATGCCAGTAAGTAGTAAGATTAAATAACACTCCTAAACCAAGTTATTCAATGAATCCATGGCCAATAAGGATGGCATGGGCACAGTCCCCATCACAAGCAGCTGCCATAAGAAAAGCAAGAACAGTCTGCAGTTTCCAAAGAAATAGAGAAATATAATCAGATCAACCTAAGAATAAGTTTTGCATAAGTTTATTAGGGATTGCACCTTTAGTGAACGTAGGTGTAGTTATGAATATTTACCAAGTCCTAACTGCTCACAAAAAAATCTGATAGACCTACAATCTTATCTTTGTAGGGCTTTTGAAGAAAACCTTGACACAGGAAGCTTTGCTTCTCTCCCTTACAATGAGAACATTCTTGTTCCCAGAGTTACTAGATTTTTTTTTTTTAATAAATATTTTGCACTGCGTTCATGATCAAAGTGGTCAAATTAAGGTTTCCAAAGCAACTCCATCAGAAACAGCTATCCAGCACAAAGAGCATCATATGATCAGACCCTTTAACAAGAGTATGTACTGATTTCACGGCATGCCTGTAATAAATGTAATAAATGTGGATAGAGCCTTCTTTAATCTTCGTTCGTGAAGCCCAGCCATGATGTACTGATTTCACAATTGCCAAAAACCAATGGGTAGTCGAAAAGGAAAAACAGAAACATTTTCACCATTATATTAACTTGTTTATTTATTTCTACAGCTGCCTATAGTACAGTGATGTGTTCAGATTACCACATGGTACAACATTTTTTCAAGCTTTAATGAATTTTCTTCTGAAATTTAAGGGCTAAAAAACCCTCAAAAAGGTAGAGGGAAGGAGGACCCTGCATCCATGAGGTCTGATTTTTTTTTTTTTTTTAAATCAGGCCCACGAAATCTACAAAGACACATTATTAAAATCAGAAGGATAATCAGATCTGTTAAACATGTTTACAGTTGTGTCTGATGTATACACACACTACATTCTCAGAAGTAACTAGAGTCTTTTTGGCTAACACAAAACATTCTTGCCTAAAATTAGCTATCAGTTGTCTCTTGCAAAAACTATTAGCCAAAAGGATCAATGTCATTAATAATGAGATAAATTATAAGGCTAAGTTTCAATGAATTATCCTACAAGCAATTTTGGGCAAGCCATGTGTAAATTACAAAAATCTGAGATTATTTTTTTCCCCCTCTCAAAATCTGCATAAGGAAAAAACCTAACCTTTCTGCCATTTTACCATGAAGGGATATAGGTCATTATCTGCTACAGGAAACATCAAAGAGCAGTCTGCCATCCATGTCATATCTTCTCAGGGTTCAATATACTGTTCTTAAAATTGTCATTTAATGTAGAGGAAATCCATAAGCTCTTTCTGTAACAAAATCACGTTAACATAGGAAAACACAAAGTTAGTTGCAGGTGATACTTTATCAGTTGCAGATCAGAAAGCAAGGTAACCCAAAAGATACCCTGTAGGACTAAAGCTTTAGGCTATTTATTGTCGTTCTCTGGAAATACCTCACTGCATCACAGAAGCTGAACACTAAGTACAATTCACCAAAACTGTTCAAAATGTGGTATTTCACACTGGCCTTAGTGGGAAATTATTCTAAAATCAAACTGTCAGTAAAAAGCAAGCAAACCCCTTCTGTATTTCAGGCCCCTGATATCACCAACAGTGAGTGATATGTATAGGCTATTAGGCATCTGAAGAAAAAGCAATCAAGATATGACTCTACGGATTTATTCTTGATTTTATTAATTTATCTATTATTGCCTTTTTGGTAGGTTGACCTTGGACATCAACCAGACCCCCATCTAGTCAGTCTCTGGCCCTCTTCAACTGGATGGGGAGAGGAAACTATGGAAATGCTCCTGGGTCAGGATAAAGACAGGGAGATCACTTACTAATTATTGTCAGGGGCCAAACAGACTTCTCCTGGGGAAAATTATTACCAATTAAAATCTGTTTGGACACTGAGAAACAAAGACAAATTAATCAAAAAGCTTCCCCTACTCGCCTTTCTACCCAGGTTCAACTTCATTCCTCAATTCTCACCTTATCCACCTCTCCCCTTAGATAGTGCAGGGGAATGGGGGCTGGGGTCCATCCACAGGTGCTCTACATCTCCTGCCTCTTTGCACTTTTACCCTGCTCCAGCAAGGGCTTTCCACAGGCTGTGGTTTCTTCAGGAAACATCCTCCACCTGCTCCATTGTACCCTCTTCCATGAGTTGCAGGGGAATCTCTGCTCCGGTGCCTACAGCACCTCTTCCCCCTGCTTCTCTCACCTCGGAGGTCTCACAGCTGTTTCTCTCATTTTTTGTTCTCTCTTTCTCTCTGCGGTGTTTTCTCTTCTTTCTGACATGTATTTCCCTGAAGTGCCCCCACCTTGGCTGTGGACTCAGCCACGCCCTGCAGTGGGTGGGTTGGAGCTGCCTGTGTCCAGCAAAGGGCAGCCCCAGACTCTCCTCACAGAGCTCCCCTGCAGCCTCCACTGCTGCTGGAGCCCTGGCACCTGCACCCAGTACAGCCTTGATGATAGGAACAGAGAGCACTTCAAAAGCATCATCTGTTGAAGCGCACCTCAATTTATGCATTAAAAAGTCAAATCATTAATATGTTATCTTAGTAATTAGCAATTAGAATCAGTTTAAACTACCTGAGTATCTGGACAGAAGAGGAGCTACAGCAGTAATTTACAAGAAGGCGGTAACTCCAGTTATTCAGCAGAAAACAGCAGCAACACTATGAGAGCAAACATGATTAGAGGACACATATCCACAACATGACCTTTTATGAAGTCACTTGTTGTCAGCAATGAGAAGAGTTACCCACAGGTTGAGACACCTCATCGTAGATAAAGCCAGGAGACCAGCGCATCCATTCTGACAAACCAGGCTTTTACCTGCCATATATGGAACCATCGAAGTCTTTATCTTAATAATTTACACCCATTCTGTTACTTAAAGGAAGTGAAGATTTAAAATCTGACTGAGATACTATCTCATACATAAAGGAAAAAGAAAATACTATAAGATTAGTACAATGCCCATAATTTATAACTGATTTTCTATAAAAGGATATATATATATAGTTTATATTTAATCCCACCACCCCTGGCATCGACTTTTTTCAAGTCACAGAAAAAGGGAAGACATACAGAATAAATTGTTCAAGGTAAAGTTTTTCATTCAGAGGCTCTAATTTGGTGGGTTTTCTCAATTTTAAGATAATACTGTTCCTTTAGAAAAAATGCACAAGAAACACTACAACAGACAGAGCCCCAGTTGAAGAGCACTCCCAGTCCTCCACACAAGAGCTACCCTTTGCATCCCTACCTCTCCATCATAAAGAATGACAGAATATGCCAAGTTGGAAGGGACTCACAATGATCATCAAGTCCTACCCTTAGCTCTGCACAGAACCATCCCCAAGAGTCACATCATGTGCCTGAGAGTATCATCCAAATGCTTCTTGAACTCTCTTAGGCTTGGTCTGTGACAATTTCTCTGGGGAGCTTGTTCCAGTGCCCTATCACCCTCGGGATGAAAAACCTCTTTCTAATATCCAACCTAAACCTCCCCTGACAGAACTTCAGGCCTTTCTCTTAGATCTTGCCATTGGTCACAAGAGTGAAGAGATCACTGGCTGCCCCTCCTCTTCCCCTCATGAGGAATTTGTAGAGTGTGATAAGGTCTCCCCTGAGTCTCCTCTTCTCCAGGCTGAACAGATGAAGTGACCTCAGCTACTCCTTATACGGCTTCCATTCCAGGCCCTTCACCGTCTTTGTTGCCCTTCTTTGGACATTCTCTTATAGCTTAATCTCTTTCTTATATTGCAGTGCCCAAAACCACACACAGTGCTCAAGGTGAGGCTGCCCCACTACCTTCCAGGACACAGCTGGCACTCCTGGCTGCCAGGGCACTGCTGACTCATATTCAACTTGCCATCAAACAGAGCTCCCAGGTTCCTTTCAGTACTACTGCTTTCCAGCATCTCATTTCTCAATCCGTATGAACATTCAGGGTCACCCCAAAACACACAACAGCACCTCCTCACAAGTGTTACTCAGCTTTCTTTCCTAAGAAAAATAAAACAAAGTAATGAAAAAAGGCCCTTAGCTCTTATATTTCTTACTTCAGAAATGCCAAGGCTTCTTCAGTGCAACTCTCTCGAGGTCCTCACTCCTCAATCTCATGTTCTCTCAGGTTATAGACACACAGCAATACCCCAGCACTTCCACCCCTGTTCTGTCTGTGCACCGCCCTTCCCCCAGGAAATAACTGGACTCCTCCCATGAGCTGGCCATAAAGCCTCTTACACCACCTGCCCCCACCTACACACCAGGAAGCTCTCCCAACCCTCTCAGCTGCTCCCTGGTCCATCAGTTGGTTAATAACATCAGGTGCTCTTCCCTCCTACTAACTAGAGGCTGTCCAAGTGTGCATACCTCATTAGAGGGACACTAGTACTCACTCACTATGAACAGAAGGCTCCTCTCTTACCTGGGTGCTCTTTCTTCTGCAATTTAGGATTTATTATCTCAAATGTATAATCAGTTCTGAATAGGCAAGAAATAAACTGTTTTAATTCAAGCCTTTCATATAGATAAATATGTACATGCACATTTTTATATACATTTTTTCCATGGTATGGTCATGTAAAAATTTCCCGATGTCTCCAGTGACTTTAGCTTAACTAAGAATTAATTGCAGGAATTATAAAATTAATATTTTCCTAGTAGGGGAAGGATGAAAGCAATAAAAGAAGGTTCCTTATGACCAAAACTCTTCAAGTTCTATCACTAAGAAGAAGCTGCAAGCTGAATGCTTTTGATGTATTTGGCCTTCAGAAAAGCAGCTGGTTTCTCTAGTTGTCACTGAACAGCCACAGCAGCAAGGTTCACATCTGCTGCAGGAAGCCCTGATTTTGCAAAGCACTATTCTGTGACCACAGTTACTGTGAGCCCAAAAGAGATCAGGAAAACATGAGACAAGTTGGCCAACACCAAACCAGTGCACAGCTGTGAGTGGGACCATAGATGTGGCAGGTTCCAGGACGGGGAGGTGGGCAAAGGCCTTCCAGGGGGTGCAGCTGCTGGCAAAGAGTGGGCAGCCAGCAGGCTCTGGCAGCTCCAGCATGGTGGGACCACATGGCCCATGGGAGACAGAGCAATTCCCAGAGCACTGGGTGCCAGTGGATGGGCCTCGTTGGGTTGTTATTCATGCTGAGAAGAGCACTTGCCTAATGGGAAATTGCAGCACTTTCCCACAGTCCCAGGCTCCAGCAGAGGAAAACAGCCAGTCCATGTCTGGCAGTCACTGAGAGTCGTGACTACTGAACCAGTAGGCCACAGCACTGTGCTATGACTGTGCAGGAGTGCCTTCTTTTCCTGGTAGAACTTATAATACCACATTTTTTTCTTGCTATTTCTACCCATTGTACACAAAAGGTAGTTACAGAAATGGTTTCATGTACCTCTGTGCTAAATGGCATAGAAAGAAAATGTCAGCTACTATTTGATAAAACTAGACAAAAAATAAAGCAGTGCTGTAAAGAGTGCCAAACCCCCAAAGTGATACCATAAATCATTTTTGCCAGAGGGGTAAAACCTGTGTTTTACCTTGAAAAGGAATAAGTTATTTCGCTTACTATAAAGATAATGACTTTTTGTGCTTAAGAAAAAGCAGATAAAACACTATGTAAGGTCATTTATTCCAGGTTAATTATTCTATGAACAGACTATAATCAGAAATTGAGTCAGGAAAACAAAGATCTCTCAGTGATTTTGTCAACCATGTCTTGTCAAACAGTTTAAGATATAATCTTAGAAAACATTCGCATTAGTTATTTTAAGCTTCATTGTATGACTTATGTCTGTTACTCTCATGTATGGATGTCACATCAAGTTCAGTCATCTTTTTGGTAGGTCTGTCTCATTAATCCACACAGTGTATATAGTGATCTATTATTTCACATAACTTCAGTTGTGAAGCTATGTTGCATTTCCTATATCAGAAGGCTTTAGAGAGAGATCCACATTAGGTTGGGAACAAAATTACAATAACGAACAGTTGTTTCAACTTCAAAATAAATGAGGATGAATTTTATTTGAAACTTTGTTTTACAAATCCATTATACATCATAGTGCTGTAGATGATATTTGTGCTCCCACTTCTGAGTTGTTTGGGAATGAAAAATGTGCAGAACTCTTCATTTGGGGGCAAAAAGACCCCAAATAAACCACAAACTGAAACTCCCAAACCCTTAAAGACCTATCAAAGAAAAACAAATAGTATTTTATGCTCTACTAAATGGAATTTAGAGAGGGAAAAAGTCTGTGAAGAGGACGCTTTTTCTCTTCGCAGGCCAGCCACTAATAACTGAAAAATCGCCCACATTTCCACCTCTCTAGCTTTTATAGGCTCACTTTGTATTACAGTATCAAGACACTTCCACAAAAACCAGTGAAACTAAGTCAGTGTAAATGGAATGATAACAAGTGGCTTAGAAGCACTGCAACACACAAAAATTGCCTGAAGGGGGGAAATCTATCAATTTCTGAAACTTTCTTTTAATATTTTTACCAATTGGATAACAGCTTAAAAAAAAATTTACTCTAACCTTTTTGGTGGCACCACTTTAAGCAAAGGCCTCAAGGCAAAAGAAGATATACTTGCAAATATTTGAACAGACCTGATTTTGGTACAAACAACATGTTTGTCCTTTGCAGCAATAGAGAGGTATCTAAAAAAATAAGTTATTGTCCAAATATGAGTGTATTTAACAAACAGTTTGCATAGGGTTCAATGCTCCTTCTGTAGGGGAGACTAAATATTTATGCCCAGAACTTTATTCTGTAAATGTGGGAAGTATGCAAATATGGCCTATGACACACATCAAAATTTTGAATACCAACATGGCTTTGCAAATTTCCATTATCTGTTTTGCACAGGCTACACAGTCTAGCTTTTTTTATTGCTCAGTTCAAAATACATACTAACATAATAATGACTGAACTAATTCCTTTTAGGGAACTGTGATCTGACTGTTCTTCATATGTTATTGAGAGATATACCCTCTTGGATTAATTAAATAAAATATTACATCTAATTAAAAATATTAAATTAAATATCATATTCTAGCATTTTCCACTAATTATTGTTCAACTTTTCTTACAAGAAATTTTTCCACATGTTGCTGATCAGATTTTAAAAAAAAAGGAAAGGAAAAGTAATACAAAGTTAAAAACAACCAAAGTTTAAAAAACCCCACATTTTTTATATCTCTCTTTTCACAAGCCAAACTTTGAAGCTGGCTTTTATATAGTTTTTCAAGTTTTGAGCTTGATTTTATTTACCTAAATTTATGTTCTCAGTAAATTAATCTGTTCCAAAATAGTAGAAGTTAGATGCCTTAACTTTTCTATATCTTAGATTCTCATTTGCAAAGTAAAGATAAATTACAAACAAATATTTCTTTTGAATTCACAGGGGAGGGAACACCTGTCCTTTGAGGAAAGGCTGAGAAAGTTGGAGTTGCTCATTCTGCAGAAAAAAAGGCTCTGGGGAGACCTTACTGTGGCCTTTCAGGACTTGAAAGGGGCTTATTAGAAAGCTGTGGCCATACTTTCTAGTAAGGCCTGTTGCAAGGGGTAAATGGTTTTAGACTAAAAGAGGATAGATTTAGAATAGATATAAGGAAGAAATTTTTATTCTGAATATGTCAAAACACTGTAACAGGTTGCCCAGGGAGGTGATGCCCCACCCCTGGAAACACTGAGGCTCTGAGAAACCTGAGTTGAAGATGTTCCTGCTCATTGCAGGGGGGAATTGGATTAGATGACCTTTAAAGGTCCCTCCAAACCAAACTATTCTATAATTCTATGGTTCTATGAATTCAAGTACATTACAAATTGTAGACAGATTCAGAGTTAGGGGAATAGGATGGATTTTTTTAAGTATGTCAAATCAAAAGTAAGTTCAAATAATGTGGAACTGTCTTATTTTGAGCAATCCATTTTGGCAAATGAAACTTTGGGGATCTCCAGTTTGTTTGGAATTTGACTGGAAGTGTTTGTTAGAACTGTAAGACAAAAAACTCTGTGCTTAAGGAAGAATGACCTTTGTTTTTGGACCAATCAAGTGACATCTTTCCTTTATCTTCTGTGTATTTCCAAACTATGTACCTGTTCAGCTTAAAAAATCTTCTCAGTGTTATTATATGTTATACATAGTATAAATATATCCCTATAACACTTTTCTCTTGATAAAATACTGTATCCTGTTTCAGAACTGAAGAAAGGATTTTCCTTCACTGTCACCTCATTATGACTTTGCTTTTTTTTTTTTCCACTGAAGTTAATTTTCTTACAACTCTATTTTAAAGGGCCCAGGCTTTGACAGTTTTAGACTATCTGCACAAAGCTCACTATATTAACTTTCTGCTCCTATGTTTTTACTCCCAAGAGCTATGACGTTCTTCTTTTCTATGCAAACCTTTGAAGTCTGTCTATTATTTCTACCCATCATACTCAAAGTTTAGTACAGTATGTATCATTTATTACTTGAATACCTCCTGTCAAAATTGCTGCTTGGCTTGTTTGTCCTTTATAAGAAAGAAATCTAGTGGGTATTTCAGTGAGTCATAAAGTTCATTTTATCTAAATTTAACTTTTAAAAAAGTCTTTTGAAGATAACTAGTTTTGATGGTTTCAAGTGGCACTTAAAAGAAGTGGCTGCTGCTACTAATATGAAATAATGATCAATTCTGGAAATGTTTGAGAATTATGTGACTGCTTCGGGCTAACTCTACACTTATTGTATTAAGCATCACATACTTATATATTTCTTCATTATGTCACTTGTCATCTCCTTTGTACAAATTTTGGGTACTCAATACCTTCTGGAAGATAAGTCATCTGTGTAGTTCAGTGCTTAAATTTAAACATTATTCCTGTGTAGAGCATGAGGAGGTTGTAAAATAAAAGCACTGCATGTACAAGAATATCTGACATAGGCAATCAAGACACAGAGACATGGATTTTCACAAGTGGATCCATTTACAGTGAAGACAGGTAGGACTGGAGGAAAAAGCAGTGCTGCAACTTCTTTCTTATCCTGTAATAAGTATCACATACCATGACAAAAATTCATAATCCTTAAGAAGGCTTAGTATGTACCTATAAAATCTGGCATTTGTTGTTAGTATATGCTGAAGCTCTTAATTTTGTGTCTTTGCTTACTTTTTTACCCATGCTAACAATATTTAACTATTGCATTTTTTATATCTTTATTTTGCCACACTAGCATTTGCCATTGTATTCCTTTGGTATATCAGTTAATGAATCTCAGAGTGCAATGACTTTTATAACCAGACTTTTTGTCTTAACTTTTAGAGCAAAAATCATTGTGTCAAAATGTCAGCTTATCATTTTCGGAATATCCCTCCCTCATACATATTCTGTTGCAGTATATGGTATAGTTTATTGTACTGAATTCCTATTGTGATCCACCTCGAGTTGCTAGTGTGCATACAGATTTTAATGATTACTCTCAAAATGCCCTCTCTATGGTTCAAGCTTATCAATGTGCCCTCTAATCAGTATATCTTTAACAAATTCAGAAGTAATTAAGCAGAACAATCTCCTGTTAAATTTCATGGTGAACAAATTTTGTAGCTTCAGTCTGAAATATCGCATTCCAGAATCAAGCTACAAATATGTCTTAATTGAGAGATATTTCATCTATCTTTCTGAGCATTTTCTGTGCTTATATTTTAAGTCACCTCGGTAGAGGTCCTAGGATGCATAATTTGATGCTTGATCTCCTCCTATCAGAACATTTTATCTTGTTCTCCTGTCCTTTAATCCTTACATGTATAATATATCATTTCAGGTCTTACGATCATCGCTGAGATTATCTATAGTAATATCATTTTTAGTTTGGAACAAATTGTTTCTTATGGATGACTTGCCCTAACAACTGTGTTTAGGTGAGTCATATTCTGTTAGTTTAAAATGTTCTCATTCTAAGTGCTTCTTCCAAAGAAATTATACATACAAAGCCTTTTTTTGTGTTCATACTTTCAATTTCAGCAAACTTTCTCCCAAAATTTTATCTTAATATTTATACATTAGCCCCAAGCAATGGATATTTTGTAGTTACCCAAAGCAATGTACATTAGGCAAATTCTGCCATTAAATGTATACAATTTCTACAGGAAAGTGACAGTGTTCTTCATTATCTGTTAAGACTATTGCATGTTGCTTATTCCCACAGATGGTCTAGTGAGAGCTACCTGAAGCTGCCCTTATCTGTGTCCAGGTATCCAAGATCCTGCATCATCTGGACATATGTGAATATCTGAACACAGGTTATAGTTTTAGTTCTGTTTACCTTTAACATAGTATTTGACACCACCAGCACACTCAGGTGGTCCACAGTATTCTGTTATCTGTTTCTACAGGCACCCTACAGGCTGCACAGAAGTACCATCAAGAGACAGAGTGGGCAGATACAACGTTCCTTAGTATGGAGGAAGTCAATAATCGAAACACTGCTATTGCAGGAAAACCTTTTAATTTTTTATTTTCCATCTTAACCCATTCAGAACCTGACTTTTATTGTCAATTTTTCTCATTAATTTGAATAAGAGTTTTAGTTGAACACATTGCTTAGAATGTATTTTTATTTTGTGTGTCTTTTTATTGTCACTGGCTCATATTCATGTTGAACAGTTTGTAGTCGTTAGCTTTTTCTCATGAAAGCACTGATTTCTTCAAATTGTTATTTTAATGCAATAAGATGGCTTTGGTGAAATAGCTTCCCAGGTCTCTGATGACCTTCATGGCTAGAGAAAGGTTTTAAGATCATACCCTTGAAGAAGATTCCACATGCCTATGGAACAGGTGTGCCATGGGCTACAGTAGTACTTATATATTCCCCTGACAAGGTGGTAATATGGGGATTACCTGCCTCTCCAGGTACTGGGTGGTAGAGAAACAAGTAAGAGATGTATGAAATAGCTCAGAAACAGTAACTAGTATTCAGATGGATGACAGAACAAAAAAGGAAGAGCACCACTGAGACCAAAGTAATAATGAGTTTTAGGGCAGCCATCTATGTAACTATGCAAAGCATAAGATGCAAGTGGATGCTGATTGTTCAGAAGAGATGAGGAGGAAAGAAGCTGTGGGAAGGAATGTCGTGTTTTATGGGAAAAGAAGGTAGCCTTAGTTAACACTATGAGAATTTTACTGATTTGATCATGATTCTCAGGAAAGACATTATAGGAAACATTAGTAGAATCTATTGAATACAAAACCAGATGAAAAGAAATCCATTTTTGATTGATTTTTTTTTATTTCCATTCTATGTACCAGATTCAATTAAGCTGCATGTAGCAAATGAAGGAGTAAACCTGTCTCCAGAATTCAACTCCTGTGTTGAATGATTGTCTAAACCAGCCTGTTTCTCTAATGCCTGTATGAATGAAGCCTAGACAGATTAACTTCCACGACTGAAGTTTATCTTTTTTAAATAGACAGCACAAAAAAGGCTACCTGGCCTGAGAGATGAGGTGAAGGTGTTAAAGGTAAGGAAGAAAACTGTGTAAGATTAATGGCAATTCCCTCTGCCTGTGAAATAGAATAAAAAAGCAAATGCCAATCGAGAAGATGGAACGCAAACCACCTATGAATGCTGCCTTTCTTGTCATTGCTGTTAAAAAAACCATCATGGTTTACAGAAGTAAGGCTTGCTCAGAGGTCCATTGTCAATGTGAATACAGAGTCCCTGTTTCAAAAACTAAAAAAAAATGAGAGCTGAAGTTGCAAATGCAAATTAATACAGAAAGAAAAAGCAGAAGAGGAAAGGCGAGGATACTTAGTGAAGTCTCACTCGAAAAATAGGGAAAAATAAGAAGAAAATAACAACTGAAAGAATCAAGAGGAATGCAAAGAAAAAGGAGAGCTATTTGTTCTCTCTCATTATGCTTTTTAGTCTCCTTTCATTTGATTTTTTTTCTTGAGTTTATGGAGGGGTTTAATATGTTTAAATAAAAAAAAAAAAAGGAAAGGGAAAAAGACCCACTAAACTCTCTGTTCTTTTTCTCTTCAGTTAGCTGTCACTTATTTTAATGCTGGGGAAAAGGCAGTGGGGGTGGGAGGGTGGCGTATTATTACATTTCCTTACTAGCATACTCTAGTGATCACAATCTGTCATTATTCACCTTCTTTTCCTTAGAAATCTGTATTTGATCACAGAATGAAAGAGGTTTGTGGACTAAGTAACCTAATGAAGTTGTTTCAGCCTTTTCTGCTACAGATCTGTATCTGCAGTTTTATTGTTACCTGATGCTCAAGCACAAACCCCACCTTTTATTGATTTATTGATGGAACATTGTTATTCAGTACTGCAAATGAGAGCACTTTGATCTTTTTATTTCCATATATTTGATAGTATTAAAAGTTTTTATGCCATCCATGTCATTTAATCTGAGATCTATCATTTCATGATGAAACTCCACCTATCAAGATAAGCCACTTTTCCTTCTGTATCAGTATCTTTCCTGTGAGTAGTTTTGGTTTTGTTATCATACTAAAAACAACAGGTATTACAATACTGGTTCTCATTGAACACTTTTGCTATTTAAGAAAAATATTACCCAGGATATGTAAAAAAAAAAAAAAAAATTATGCAGGATATATAAAGCAATTTTAAAGTGCTCTTTATGGCTACATTTAGTTTTTAGCTGCTCCTTCTTTTCTCTTTGGTAGCAGATAAAGAGACTATGATTCCTTTCAGGATATGTGTACTTGGGATATATTTTTTCTGATATATAAAAATCCTTATAATAAAAAAAGAGTCTTTTTTTTATACTTCTTAATGATAACAAGGATATGTGGATGTCATTGTTTTCCTGTGACTGAGGGTTTTGAAACTTTGAGGAACAATGAAAAAAAATTTCACAGAAATAACACCTAAGGAGGCAATTCCTGAAAAGTTGCTTATTCTGATACAGGTGGTAGCAGCTGCAATATTAGTGTCTTTTTTATTTTAAGAAAAAAAAATTCCTGTAGTTGGGAGCTATTTCCTTTTCTACATTTTACTGGATTAAGTGCAAGCTTATAAAATGTTGATAAAATAGTATCATTTCCAATGAAAAAGATCTCTCAGTGGAAGACTCTGGAGTAATTTCAACCATATCCTTCATATAGGAGATTAATTCAGTTATGACTGAACAGAATAATACATATATTTTGCAAATCACAACCTCTTAGATTTATATTAACTGTATGATGACAGAGAGGTACAGAACGTAAAGATCCACAAGAGATAATAAACTGACAAAATTCAGAAGTCGGTGGGTCTAAATTCTCTAATGATTTAACTACGTGAAAAGGAAATGTCAGATAAGGAAAACTACCAGCAGTGTGTTTCAAGTCTTGGACTGGTCTTGTCAGAAGTCTTTATTACTGACTGAACAAAAGGGTAGAAATATGACAAAAAGAAATTAGACAAAATGTTGACAAGAAGGAACATTAGATCTAGATATAACAATTTCAATGGAGGTAGCATTGAGGGCTGGGTTAAAAAAATAATAGCTTGTAAAGTAAGACACACATTTCTTCGGATAGAAGGAATCACTGCATAAGATTTCATTGATTCTGAAGGAAGCTGGCCTGACTACCTGCATAATTTTACACAGATAAAATTAGTTGAGAGAAATAACAGTTCCAGAGACTAATAAAAAGGAATTTAGAAACAAACAAACAAACAAACAAACAAACACAAACAATAAAATGCAAACAAAAACAAACAAAACCTCAAAAATTCCACAAATACCAACACACTCAAAAACTGACTTCAGAAAAAGGCCATTAAGATGCTTGGGGGGTAGAAGGGCATGACCTGTGTGAAGAAGAGTATGAGGAAACTGGAGAAAAGGTGGCAAAAATATAAGCTAAATCTATGTTTAATGACATCTTATTATAAAGCAGGGTTAATATAAAAGATGGAGACATACTTCTATGAGGTACCCCTGGAAAAGGATGAGACACAACAGTCTGGAGCTGCAGCAAAGAAAATTTCACATTGAATATAAGATGAAAATTATGGAAAAATATTGCACTTTTAATTACCATGTTACTATTGAAAAGAAATTTTGTCTTAGGAAAATCAATTAACTTACTACACAATACTACACAATGCTACCCAATTCATACTTTAAACCATGGGTTGTACAGTTTGCTGCTACTGCCACAATCAGCCAGGAACAATATCTGCTACTTGAATTACAGTGATTTTTTTTAGGGCCATTGCTTGAATGAAATTGTTTCCTGAAAACCTCTGATCATCCTAGGTTTTTTATACTGAGAGGTACCAACCCCTCCATTTTAGGATAATGATATTGGTATTGTGGAGTATTCACATAGTAAACACATGCTTTTTGAGTAAACTCTACTCTTGTAACATTGGAAATTTAGCAGAAAGAATAGCAGCTGAAAATGCCATGCTGAATATCTATCAGTCTGACAAGTTTGGTCAAACTATTAACCTAAGCCACTACAACAGGCTGAAGAAGAAAACGCTTTGGCAGCTGCTTTGTCAAGAGAGAAATACAGAAAAGCTTGTGTATTAATGCTCAGAGGAATATTTGGCTACTTAGATTTAAAAATACTAGTATTGAAGTAGTAATAGTTATTTCCATTAAAATATCTTGAGTATTACTTACAGATATCATACTCAAAATCTGCTATATTTCTGAACATAACATATATACTATTAATATGTAACAAAAATGGAATCAATTGACCTCTCACTTGTTAGAATTTAAATCTGTACTGATAGTATCCACCAGGTATCATCATCCTTGAAAAAGATCTAACCTAAATGAAAATAAAGTGCAAAATAAATGTAAAGCACTAGTATTCAAGTCTAGTTTGCCAAAAGCAAAAGCAAACAAAACATGAAATAAAAATTATAAAAGAGAAAAATTAAGATCACTTTTTCATCAGTGCCTGTCACCATTAAGCAGAAAACCCAAACTAGACACTCTATTCACACTATCCATCACCACAGCCAATGACAGTGAGAAGGAAAAAAGAGCGGAAATTTTTTTTCAGTCCTATATTTTGCATGGAATCTTACTTTTCTGACACATTCTTCCATGGACAAAAATTAGAGTGAGTAAATATGATATATGGAAATTAAATCCCACCAAGCAAAATTTTCCTGGTTTTATTTTTTTTTTTTTTTTTACTACATCACCTCATTGTTTTTTCTCTATAGACCTTGAATAGTTAATGTAAGATCATCTTTTTTATTATTAATTTTTTTAAACCTGCTTCCCTCCACTTACTACATATTGACTCTGCGGTTTGTTATCAAAAACTGGATATCATGCATCTGCTAAGGTCTTTCCAGTGCTAAAAGGAAAGAAAGGTTTCATTTTGCGTTGTTCATAGAAGTCTTTTTTCCTGTTCATACAGCCCAGTATAGAGTTTTGCCTTCTTTTATCCTGTGCAGCAATTTGACAGTTGTTGATATGAACTTATATGAATTGCTGATAAAACTAAAGAACCCTGTAAGTTTTTCCAGAAGTCAATTTTCCCACTTCTGTACTAGTCACTTAGATTTTGTTAGTTTAGGGATGTTTAATAAAGCTTAAAATATAGGTCCTCACAGGTTTCAGAATCACAGAATATTTCGAAAAACTACCCAAGAAGACAGTTGCACCAAAAGAATACTTTTCCTACTTAGTTTTATTTTGTCTTGTGTACTTATTTGATTTTGTTTCAATATGTACACTGAACAGCCACATCAAAAACAACATTAAAAAAATCTTTAGGTATTTTCATAAGCCTTCAGTGACCACTGTATCATATTCTTTCTATTAGCCTACTCTTGTTTGCAAGATATAAAAGGAGTAGCAGTAAATATCAACCAGCCAATAGAGTCCTTAACTGCCCACTATTCGAGTTCAAATCTCTTGTGAGGTCTTAATTTGTCAGTGTAGGCAGTACTCATTCTGTTATATCTCTTTAATATAATGCTGTAATATTATCTCTTAATAAATAGAAAATCACTAATATTTCTTTAGTGCATTGCTAAAATCCTGCTCTATTTTACAATCCAGAAAAATTATTTTATGCGATTACCACTTTCACCTGTTCTGAATAACTCCCATGAAGACACTCCAGGAGGCAGAGATACAAAAATGAGTGGTTTTGCAAAGTAACGGTATAGAAGAAATTTTTTTCAATCATGATGTGAATTGAGAACTCCAACCTAGACTCAGAACACTTTACTAGTACGTGAAAAATTCAACATTTCTTCTAATTCTGAAAGTGAACTGTCTGACTACAATATTTCATTCATAGATTCAGCTGTCTTATTATGGAGTCTTATTATAGACAGTGGTTTGAAAAGGCTCCTAGCTGTTTACTATAAAACACACTGTTAATACTGCTGGTCCTGCTGCGTTTTTGCTTTTTTTTTTTTATTGGGACATTCTTCACCTCCAAAACTGAATAGTTTTTGTCTGCCAATAAAGTAATACACCAAGGTTTATCTAACCTTCCCAAGTTTCTGACGTCAATCACTTCTTTATACATTTATGCATAATTTGCAGGAAGGCCACAATTTTCATAATTGATAATGATCTCTCAATTTAGTTTGTTTTGCAGCTTTGTTAGATATGAATGCTCTGTCTTTGTTTTTTTTCTTTCTAACTTTCTAATTATTAAGGCTTCCACTCTCTTTTGTGTAGGTGGCTGAGCCGCTGAATTCATAATTAATTTTCAGGCAAGTCATTGATCCTCTTGAACTGTCCTTTAGAATATTTCTCTTTTATTATTTACATGGACTTACAGTTAAAGCATCTGCTATGATTTCAACAAGGAGTATATTAAGAGTAATTAGAAGTTAGCACCTTTACAACTGAACCCTGATATCTTATATCCACTGGAAACAAGGTATGAGTAAATTTAAACAAATCCATACATATTTTTCAAATCAAAATGATGTATTTTTTTCAGTCAAAACTGTAATAATATGAGATGCCTTGGAATGAAGTATTATGGATTTTGACATATCTGTAACTAGCTAAACTATATAACTCTTATAAAAAAAATTAATAAATACAAGATAGAACATTAATATGTGTTGATGGCATACAATCCACAAGGAAAGATATTACTCATCTGTTTAATTTTTCAGAGTATGAACAGATTTCTCTGAATATTATAAAGAAGTTTTTTCCCATTAGCTCTCTATGTATTTGGTGGCACTGTGCATTTCACTTTTCTGTTATGCACCAGCATCCCCATGATAACATTTTAGAAGAAAATGCAACAGCATTTCATGAGCAATGTGATACTGCCTGGCTGTGTTTTATGTCACTGGCTGCAGTCGTAAATTGGGTCGGAGAAATAGTGTGATTTTACTGTGAGCCTGTCATTGTCTCCACTTATCATGTGCAGGTTTGGATTTCTGAGCAGTTTTGAGGTACATCCACTAGATATTCCCAGTGCTTCAAGGGGGCATTAGGTTAAAAACCAGCCTGTTAGCTAAACTATCACTGAGTCATCCAGTGTGCACATACACTTTTTGTCTCCAGTGATCTTTGCATTGTGTTTAGTGAAAGCTTTTTGCCCAGGAGACAGGCAAAATCTGACCTGAAGCAAAGCCCCTGACCCTATATAATGCAGAGGTGCAGGTCTCTCAACATCAGCCACTTCTAATTGTCTGCCCCCACTGCACCTAATTACTTGTTAACAAAGAAGTAGTCTTTTATTTCCTCAATTTACTGAGTCATTCACAATATGTAAACATTTCTATAAGCATAAAGATGCAGAGTTTCCTAAAGAACTTCTAGGTATAACATGAACTCACCTAAACAGCAGAAGTTGGCTCGGACTGCATCTGTTACTTCAATTATTTTTAGAAATAGCTTTTAGTGCCTTTATATATAAAAGATGCTTTACATGTAAATATGTGGCAGGGCCAGTAGGCCCTTTTACTCCACTCTGCTGAGACCCCACCTAGAGTGCTGCACCCAGTTCTGGGGTCTCCAGCATAGGAAGGACACTGACCTCTTGGAGTGAGTCCAGAGGAGGGCCACCAAGATGATTAGAGGGATGGAACACCTCTCCTACAAGGAAAGGTTAAGAGAACTGGGATGACTAAATTGTGGCCTTTCAGTAAGTGAAGGGAGTCTACAAGAAAGATGGAGAGAGACTTTTTACAGGGCCATGTAGTGATAGAACCAGGGGGAATGGATTTAAACTGAGAGTAGATTTAGATTAGATATTAGGAAGAAATTCTTTACTGTGAGTGTGCCAAAAATTACTCAATCCCATTAACTGCAAATAGAATATAAGCTCTCAATTGAGACAACATCTCATAGTATAAGAAGATCAGATCAGGTGATGTGGGCTAATTTGAACCATAGCTGTATGACAAATTTTCAGGTCAGACAAGAAGATTAAAACTTTGTTTGTTGGGTTCAGACAGCAGTTGGGTAGGCATTTTTGTAACTTTGACACTTAATGTTAGACTAAAACCTGCTTTTAGGTATCCACAGTCTTTCCTGTCATGGACCTGAGTCTGCTACACAATCACATATTCTTAAGTCTTATTCAGATGGAAAAGATGCCACAGTCTGCAGTGAGCCAATGCTGAAAATCAGCTGCAGCCTGTATTTTGTGCCTATATGAAAGTTAATATGGTATTTTGTTTGGTTCAGTAAGTTTGAATTAGAACATTAAGTCCTTAGACACATTCTAAGTTCAGGATCTATTGTAGATTTATAGATAAGCCTTCTTAGCAATTTCTCAAAACTCTTTGCATTGTAACAAGGACCTATGGAATGCCTGAAAAGTTAGTAAGATGTATGCCTGGCTCTTATGCTTTTTGAAAAGGTCTATATTTGATGCATTGCATCAATAATGTAACCAATTCTTCAGGTAAGAGATGGTTAAATTTAATTTACTATTTAAAGAAGCAAGAGGGAATTTCTGTGAAGTCATTATCATCTCAGTCACTGGAAGATGTCTTCTACTAGGAGAGTTGATAGCATCCAAATGTCAGAACTGACTTTCTCCTGTTGTGAGACAATGGTAGCTAGTTCGTGTAAAGATGTAAATTTGAACCTTTTGTCACCAAGCCCAGTATGTACAGCAAAAAGTTCACAAACACTGAAAACATGTTAAACACATTGTAGGATCAAAAAGTAAACAGCACCAATAAGATTAAAATAGTTATCATTAACTGCTATTCCCAAAACATTGCAACACCAGATTCAGTGAAAATTAGAAATGCAGAGGTAATGATGAATAAAACAATTTGGGCTTTTAAATACCACCCATTATTTTCTGTCCATGCTTCAGTGAATGAAATTAAAAAGTTCCAGAAGCATAATAAGAAAGTCCATTTTACATCTTTCTAAGGTAAATATACGCAGGTAGTCTTCCGAAAAATGCCAAGGCAGCAGAAGGATTTAAAAAAAGTTTGTTTCAGATGCAAGGATCACTTTTTCACAATGCAGTTTGCATCGGGGCAAAAGGTGAGTTCCTGTCTCCTCAGGGCCCCCTTTATCCTTTCTGTTTCTCCTCCCCCACCCTCTCTGGCCCAAGGAGGCCTTGTACATGCCTGCAAACAGGTTATCTCTCTGCATACCAAAGAGAGAGAGAGCTTGCTCACAGCTTTTCCCCCAAACCTTCTCCAAAATGCAGAAAGAAGGAAAAAAAATCTAACCCATTTGAAAAGGTGTTTCACAGTTTTTCCAAGTGAAACAAGTTCTAGCTTTCCATTAAAAAGCCTTGTGTGATAGCACCTATCCCTACAATCTTTCAATAAGGTTTAATTTTCTTACTGTGTACACACTGAAGCTTTTTTAATCACAGCAGAACTAGATAAAATGTGAAAACCACACCTTGAAGAAATCTTGATTTTAAATATATTTCAAAACTCTTATGTATGTATATTGGGTTAAATTTATTCAAATAGTGTTGTTAGCAAGGAAAAATGTGTTACGAGTATAGAGATTCTGATTACAGTAGGTTTCTTTCTAACTAGCCTTATCAAACTTCAACGTAGCATAAAGAAATTCTTGTTTTAAGTGAAAATACACAGATTAAACTGAGTCTTATTCACTGTTTTGAATACTGTGGTTACGCAGTATTTGACTGGTGGTGTGGAAGTCAAAACTCTCCTTGATTTTAATATATCTGATATAAAGGACGTACTTTATAGCAGATTATTTCCAAGGTAAAACATGGCAGTCAAAAATATTTCAGTGTTAAGACTATTGTCTCAAAAAACATACAGTTTATTTCATCTCCAAAAATCTTTAATTTGCCCAGAATTGAAAGAGTTTGTTCTTATCCCTCGCATGTATAAAGGACTAAAATTCTGAACTAGTTTCCATGTTTCACTGCCTCTTGTTCAGCTCTTAATTGTCCTGATTAACATATATTAACACTGTCTGGAGCATGCTGGAATGTTCTAAAATCACACAACCACTGGGAGAGCAGACTTAAGGTACTTGAATCATAGAGTCAAGTCAGTCAACATCAAGAAAAGCATCTCTGTACACAGCCCTCTGCAAAAGTTCTTTCAATTAATTAGCCATGCCACATATAACAGGAACAGCCAGCTTATACCAATATTGAATTCCACAATGAAGGAAATAACCCAGTCTGGTTTCAAATAAGGGCTGGATATTGTTCATTTGGGCAGTCAACTTCCTGGTTATAGAAAGCAACATAACCCACCTTGCACAATGATTCTGGTTCACTAGTTTTACAATAATTCCTGGGGGCAGATTTTGTATGTACATGTATATACAGGGAAATCAAGAAATAGCAGATATCATATAGGAAATCTCACATGTGGCAGAGTATTCAAGAGGCTTCTTGCATTCTCCATCTCAGGGCGGGACTATGAATTTTGGAACAAGCCAACCACTTCTAAATTCAGTTTCTGAAGTGTATATGGTACTTGCCAAGAGACTAAGGGCAAAGTCACACATGTATTTTGTACTAAATGACAAAGCACTCTGTAATTAGCTGCTGTTGGCCCAGAGATTTGCTACATCCGGTTTCTACTGAGATTTGGGTCACTTGAAAATTCTGGTCTCATCAGCCATGTTTCAGTTGTTCTGTCTAAAGCCAAAGACCTGAGAGAGAGTGCTAACCCTCAACACCCTCAAATGGGTTCACCACCTCCACATCTATTCTTGGCCATGTACGTAGTTCTCTTGTAGTAAGAATCTCAGTATTCTACTTCAGTGAAGGGAAAATTCTTCCAAATATCCAGGACTTATGAAAACTTTGGGTACTTATGTGGCAAGCCAAGTAATTCAGAAATATCAATGTAATGAATTATCAATGTAATGGAGTTTTTGAGAAGACATTATGCATGAATTTGTAAATGCATCATTGGCATGTAATGTAGAGACTTTTATGCCTTGTAGAATACATGCTGGACTTGATTATCCTTGTGGGTCCCTTCCAACTTAGTATATTCTACGATTCTGTGATTCTGAGACCAGGGCACATGGCTCCTGGAGCCCTATGGATTTGAGGGTACACACTGGAAGGTGCTGAGACCCATCCCCTTCACCATTTTTGACTAGTTAAAATATACAATAAAGGCCAGATGCTTTAGCCATCAGAAATCTTATCCTGATAGGCAGTGTGACAAGACTCTAAAGATGCAGCCTTACAGCCCTTACAGTATCCACAACCAGTCAATTTATAACACAATAATTTTGCCAGGGAGCAGCAAAGGCCGACCTGTTTGGTCTGATGACCATCTGTGACGGAAGTGTGACCCCAGAAACATCAGAGCCCACTGATGGGAAGCAGTCCTGCAGGGACTCAACACTATGAGCAGAGTCCAGGGACTGGTCCACTGGCTCCCTCAACAGCACCAGACACATCTAACAATGAATCCAGGCAGTCTGGCCAGGAGTAAATGGAGGTGGGACCAAAAGACAGAGACAAAGCTACAGCATGGGTCCAAAGTCCGTCAATGAGTCTCCAGAGACAGGAGACAAGCTGCAACTTTTATCCAAAAGGCCCATCCAGGAGGCAAATTTCCAACAGTGCAATCTTTGGGGCCACCAAGGAGATAGGGCACAGAAAACACTGGAAATCAACACACCTAAAATGTAGCTTGGGCAGGAACTGATTGCTCCAGGCTGAGGTGAAATGAGGTTCCTGGCCCCATAGTCTGTGCTGGGGGGAGGACCCAGGTGAAGCTGGGCAGAGATAAGGCTGCATGGTGCCCTCAGAGCCCTAACAAACTTGTAATAAGACTTATATTCTAAAAAGAAATTAAACTGAGATGACAAATAACTGATGGGTAAATTTTTCAAACACAATGTTTAAACTACTTTGATCCTACTTTACTCGTTAATTGATGAGCTGAAAAAACCCATTGCCGCATGCTTTTCAAAACAGTCACCAAACAGCAGCTGAAATTATACTGCTGACACCACTGGATATTTAACTTTGCAGGTATACAAGTTAGGAAAATTAGTTGTATGATAGGCATAGTTAATTAGGCGTTTTTCTATTTGGCAAAACAAACTGAGTTACATGTATAGATCTTTTACCTAGAAGAAGTTATAATTGACTAGGGAATTGAGCACAGAACATGATAACTTGCTTGGCTGGAATATCTAGACAAGTACCAGGACTGGTTCAGTATCAAGAATTTTGATAAGTTGCTCATGTGATTAAATTGTAGCAATAACAATGTAAACATTCCTGTATTATTGATGTAGAATTGAAATAAATATACAGAAGTGATTTACATAGTCAACACGAATTTAAAAAGATCCCAATTCTGTAGCATCGAGGAAGGGAGAAATGCTTGGAAAGTGAACACATAAAGAAACCAGTATTTTTAACATCTACAAACAGTTTTACAGGAACTTCTTGTCTAGGAAAAAATAAGTTAAATAGTTTTTGTCCTGCTGTTTTATGTTCATTGTGCCTGAGCTGGAGACAACGGCTTTGGTTTAACAAGAAAGAAACCAAAGCCTGAGCTTCCATTGAATGATAACAGACAAAAGTAGTACATGTTTATTGCGGCCTATCTAATATGATTTAACAATGTCCTTACCTATGGCATATTTCTACATCATCATACAGTTCTATACAGGCAGAACTGTACCCAGCCCAGAAAAATATTTGAAAGAAGTTATTTACTTTGGCTTCTTGGGTTTGTCAATAGCAAAAAAATAACAATTAGTTCATATTCTCTCCACTCACTTTTTTTCCAGTTTTTTGCTCCTTTTTTTTTCACTGAATATTGTGATGTCATTAACAAAAAATGGGAAATTTTGCAAGGCAAAAATGTAACATAAATACTTTCAGTAAAGTAAACAAATATATTTGTTTCCCAAGATCAGTTGCTCTCAATAACATTTACTTAAGAGGAATGGTTACAAATCTACAAATATTTTAGCAAAATAATGACATAATAGCATACATGAATACATAATACCTACTTATCAGGCAGAAATGAAAAATCAGGCTAACAGATAAGAAAAATAAAGAAATGAGAATAACATACTTAAGTTGATTTTCTAAGAAAAGTAAGCACATAAAATAATACTTGCCTGTTTGTCTACTGGAATACTCAGGTGTGTCAGCTAAATATGAGAGCCAAATTTGATAAAGTGGTGGGGGGGAAGAAATTATTAAATTCCTCCAAATTTCTTGAAAATCAGTTTGTTTGCATACTGCTAACGCCCTTTATATTTTTCTTGTAAGAAAACTCCAGACTCTAGTTCATATCTGCATTAACAATAAAAAATTACACTGACACAACATAGTTACTTGCTTGGAATATTCTGGAGAGAAAGAGAGATTAAGGCAGGATTGAACCTTGTGTTCAAGGTTAAGACAACCAGATGTATGGTCTGAATGTAGGTTGATACGTTCCTAAAGCAGTCAGTGCTAATTGTGCCAGGGGAGCAGGAGAGGGATTCCGTTCAGCCCGCCAGAATATGCGACTGGATCACTGGGCTGACCAAACTGTGATGAATATTTGTCGCATACCCTTACCGAGAACCCCACTATTCAAATAGCACTTTAAAACTTTTAAAAACTTGTACTGGAGAATTATGGTAATTTTATTGTACCCTTAGAAAAAGCCCTTCTGCAAGAATTTCATGGCCTGATTATAAAGAAAAAGAAGTGGAAGGGCACAAAGCTTATAATTAGAATTATGCATCACTGGAGAATCCATTTAGTAAAACAATTTATGTACTTGCAAAGAGTTAACCAGTCCTCCTGAACATATGGTATTTATAGCCTCAATAATTAAATGCAGTAGCATTCATAATAATTCTCTTAACAAAAGAAGTTTAGTCACTGTCCTGTCTGAGTGACTAGAGGCTACAGTCACGCTTACTTCAAACATCTCAGATTTTTAAATCTTAGATTAATTTTTCAGACCAGACACCGTAATTAGAATCTCCTTAACGTCCTTCATTAATATAAAAGTCACAGCATCTTGTTATAGACTAACATTCTAGTGCAATTGCGCAAAACTATTATAAAAAGTCCTCTAGGAATTGGTTCTGTTTTATCTGTGGTAATGAGTCTTCTATATTGTCTACATTTTCACAGAACAGTTAGGAAACTTTACTCTTTGACTTCTATTTCCCTGGGGCTTTATTTCAACTTACTCTAGCACATGGGAACGAACAAGTTTTCAAGGTAACAGATTCTGTTAACTTCAATAATATGTAAGTTTACATATTATTGTTCTACTGGCCAAAAGACTACTTGTATTTACCTTTTATATTTTTTATTTTTTAATTAGGGTAGCAAAACTTAATTAGTTCTAAATGTAGAAAAATAAAGACACGGAGATACCAAGATAAGGAGCTGAAAATATGGTTCATGTTTCTTTCTACCTGTGAAATGTTGTTGTTAATAAAATGTACACTTCACAGATATACTTGTATCTACTATACCGCATGCTGTATTTAAATACAATGAATATTATTCTTTTGGTGATCAGTAGTATTTGTTTACTCTGACACCACAGTTTCAGTCTCACTTCAATTATCTTGCAAATGAGCAGTAAAAAGAAATGAGTTTCAAAGAATATTGTCTTCTAATGAATAAGATGCTGCAGATAAAGTCATCTGGATAAACATGCAGGCAGTGCATTTACAGCAATTATAGTCATGGTCAATATGCACCTTTACACAGAACTGAGCTGTAAGCCACAAAATACCTATAATAAATACTCTAAACAATTATTCCAGGATTTCTCCTGGAATGATGATGATGATGATGATGATGATGATGATAATAGTAGTAATAATAATAATAAGAATAAGAATAAGAATAAGAATAAGAATAAATAGTACACTGTTCCAGTTTTAAGCTACCCACATTTTACCATATTTAATTTTTCCAGAAAAAATATTCCAAAAACAAGGCCCCAGATAAAAATGTCCAAAATCCACTATCTTTAATCTTCACCATTCTGCTGTAAAAAACAAACACAGCTGCTCTTAGAAGTGACATGCATACCAAAGATGTCCTACACGGAAGTTAATGGGAGGAGTTGCTTTCTGGATTGAAAAAACACACTTTATCAAACTGGGATTATTATAGTTTTGTGTATTGTCACTAAACATCACTTGCATTCACCTATAACTAGAAGTAGAGCAGTAAGAGCACACTGCACTAGAGACTAGTTAAGGATGATGCAAGACCTTGAGACAAAAGGGTAGAGGTTAAGTCTTTGAATGCTTTAGTAGCTCTTCATGAACTAATTTCATGTGAATTTGTTTTATTGACAAAAATAGGTACCCCCATCAACAGCAAGCAAAGTATGAATCTTCCTCACAAGCTGTAGATGAGAAAAAGATCATTTTTTGTGCTGTTCATTTTGCATGAAAAAACAGGGACAACTTGTCCACTTTAAAAGAGTGTATTCAAACAGCTTTTTGATCCCCAGAAATTCTTCAAATTATCCAAATGTTTCACAGCATTACTTCATAGTAGCTCACAGTATTACTTCTTTTTTAAGATTACATAACAGCAAATAATTTTAAAATCTATGTATTTTCATTAACTACCTCACAAATGTGGGGACAGTAATGAAACTGCAAAATAAAGACCTTTTAAAAAGTAGTGGAAGGTCTATACAAATGACACACAAAAGTAACTCAAAATAACTTTGCAGAGAATATGAACAGGGAAAAGGGTAAACTGAAACTTTATGAGATTTTGCACATAAGCACCCTCATAAAGAATTAGCAGTTTCACAGCACAATCCTCTGAAGTGTCTTTTAGAGGAAACTAAAGGGTTTTAAAGCAAAGACATATACATATAACTCATGTTTCTACAGAGAGAAAAAAATCAAATCATCAAATCGAGAATTTAAGATGAAGAAATTATGCTTACTTATTACCTAAAACATCCCATGGGAGAACATTTATTTTAATATATTTTGCAATTTAAATATAATTAGCATGATATTAGCAATTCCAACAACAAACACCTAAATTGGCAATTCAAAATGCTGACTTGATTTCATTTTTGTTCAATGTAAATGTAAAACTTATAAATATTACTCTCCTTTTCTTTAACAATTTACTATATTATAATAGAAAAGACCTTTAACATATTAGATACGCTCAAATACAAGTAAAAAGGGGAAGATGAAGGTACCAAAGGTATTTATCTATTTGCAATGATCAGTCCTTAAAGTGTTACTGCAACTGCTGTTTGTTTGGTAGTGAATGAAATTAAATACTGTAGCTTGTCTCGATGCACCTTTCTGAGATTGGCTTCACGGGACACACTTTACTGTGAGGACCAGAGTCCCCTGACAGCCCCATTCAAAGTCTGTGTTGCTGGGCCATCTGTCAAAATGGAGTGCTTGTTGTTCCTTATTTCCCTGTTCTACTCCTTCAATGGCATGTGTGTGCCTGCCAGAGTCTGGATGTGGAGCATGTGATTTGCTGCAAGGTCACAAGCTGCTCCATTACCCTGAGAGCACGAGTTAATCCTGGCACCTCTCCATCATTCCCTCTTCACTTGCTGGTTACTCATGAGAAGCCTCAACTTGGTGGTCCACCTTTTGCAGGAGTTGCAGCACAAGGAGCAAACACTTTGGCAGTGCAGACTAGTAGTTGCTCTGTTGTCTCCTGAGGGGGTCTTGGACATTTCTCCTAATAACACTTTACTCCCAGCCTTTTCTAATTCCCAGTTACTTGCTTATTTGCAATCCTCTTTCAGTTTTTTTTACTTTTTTTTTTTTTTTTAAATTTGAGGAAAATAATTACATGTGCACAAACTGATGCATTATGTTTATGTTTTTATACCTGTGTACATTTGGGAACTATCATACCTTCGTTTTGACTTTCATATCGAAGTAAGTTTCTACAACTCCTATTGATTCTAACTGTAGTAAGATAACTCTTTAAGTGTTAATTAAGATACAACAAGCAATTGTAAAATGAAATAATCTATGACCCAGGTTAACTTCTTATTAAATTTAATTTTTATGATTGGGTAAATTTGCACTTGTTTTTTCATATGCAGATCAGGAATTTTTCAAAAAAAATGTGGTGGATGTGAAAGCGTATTGAAATTATACAGACAATTTAAAAAGTAGTTATGTTTTTAACATTTGAAAGCCCAGGTAAAAATTACTATATTTAAGCAAGGAATAGAAACTAATTACTCAACTTACATTGTTTGTTTCCCAGCTGCTAATTGATTCTTCATATCTATTAAAATAAGCAAATGCTTAAACTTTAAAATCACTCTTTGGATTGATCACAGTTTTTTACATATATTACACATTCACCCTTTGAGCTGGGAATGATAAGTTGTAATTAGCTAAATTAACCATCCGCTCATATGGCTGATGGAGGGAATCCTTCTGATAGTAATAACTGCAAATATATCTGAAACTTGTTTTTGCATGTACCAATATAAAATTTAAGTTCTGAAACTGGAAATAAAAGCTTTGGTGACTGTATGTCAGCAGTATGACAACATTTTCATGGAATGTGATTAAAAAAAAAAGTCTGACCATATCATTTCATATAATGGCCAGAATTATTCTTTCACAATTCTTTTTTTAAATAAAAACAGAGAACCCTCAACCTCTTCACTAAGTTCTTGCTCCGACTTTTCTACAGACAGTAAGGAAGATGAACCTACCAAGATGCAATGGTTGGTAGCTATGTTCTTGTAAGTCACTTCACAATCATCTTTAAAGAGTTCAAAAGGCTGAAGAGATGAGTATGACGAAGCATCAGTTTGTATGTATTAAAAGACATCCAGATTCCCTGCATCCCTCCAAACTTTTTCTCAGATGTGATTCTGGAAAAGTGTGATTTGACATTGTTTTCTCATGAAAATTTTTCATAAAAGGTCTGTGGACTTTTTACATGGCAAGCCCAATGAATTTCTTTGCTGTTGAACAAGCTTAGGTAATATAAATTATTAAAAAAAATTAGATATGAACTATTAGGAAAGCTTCTGTTGATTTACAGCTGTTCATCCTTAATTAAACCTTAATTAAAACACAACCTTAATTAAAAACGTTGCTTCCATCAACAGAGAAATTGCAGCTTTACAAAAATATGAACAGTGCTCAGTGGCATCACTTCAAATGCACATGTGCTACATGAAAGCTCTTAATATGGTCTGAGAAGAGACTGACATAATAGCCTGTGTCAGGGCACTGTTTGCTAATGCCACCGCACACGCAGCGACATGATACACAGAGAGGAGTAACACAATGGCTCGTGTCAAAGAACCAGATGTAGCACTTTGCAGATGTCAAGGTACATTGAGTTTTTGTGAACATCAACATGCCTAGAAGAAATATCAGATCATCACAGTATGAACTGAAGAGAGTGGACTATAACAGTCAGAAAAAATCTTGTTTCGTGTAATGTAAATAACTATTATTTACATTTAAATATCATAATGATACTGATTATAAAAAATGAAGAAACTTTTGTTTCATATCTTATTTTACTGCATTCCTGTATCCTACCATGGCCTGAAAAGATATGCGGATGCTAAGCAGTATGTGCAAATATTCAAGACAAAACTATAGAGATGAAGAAAAAGAAAGGATAGTTGAGATAACAAATATACCCACTGATACACTGAGGCATCTTAAAAAAAAGAACATTTCAATGGGCAAAAAACCCCAACAGTGTAGCACAAAGTCCAAGCCTCATCATTATGGAACAGTTTTGGAACATTTAAAATTATTTCTTTTAAATAAATACTGTCACTTTTTTGCTTTATGATGCTACAAGCATATGCTGTCTTTATACCATCATCCTAATGAAGTAAATTTACTAACAGGGAAAACACTAAAAGTGTTCTGCTCATTTTATTGCAAATGATAAATATATCTTGATTCACAAGACTAGACATTGTCCCATGGTATTCACTGGGATTAAATATGTGCATCTTTAAGCTAGTCTTTAAACTAGTCTTTGTTCTAGAGAAAGGATTCCCACCTCTTCCAGAGTCTTTTAGAAAGTAAAGAGACATATTTGAGAGTTCATTTGTAAAACTTTATCTGTGAGTGGGTACAAAGCTGCAAAAAGTTAAAGCTGGCAAAGAGGGTGATATAAATATGACCGAGCGTCACTAGATGTCACTATTGCAAACGGGCTTGTGCTTCTGTTTACCAGAAAATAGCAGGGTGTGTAGCTTGGGGAAATTCTTTTTCAGAAGTGCTTGCTGCCAGGTGGCTGTCTTCTTCTGCATTTTGAAAATGCAGATGGTCAGGATATCACTAAGGTGATAAACAGCTCACAAAAAAGGTAGCATTTAAATTCATGCTTTGCTTTTTACATATTGTGGGCGATATAAAGTGTAAAGGTCAGACAACCTGAATGACAGCCGTTCATATGCTGGGCTATTGTTAAGGAGTATTAAATGCTGTCAGATAACAGTGTGTTCAGGGAAAGAAAAAGGAAGGTGTGTTTATGAGATGCAATATTTTGAAAAGTTTTGAACTGAACCTTTATGATTTCAGTCTGAATTTGAAGTTACCTTTCTCTTATAGGGAATAAAAGTTCATCACTGTGTTCTCCTGAGAGGTCACAGCCGTTCTTTTGCTGAGGAGATCAAACTCTCAGATATGAAATTCAGGGCTATGTGTTATTTGTAGTTTAATGTTTGAGGGTCAGGACTAAGAAGCAGGCCTCTGAGATTTATATCTTGATTTTGCAATCAACTCTTTTTGTGGACTTCAACAAGTCACTTATCTCCCTGTTTCAATTTCCTCATCCTCAGAGAAACGGAATTAAAGAGAGTCTGAAAAGGAAAGGTCCTTTATTTTTTCTGATTTTATTCAGGGATTGTTTTGAGGTTGGGAGGTTTTGTTTGGTTGGTTTTGTTTTGTTTGTTTTGGTTTTGTTTTTTTTTTGTTCTTGTTCTGCTTCTTTCAGATGGCCTTATTTTTAACACAATCACCATTCAAAATGTACAATGTGAAAAATAATTATTTTAGTGTGTTGACTATTAGCAAGCTTTGAGATATACTAGCTAGGAAACATTCAAATCCTTAAAGCATGAGAACTGTTCTGTAATTCATGTTGCATAATTCAGGAATCAACACAGTGGAGTGTTAGAAAACAATAGATTTGTCCCAAAGAGATCTATAACAATCAGTACTGTCACTACTTGTTCTACTAGGAAATGTGACCGAATTTACTGAAGAATAGACTTTATTGCAAAACTGTGTCATAAAAAGTGTTGCATGTTCAGCTTTCCTAAAGCAAAAATCTATACTATATACATTGTTGTACTACGTACATCTTGGAGATTATATGCATCATGTTTAGACTCAAATTTTATTTTGAAAATGATGCTAATAGAAAAAATTCTACAGAAAAAAATTAAGCATATATATTCACCAAGACAATACAAAAGACAGCTAAGCAATAAAGTGTCCTCTAAGACAAGAAAAACTATCTGTTGTTTAAAAAAAAGTCATAAAAATGTTAATAGCATCTGATATTATCAACATACAATTGTAAAGATATTTCAAGAAGAAAATGAACAATTAAATATCCAAGCCAAAATACACTGCAGTGCAACTGAAAAGAGGCCAAAGGATGCACCATGTTATTTATCTTTTTCTTTTGCTGAAGTAATGTAAAACGCTTGAAGTTACTACTAATTATGAAATAATCTCACCAGTTCACTCCCAAAAACTTCAGAGTCAGTCTAGAGGAGGAACTAGGAATTATTTAATTAATGTACTCCAAACAGTCAAGCTTAAATTGTGTCTCATTAAAAAGCCTCCTTCACTGCTGGCTTTGGGAAAATCTGTGTTTCCATTTACATGTCCAGGGCTAGAGCGAAAATAAGAGGTAATTAGGGGAACATTAAACTATTGTTTACATCAAATTAAAGAAGTTTTATGATGCAGAAACTACAGAATAAAGTGATTCTGCACATAAACCAACACAATGGATGAAGTTAAGCAGAGAAACAACACAGCATCAGCTTCCTATGAGATGTACAGCGGAGCAGTATAATTTAGCTGATTCTGTTAACTGGCTTAGGTGAATGAATTTGCCTTTCTCAATTCCAGTTGTTTCAAGTAGTGAACACATTTATGATTCCTTTGTCGTGACTGATGTGATGCCAACCTGAACTATACAGGGATGTAAATATTAATGAGGATGTCAAGTATTGGGTTAATTTATAGAGCTTCTTGGATTTGGAGAATATCTAATGGAAGCTGTTTGCTTTTAATTCCCATATTTAATCTTGGATAATTTGTGCAAATTTCAGAACAAGCACATATGAACATATGGTGTTTTAAACCACAGCAGAAGGTCCTGATAGGAGTAGGTTTACCATAACTGAAGCGATGTGTTCTGTTAGTTTAAAATGGCTTTTATGGAATTTCTAATGAGAAGACATAAGATATTGCAGTCATTTCCCACATGGAAGACACTGAATACTAGCCACCTCTGCCTCCTGCTTTATCATCAAAACTAGATCAGGAAAAGCTGATGTCTTCCTGCACAGCTGGAGCTTCAAATTAAGCAGTAAATCCTCAAGACCAATCTTTCCTCAACACCATTCAACCAAGAGCTTTGTGACAGCAATTTGGTGGAAAACAAAGACTTCAAGTTTATAAGCAACTATAAATAAACCCAATATATACATAAATATACATTCAAGAATTATAGAGGTACTGAGAAAATAAAAGATGTGGCTGTCTTTTGAACAGCCGTGAAAAACATAGGCTGAAACACCCCAGTAACGAGAATCACTTGATTTTTCAAACTGCTGTGATTATAACCCCACAATTAACAATTAATCCATTCCACAAGCTCTTGAAGTACAAACCACAAAGGGCACAGCTGGTTGGGAATACATGAGGCAACATTCTACTTAGTTCATTCTGTCTACCAAAGAAAATGAAATACCATATATATAATAGCCTAACAATTTCAGTAAGTGCACCAGTACTGACACCACTTTACTTTATAAATTTCAAGGGAAATAATATTAAAAAATCCTCAATTCTTGCATCCTGAAGCCTCCAAAATGCATGTATACTATGTGGATAGTCTGCAATAAAAATATCACAGTCAGGATCACAACATTATAGGAAAAAAAAAATCCATTAACTTCAGTACAAGAAATGGTTGAGCTCTCTTTGACAGTGGGTTCATAGCCTTCAAACCAAGTTAATAATTTTAAGTCATATTCATTTACAATTGTCTGTTATAAATTAGATTTCTTTCAGCAAGACTCAGAGAGACGATGAGTTACCCAGACTTCTGTTCTCAGGTCCCCTTAAATTTGATAAACAGAATGTACAGATCTTACCCTCTGATTCAAGAAGCTCTGGTGCCCATTCTTGCTTCCCCTGTATTACAAAGCTGTTCATTTTTTAGTGATTAAAAATCCTGTTTCTCCTCTTGCAATGAATTAATATCAAAGTAACTGTAGTATGGAATTGAGTAATGGAAACATTAAATTTTTTTTCTTCCACTTAAACATCAAACTTAGCTACAGTCTTAGTCTCAAAGTAAATGTCAGAGTAGAACCAAAGAGAACTTTAGATAAATATCAGGCATCTGAGACCTGAAGCTAGTGTTCACTGATACCAACATAGTCAACCCTTTACTACATAAGAGAAAATCAACAAGCAAATGTGAGATATCATTAACTATTTTAGTTCTGCAAATGAGATATATTCAAATCTCATAAGTAAGAATGACATCCCACTGCATTTAGCTACAAACACTGTCAAACTTTGCTTCCATTTATTTGTTTCAACTTCCTGTACATGGAAGTAGGAAAACAGTGCCTTTAGGTACTGTTGTTGTAAGATTAACTTCTCTGTTTTTAAACACCAAAGTTTTAGCGCAACAACTTCCTGAAGTAGATGTATTCATACACACATAAAAGTAAAGAAAAGGGCATTTCATATGAGGTACGTCTTACACCCTGAGAAGACCCAAGCAGTACGTGACTGTGTGTATTCACCTCAGCTTTATTCACCGCATACATATTTACTTCACTTTTTGCACATTGTTTCCAAGGAATGCCTCTTGTACATTAATTAAGTGGTCAGCTGGATAATACTATTCAATTATTATACTAGAAAATGTATGTTTTGTAATATGAGAAATATATTTTAATTATAATGCACATATTCTCTTGAGTCACTAACATTCCTTTTACTCACAGTGATAAACTTTAAGCAATCATCCACCTATGTACACAGACAATGCAACCTTGAAAAACCAAAGAGGTACATAGTTCTTTGGGTGATATGTTTAATCACTTTGAATGTTTGTATCACACACATTTCTTACAAAGTTTTATCCAGATGCCTTTGCAATTGCATTTTCCTTCTTTTAATAGTTGAACTGACTAAACAGAGAAACCAACTACCAGTTAAAACCTGGATTTACTCTGCAATTTACAACATCCAATAATCATTCCAACTTTATCTTTTCATTCCAATATTTTACATGTGATGCATAGTGATACTTAACCATGAATGTATTTAGGCCTACATGAATGGAGTTAAATTGCTAAAATTAAAACATTTTGCATCTGAGTCTCTTCTCTATCACCACAGTAATGGGTTAGTTTCCCTCAGAAAAGTTGTTTCTTTTTTTTTTCAAAGTCTACTCAATTTTAAAATATTCATATGAAAAAAATGCAGTTGTCACTTTTGAGTAAGAAACAGTATCTCATGTTTATATAGGATAGATTCCATCTCTGTTATTAGTTATGCTTACTGGTTTTATCATAACATTTTGTCAGAATTTGAAACTGAAATACAGTTATTATGCTGGTGGATGAGAGGCTGGACATGAGCCAGCAATGTGTGTTTACAACCCAGAAACCCAATGATGTTCAGGCTGCACCAAAAGCAGCATGGCCAGCAGGTAGAGGGGGGTGATTGCTTCCCTCTACTCTGCTCTTGTGAGACTCCACCTGCAGTTCTGAGTTCAGCTCTGCTGTGTTCAGTATAAGAACGATATTGTTGGAGCGAGTCCAGAGGAGGTTCCACCAGGATAACTAGTGGGATGGAGCACCTCTCGTAGCAGGGAAGGCTGAGAGAATAGGGATTGTTCAGCCTGGAAAACAGAAGGCTTTGGGGTAACCTGATTGCACCCTTCTAGTACTTGAAGGGAGTCTTCAATAATAATAGAGACTTTTTACAAGGCCATGTAGTGATAGGACCAGGGGGAATGGATTCAAACTAAAAGAAGGTGGTTTAGATTAGATATTAAGAGGAAACTCTTCACTGTGAGGTTAGTGAGGCACTGGAACAAGTTGCCCAGAGAAGTTGTGGATACCCCATCACTGGAGGTGTTCAAGGCCAGAGTTGATGGGTTCTAAGCAACCTGGTTTAATGAAAGGTGTCCAGGCCCATGGCAGGGTGCTTACAACTAGATCTTTAAGGTCCCTTCCAACTCAAATCATTTTATGATTCTATGGCATTTTGGGATGTCTCACCTAGAATGCATTGTCTGATCTTGGTACACTTTATAAATGAAGCTTATATGGATACTGAAGACAACTGTACTAACCTAAATTCTCTTAAGTTAGATTATTTCTGAAAATCAACATCTGAAGAGCTGAGAACTTTATTCACAAATATTGAAATTACCTGAAATTATTATAGTTATTATTATATATTATAACGGTAGAGGAAAGATGCCTAAAGATGGCCTCTTATTTCTCTTTTACAGCTGAGTAGTAAGGAGATCTGTCTGGCATTCAGTAAAATGCATTGATGATGCATTAAAAAAAAAGAAGCTATACCAATAAAAGCAAAACAAGATGTTTACATGAACTCTACTAGAATGTTTTGTGCTTCTAGCAATAGCAGCTGGAAGAAGCAATGCTAAACATTTCCTTCAGATGCTTTTCTGTACAGTGAAGAAACTCCTGAGGAAGCTCTAGAAGACTTTGCCATGAAAATGGTAATTTCTGCATACAAAAGCGAACTCCTCAACACATGAATAATTTTGACTGTATGACCACTAATGGGAAATTTTACATTCATGGTCCCCTAAGAGTGAGAGGAATTGACTATCAGAAAATAGGAAAAATATTTTGCCAAACCCAGTGTATAGAAAGCAATTGTATCAGAACTCATTTCTTTGGGGCCTTTTGTGAGTTGAAAAGTACAGCAAGATTGGCACTTCATCATTATTTGATATTAAGTTATAAATTAAAATCCTCTTACTTGTTCAGCTGACAATGGGTTCCATGAAAATCATTCAAAATATAATAAAAAACCTTACACTGCTTTATAAGTCATGTGTTTGACAGAATACCACTCTTGAGGTATTAGGCCCCGAGTCTCCTACTTAGAAAGGTTTTTCAGAAGTTAATCATAAAGATGACCTAGCAGATTAAAACCCATTCTAAATGCATATGTAATATGCAGTGTTTTCAATAACTTCTCAGTATGCTCATGTCAAAGTTCTGGGCAAGGAAGTTCTATGAAAGGAACCATAAAGTTGTAAATGGGCAATTTTATTCTTTTTCTTTTTGAATTTAAATACGTACATTTCAACAGATGTATATGGTCTTTTGATACTACTCTGCTCTACTAGGTAAATGACAGCCACACACATACACATAGATACAAACATGTGTATGTGTGAATTTTAAATATATACACAAACAGAGAGACATATACACACAAGAGACCATAATAAGTGTTTTCTATCTCATAAATTATCTTGGATGATAAATGCCTTTTGTATACATCTCATTCATATGCTAAATGTATTAATTTCCTGAGAATTTCTAGTCTTGGCCTGCTAAGTTTCTAAAGACTGTCTGAAAAGTGTGTTGGCATAGAGACAGCCAAACTAACAAAAATTCTTAGTGAAGTAGGAACATTCACAAAAAAATTCCACCTGATTTCAGATCTATGTGGTTTATGTTAATCACACGGTACTTGACCTCTGATCTATAGATCTTTACAGAATAAATAAAACTTCAGTACACCACTGACCCAAAAAGAGACAATTGCAAGTTTGTCTGATGAGTTCTGACAGTAAATTAAACGAAAAAACCAGTTTTATTAATAGTGAATTTCAGTTTCTGACAGGCCTTTTTTCTTGTTAATAATCCTTAGCACTCCAAGTTCATGGCGTTTTGTAAAGCTCACAAAAATATGACCTGCACCAGACTAGTTGGGCATAACAAAAACCATTGTGTATTTATAATTCATGTTTTATTTTTTCTGGGTTTTCCTCTGTTATATGTCAACTATCATAAAAAAAGCAAGTTCTGGGATTGCCTATGCTGACATGTCAAGTTACAGACTTAATGGGAGTCTCAGGTCTAGCAGGAACTTGAATGAAAATTTGACTTGTATACAAGAGTTGTAGAACTTGCTGCAACATGGGAGCTCACATTCTGTAGTAGTAAATCTTTTGTCCTAAAGAAAACAGGTTTACTGTTAACTGAAAGTGATTTTTTTGGCAATGGTCTTTATGGCCAAATCAAGCATGAAGGAAGAAGAAATCCAGGTAGCTAATCCTATGTAACGCTCAACGTACGTGTAAAACTAGGAAGTGCTGGTGTAAAGGCTAACCCTTGGCTAAGTTCTTATGCTACCAGTAAATATAGTTCCATTCTGAAAGTCAATAAACTTATTTATGCTCCTCTACATGCCTATAAATCACTATTTTAAATCAGTTTGATGGTCTCTAATTCACTTATTCATGGATTTAAAACACTTGGGACTGATGTGTCTGCAATTGCCTAAGGGATAATGAGGTATGAGTTGAGTCAGACAGAGACGGTGTAAGTCCATTACAGTAAAAAGTACTAAGTGAAGTGAAAAAAGTGAGTTTAAAGACTGAGAGTGCTTGACCCACAGGAAGGAGGCTGCCATTCCTACATTGTGGAGTGGGACTATCAAAGACAGAGTAGAAAGATGGTTGGGGGTGAAGAGAACAAACGGAGCACAGAGGAAAGAAGACTGGGCAGAGCAAAGACGCTTTGACAGAAATTAGATGCATTGAGGAACAGCACCTGACTTTAAAGATGAGAACGAAGGTTCACATTTCACATATAAGAACAAAGGTGAAGTCAGTGAAGAGTTTCCAGGGGTAGTAGTGACATACTAGAAAGAAAAGAGTAGAAAATTTTATAAGAGGGGAAGGATGGAGGAGGAGAAGGTTAGTTACATCGTCTGCAGAATCCCTAGGCCAGGATTGCAGTCCTTTCCAACACTTCTCAAATCTAAAGTACTTTATCCAGATAGGAGAATTTTAGAATTTAAAGAAAAGGATGCAGTGGTGATCTTCAGACTTAGGGCTACGTACCCATTTGAGAACCATCTGTGTTCCAGTGGAGCAGGAAAGAAACCTTACCCTATCAGTGGAAAGAAGGAATTGTGAACTGTCAAGAAACTGAGGACATACTGTGAGTTACTTGGAGGTGTAAGACAAAGGTGCCACTAAAACAGATATCTATTAATTTTCAGATGAACAGGCCCTTAACAGTACCGTAAACCAAACTCAGTGGTCATGTCAGAACAACCTTTAAAAGACAATGAATCTTAGCATTTTCTCAGAAAAATTTAAACATTCATCATACAGGTAGATCAAGAGGTCTTTTAATGCCTGTGCTCAAGAATGAAGACTTTTCTTTGCACATCAACATGAAGAAATTATCATTTGCAAGAAGACTCACCTTGCATGATTATTCACATGATTAAAATGTGGAGTGCTCCAAGCACTCCCAATGGATTTGGTATTTCCATTGATAAACAGAATTTGTTACTGTTAACACAACTGGTCGCTATGCAGAACAGGGGTAACACTAAGGAAACTGTAGAAGTTGTGATGTTAACACGAAGTCACCTTACTGTCAGATAACACAAAAGCGATATTTGTATAACACTTTGCAATGTAGCTTAAAGTGGAAATTATGCAAGCACGGTTTCATGTTCGTGGATGTCTTATGCACCCACTTAGTCTTTTGAATGCCGCTGTTTGGCTGCAAAGCATATGCTTTAGGGGATTTCACTGTGTTCCTGCAGGGCTGTTTGGAGCACTGAAAGGATTCTAGTAACTACCAATCTTTAAAAAATGAGGACTCTTGACAATAGATGAAAGACACATAGCCTGTCTCCTAAAACAACCATAAAATAAATCAAAACATTATTGCTCTCCCTGTCCTCCAATACACCCATGATGGAACTATTACGGGGCTTTGTCCACTGCAGTTAAACAGACTCATATAAAGGCGCATTATTGATAACAGGAAAGGTATGCATTTCTAAAAGGAAGACATGTCCATAAACTGGATACTAAACTTGTTATATGAAAAAAGAATATGTCTTCCAATTAGTAATATTCATCTAATTGTAAACAGAAAAATGTGCTACTACTCATCCTCCCATGGGCCCCTTTTGAAAATATTCCTCTACACTTTTGGACTTTTTTTTCTCACACAGCTTATGTTTATAACTCCACATCACATCTACAATTCTTAATACAGTCATTTAGATGCAGTGAAAATGTGGAAGTGGCTGATAGCCACTAAACAGAATCTCATTTGGGACTAACAGCTTTGGGTGATGGCATCTAAGGCTGTGGGCCAGAAAGAAAAAAAGAAGCATGGGGGGGAGGGGGTGTTGAACATGACCATTCATCTCATATAAAAGGCAATCGATTGCCATGCAACTTAATAGAAATGCTGATTTGGAATTCATTCAAACACAGAGCTCTGAACAGAATCCTTCAATGAGTAAACAATTTGCTTTTGTTAAAGACAAATGAGTTCTCTCATCATCTGACATTAAAAAACAATACACAGTAAATATTCTGAGTTCAGATTAATTACAAAAGAAACTACTTATTCAATTCCAGAAAATACTGTAAAAAAAAATTTAATATTGTATTGAAAAATGGGCTCAATCAGTGTTAGATATGTTCAAAAGTTTATGAATAATTCCTTTTAGAGATGGTTGACATCAAAACTTAGGGGCAGATATGAACACATGAAAAACAATAAAAAATAATAGAAACAGGTACACAAATGTACTTTTTAAAAAATCTATGCATATTTAATAACTATACAGACTTTTGTTTGTGGTCCAGCAAGTAATGGTAGTCAAGAAAAATGGGTTTGTATTCTTTATAATGAGAATAACGCAATTAAAATGTATGTGTTGCTCTAACTAAAACTTGTTTGGTCATGCAAGGGAAGTTTAAATTGCCTTTTCAAGATAATCAGATAGAAACAACCTGAAGACCATTTGACAAAATCATACAGGAAATAATAAAATATCTTTATATCTATTAAAAAAAATGACAGAAAAACAAATTATGAGATAAAAGCAAGTAACTTTTTCATTGCAAGGCATTGATTACTCAAATTTCCTATTTATGGATAAAATTTTATTCAAGAAAAGAACGAAGTATATGATTTTTCCAAAAAATGGAAACAAAGACCAGAGCTAAGTCTCTTGTTTAAGAAGAGAAGTCAAGATTTTAAGAATCTTATGCTCCAGTTACTGAACTCACAGAATAAAATAAATGGCCAGAAAAATTACACACTTTATGCAATAGGTTGCTAACACTCGGATAAAAACTTAAGGTTTCAGTTAATTTTTTTTTGTAAACACCATGTTTTTCTAATATGGAAACTTTGTTTCTGATCTGTGAATTTCGGAACTAACAACTTTTTGAGACGTATAGATCTCTTGTTCTGGATTATTATTAATAACTCTCTGGGGAAAAAATACCAACATTGACGATGATTCTATAGAAGTATTTCATCAATAAATATATGCTTCATGTAAGAAGAAATATGACAAAAGGTCTTGTTGAACTTTAGCTGCTGAAAGCAAGCCAATAACACCTTATATTTAATTGCAATCTTAGTTTTGCTCAGCCTCAGTAGAGAATAAAACATCCAAAGATTTCTTTACTGGGCCAAACAGACTGATGTTACTACCACAGGTCTCCAGATGAATCCGGATTTCTGTGTATTAATTTTAGCCTCCTAAGGATTTCTTTTGGCTTTTGGTTAGCTTGGTACAATTGTGTAGTGTTGCACATATTGTTATAAGAATTTTGTATCCAAGAGATAGCTACAACATGTAGAGTTACTACTCTACATCAGGTTAGCTACCTATGACCCTACAAAAACTATGTCATAGAGGAGTAAGATCTAATATTTTCTACACATTTTTCTCACATATACAAGTTTCTTTCTATGACCTCTGTCAGACATACCATAATTAATACCATGTTTAGGTGAGGATGCCTCTTGTCTTGTGTTGTCTTCATAATTCCAGTCATAAATTCAAATCAGTCATATGCTGAATTTACTAATTGTTCTTACTTAAGATTATAAGTGATGGGGAAAAAAATATGATAGCTCATAAAAGGATATAATTTGCCTTTGGCACAAAACAGTTTTTCAAAATACATATGTATATTTCTGATTTACATAATGAAATAATAAGAGTCAGCACAATAATGTGGTGGTTTGATGGAACCAAATAAGAAAATGGATTTCATCTTCCTGATAAGAGGAAACCTAAATTATTATACAACTTTTAAATTCATTCAAAATTTAAAGAGTTGTTTCAGTCTTTAGTTGTGACAGGTTCTCACCAAAACATTTATAATCTTTGACTGCTTTGGTATGTGCAAGATTTGAAGCAAATCCTGAAGCAGAATCAAATGCAGGCATTTAAAAGTCTTTCTTTGAATGTATCATTTCTGAAGGGTAAATCTTGGCCAAGTCTTCAATAACTGAAAAATTCTGTGAACTGCTATCTCTAGATAACTTGGTTTGTCATGGTCCTTAGATGGACTGGATTTGAACTATATGTGTAATCTATTTGTGCTGTATGTTTCTGACTGTGTCCTTGTACCTAAAAATGAATATTTAGTCCATTTCTTGTATTTCATACCTCAAGAATCTGGTCTACGAGCTGTTAAAAATAATTTTCATTGAATATTTCTAACTTCATTAACCTAAAGAAATCCTAGGATTAACATTTTTATCTTTTATTTACAGTTTATTTTTGTTTTGCACAGCTGTGTAGCCTGATAAACTCCTTTTTTACATTTTGTGTTAAATGTTAGCATCTCACTCAATGCTACCTTCCTGGAAACATGAACATCAACATTGCCACTTCTGAGCGTTAGAAAACTGTCACCTTTTGACAACATGAGCAGGTGAACTGGGGCTGAAATGTTGATTTCTAGGGACTCTCAGAAAGAACTAAACACTCCTTTCTCATTTTGTACTAAACCAAAGTCTACAGAAACAAAACCCAGACAATTCCATTTACCAAGTAAAATATTTCTACATCTAATATCAACTGAAGTAATTCTAAGTTCCTAAACTAAATTTGCAGCTATTATTACTAATTTTTTCTAGGCCTGGATTTCAACTGAGGAACCCTGGAGAGTAAAGAATTAGGAGTCTGCATCTTTTTACATACTAGGAAGAAAAGCTGAGAAATTTCCTTTAGCAAAGCACTGATGTGGTTCTTGTAAGCTCTTGCTATAGTAAGTCTCCCATTTTTCTAAAGGGCATCTAGTTATTAGTCATCCTTGAAATATTCTCCCCAGGACTGACCTGCTGAACTGTTCGTTTCTTGCTGTGAGAAGGAGGAAAAGGGGGGTGTATTTTCTGAAAGTCTGTTTACATATCTTAGAAAAGCAAAAAAGTAAAGAAAGGATTTGCCTGCTCTCCAGCTGACCTTGAAGTCTGTAGGGCAAACCACAAAAGTTATGTAACAATTAAAACAGACAAGAGGAAAGGAGGCAAATCCTCTAAAATCCCCAAATATAGAAATGCTATATATGATTAAACCACCATTGTTTTCAAACTGTCTAGTGCATTTTAGGAGACCAATCTTGGTTTAATTACTGTGATTAAAAAAAGTCTTCACTATTAATTTATAAAACAATACAAACAATATAAAATAAATGGCATTATACTATTTCTGACACAATTGTTGGAAAATTGAATATCAATAAGATTAATTTCTTAATTTTTAGTTTTCACAAATTAGGCAAAAGTGTGAGTTTGGTATTTAGTTTTAGGAAATAATCCTGTCTTCCAATCACATTTGATTTTTTTCCTATATGTAATAGTAATCTATTATGAAAATAATCAGTAATGAAAAATAGACAGTAGGATATTACAATCTTCATAATTTTGGAACATCTTGAAGTTATTTGAGTATTAAACTGAGATCATTCTATGAAAATGCTGATCTGGTACAGGATATAAATGGTGATCTGAAGAGACTGTCACTATATTGTAGCAAATAAGGAGAGAGCAGAACCAGCCTAAATACATTTTATCTAAAATTTAACTATTTAATAATAAAAAAAAAGTCCAATGCTTTTATCTTTTTAGAATTTGAAAATGCATTATTCTCCGCACTAATCCAAGCTGAGCAAGTTGAGGCAGCTATTAGTAGAGAACTTCCATAGAAGTAGTCTAGAGACAACAGTGGTTTCTTTCATAGCAACCTGTACACATTCCTCCTCCCTTCCTAAAAAGGAAATTCAGAAAAACAGCCTTAACAGGTCACTGGGGTTTTTTATCATTAATTTAAACCTAATATAGGAATAACTTCACTGAGTGCAGACTCTTTAAAGAGAGAGTGAGATGAGCTCAGGATTGACAAAATCACTCAAATAAGTCAAAAGAAGCTGTTGGCAAAAGATAAAAAAGAAGGTATTTGATGGATAGAAAGACATTTCTCTGAATATAAAAAGTTCTATGAATAACCTAGGACATTTGAGAGAATAAATTTTAAAGGAAAAAAGAGAACATAAGTAAAGCTAGGTGGCGACATGCTACAACTGTAAAACATTATTTTCTGACTTAAAACTTCAAATTTACCTGTCAGGCATCACATCTCCAGTGACATGACCTTGACCTGTCAGTGTGGATGAACTAAAATTCTTTGTCTGGCCTCTAACACTAATAATGATCACAGGGTACATCTTAAAGGATTCTTCAGAATGCTCTAAAGAGGAAGGGTAAAAGAGAAAGAATGACACAAAATGCTTCACATCTCAGTTATAACCCCAAACTTTTTGTCTGACAAAAAGGTCAGAGAGAGTAAAGAAGACACATATTCAAGAAATAAAAGTGTTTCTTGTTTTCTTCCAACAGTATAAAAGGATTCACTATAAGAAAGAAACATTGGCATAAAGGATATAAAATAAGTACTCCACCTCCTTTCTTAACACTCTTAGAGGAGTACAACTTGAAAGTGCAAAATTGTAATGACTGTGGTCAAAAGAAGAATAGAAGTTTAGTGAGACTACTGTAAGCAAAATTGGGACATTCTGTATTCAACCCCTTCTGCATAGATTTTGGCACATAAGATCCATGTTTATGACGTGAATTTTTCTTTGACACAAAAAGAGAGGGGAGAAAAAATTAAAAATTTATCAACATACTATACTCTTACAGGAAGTGGAATACCACTGTTGGTAAAAAAGACAAGTAGAAATGTTTTTTAAAATATTTCCATTTTGAAAGCATATTTCAGAGCCATTACACTAGGCAAAATAATTAACTTGGTATTTTGTGGATTGATAGCTTTGTGCATGTTTTGCCCAACACTGTGATACCTTCTTAGAACCACTTCAACGTAATATACAGACTGATTTCTTATTTGATCCAAATTTCTTTGTACAGTTGTCTCACAGAGAAAAGAATCACGTGGTGTGGAAAAAATCCATAGCGTGATGTCCGGCAAGTCTCTTAGCAGATACAACTGCTGTTGAACGCAGCAGAGTCTGTGCAGAGTGCACAGACAAGCAGGTCAGACTCAGCACACTACTGACAATGTCCAAAATATATGTGTTCCAGTGAAGGAACTATCAGTGCAGGCTAACTGGGTGATCCTCAGCTACGTGCCCTTTAGACCTAGGCAAGAGTTTTTAGCCATAACACTCCCAGGAATGATAAACATTTAACCCACTTTGAGAATACCTTGCAATCTTTCTGAACTGTAAATGGAAAAACAAAAGGAAAGAAATCACAGGAAGAGCAAGTGTGTATTGTTACGATTTCCAAATATAAAATTCGAATTTTAAACTTAGTTCCATCAGAGGTACTATAAAACAACCTTCCCCTCTCCCTCCCCAAAAAAGAGAAGGTCCTTCTCTCTCTCTAGTATTCATATGTACCTTCATTCATTAGTATTTCTCATCCCTTCAAAACCTCATAGGATTATTCAGCTTGGAGGTTCCAGAGTCTGTTTTACACGTGGCAGAACAGGTCACTAAGGAGCACTTTTCAGTAAGGTCATCCACGGTGGGAATTGTCAGGAAAGCTGGAGGAAGGCAGTTGACAAATTAAACCGCATCTGAGATCAACCAACTGCCTCCTTAGCCAACATCATGACATAACTTATATAACTTATTAATATAAGTTATTCCAGACTGAAAAAGACAGTCTGTGTCTCAAGTTCAGACAGCACTCAGCTTTTGCAGGTTTTGTATCCTAGGAGGAGGCTTGGAACATCACAGATTGTACTTTCCTGATCCCATTCTTCCTAACAGTGGCAGAAAAAAAGTTCTGGAAATTGGTCAGGATTGTAGGCAGAGCAAGGCTGCTCTCTCTTCTTCTTCCTCCAGTTTTCACCTTCTCCTGACACTCAAAACTAAATGATATTTTCTACCCCCATCTGAATTCTCTGATCTTTCCCACAGCATTTTCTTCACAAACCCTTAGAAAACCCATTTGTCCCCCTAGACCCCTTGCTCTTTCAGCATCTCTTTACAAGACTCCACTTACTGTCTCCGCTGCTGAGTGTTCTTGTGCTAACCCTGTTTTAGTGGAACCAAGAGAAATTGAAAACTTAGGTCCACAGCAACTGCTTTCCAGAGAAAGAACTATCTACATTACAGCATTGCTTTATATTTCACAGTGAGAGTAATCAGAGTATATAAGAAAGTATGGGGCTCCTGCTGATATGGAATAGCAACTGCTTTCTCTAAAATCAAGCTATAAGTGGTTCCCTTTACTTTCAAGGAGCTGAAAGATAGTTCACTCACTTTATCGTAATAACTTATTGTATCAACCAATATTGAAACCAATCTCTCCCAGTTTCTAGAGGAACATGTTACCTCAAGCTCTAAGATCAAGCAAATGTTTGAAACAAACTTTTTTTTTTTTGTTAGGGATGAGTTTTGTGCAAAACATACACATTTAGAGGGCTAGAGAGAATATGCACATGGAGAAAAATAAATAGATTTCTTAGCTTAGAACTCAGCTGGAAGACACAGCTCTATTCCTACCCTGAAGATTTTGATGTCATTTTGTGAAGACCACTTTTGTGTAAAATGCAGAAAAAACTTTCAGAGAGGGAACGGGAATTCATGTTCCTCCCACCAAATCTGAACTAATCAAAGCCCAGATTACATTTTTATGCTTCCTTTCCTGATTTATGAATCTTACTTTTTTTTCTATTGATGAGGGTTAATCAGTTTTTCCCTAAGTCCTCCTATCCACCACACAGGATGGCCTCCTATCTGACTCAAATTCTGGTCTCAGTCTGTGTGCTGGAAAAATTAGGAAGTGCATTGCCTAAATGCAGGATCCTAAATCTTTGTCTGCATCTAGCTTCAAGGGAATGTCCTTAGATCATAAACAAACTCATAGCAAATAGGAAGCTGAAGGTCTGAGTTTCAGACAAACACCAAAACACCACACATCTTTCAGTGTCCACTTGCTAGTAAGGAAGGTTTTATAAATTTGAAGCTGAAATGGGAGCTAGACTATAAAAGATTTACCTCTTAGAATATACTTTGTCTTCCAAAATTGCATTCAACCCTCAGATATACTGAAATAATACTATATATTACAACACCTGAGTCCTTGCTGGTTACAGCACAGGGGTAGTTCTTCAGTGCAGTGCTACTCTTTGATATATCTGAGCAGTCACGTTCTCTTCATATCCTATTCCAATGCTTCCACAGTAGATTACTTCCTGAGAGAACACTACTTTCACCCCTGCAGTGTGGCACAAAGGAAATTGTAACCTTCAACTACACTGACAAACACCAGAGCGTATAAATGTATGAATGGTAAATTATCTTCAGATTGTGATAACTTCTGATATTTTATTAACTTCAATTAGAAGGTAAATTTCAGAATTACCACGTTTGAAAAGAGAATAAAGAAGTAAAATGCAAAACCTATCCTTTCAAATTAGCTGCAACACAATGCCTTGGAAAGTTAAACATCGATTCCATGAACTATAACATTGCTCATAAAATAACTGGTGGTCTCAAATAGACTGTTATTAAAATAGGATTTTCTTCCATAAATGTATATACACACATTCACATACCACTTCTTCTAATGACCTATTCAAAGGTACCAATGCTTTGCAGAAGATTGATTTCCAACAAATAACTGTAGAGCTACACCTCAGACTCCAAATGTTTTCTGGGCAAAAAAAACCAAAGCAACAAACCCTCTCCCTTTCCCAAAATGCAACTTCGTATTATCAGTGAGGT